>NC_053039.3:151671765-151974795 GCF_002575655.3 Aegilops tauschii subsp. strangulata
GCCCTGCATCGCTATCACAGCCACATGGTTCATGCCCGGTGTTTTGAGGAAGGTGACCTTGTCCTTCGGCACGTTCAGTCCGCCAAGGGTACAAACAAGCTGTCACCAAAGTGGGAAGGCCCTTACCGGGTGGTACGAGTCACCAGACCCGGCGCAATCCGTCTGGAGACCGGAGATGGCACTTAGTTGCAAAACTCATGGAACTTTGAGCATCTCTGTAAGTACTACCCGTAAGGCGCGAGGCTGTCGAGCACTGCCCAGCAGCCACCCTTTTGTACAGGCCTTGCCTCAGCTGCATGTAACCCCTTGTACAAAGCCGGGGCGATGGCCCCGTGCAAGAGAAACAAAAAGAAGCGTTGTAGGGGGGCCAACTAAGATTGCATGCATGCATGAGCACACCAAGATCACTGCATAAGCATTTCATGAGCATTTGCATATGCATATAGATAGGATTGCATCCTGCTTTCATTCTCATCTACATGGAGTTGCAGGTTCCTGTCGTGAATTTGGCTTCGACAAAGGACGAGAAGATTGCACGGCACAACGATCCCCGACAAAGCCAAATAGATAAGTTTTACCTCCTGTCCATTAGTGTTCTATAAGGCTATGACTTTGCATGAGAAAACCTCGCCTCTCTTTTGAAACTTAGGTGCTCCCATCCATGACTCGAACGTTGCTTCAAGTCAGGATGGTCGCAGTAGCCTTTGGTCAAAAGGAGCTGGCAGGGGGCTGGCCCCTCTGTCTGTTCCCTAGCAGACGTTGCTCTCCGGCAGACAAAGAGGGTGCCGGCAGGATATCCTGCCGGGGAAAACTCGTTTATTTTTATTAAAGAGGCACTCCACCTCTGCAAGGACATACATGTGCACGGGTTCCCGGCAAGGTTCATCTTTTTCATTCATATGCTAATACAAGTACAAGCATTACAGAACACAAAGATGGGCTCGAGAGGTTACATTATTTGAATTTAAATTTGGCAAGTGCCAGCAAGTTTAACATTGTAAAAAGATAAGTGCCCCGTAACCCCTCTTTTCCTTTCTCTGCTCCTCCTCTCCGGGATATTGAGGCAGGAGGGAGAGAAGAATAAAAGGAGTGCTTAGAAGGAGGGAGCAACGAAGAGATCAGTAAAGCATCCGCCTACTGTGACCCTCAGACGACACACTCCCAGGAGCTACACAAGGTGACGGGCAAGGCCCGTCGCCCCTCCCAAGGGAAGTGGGGGTAGAAACGGTAGCGGCATCGCCCACAACGAGTAGGCGACGCCACCATCATCACGACAGGCTAGGAGGGGGCGTCTTCTCCGGCGTCAACCCCCAGCTCTGCCACAAGGAGGACTCGAGGCATGCCGCGCCCCACCTTGGGGGGCAGGAAGACGCGCCCCTCATTGACAACGGCCCCAAGACCCCCGAGAGAGGAAATGCTGGGATTACCAATGATCTACAGCCCCGCCTCCCGGCCGAGCCTCGAAGAGACCAAGAAATTCACCACGCCAAGGATCAGGCTCACTCCCCGAGCGCCAACACCAGCGTAGGACAACAATAGCCCCAAGCCGAAGCCCGGGACTGGCCCCGGGCTCTTCTCTTCGGTGTCACCAGCAGAAGCAGAGAACAAGAGAAGAAGAGAAATGCAAAGATGGATGACTCTGCCCTCCTCCGCCCCTCCTTTTATAGGCGGGACGAGGGGGGCTGCTTTATCAACGGGCGGCCACCGTCTTCGTCCGCCAATTCAAGGCGGGCGGACCCACCTCAAGATGCTCTCCCATGCCACCGCCTCCATTACCTATCCCGCGTGATGCATGCAGCATACGTGGCTAAGGATAAGGGCGCGCTGTGGGAAGAGTAAATTGGCGGTTTCCACCCCGTGCGTTAAAGTCATTCACGAGCCATCACTGCAGTGGCCCTACTACTATTGGGTTTACACCGCGCGCGGGGAAATCGGAAACCGTCCTGAAATCAAGACTAAAGAAGCAGCAATGGAAACCTCAAGGGGCCAACCCCTTTAGCACCCCTGCCTGTGCACTTATTAGGCCCTACCGCGACGACGCTCAGCAGCGCATTCGGGGCAGGCCCAGGGGCTTCTTTCGGTGCAATAAACCCTAGGTCTGTTGCCCAGACTATGCACAGGCACAAGGTCAAGATTGAAGCACCAGCTTAAGTCAGAGATTGAAGAACCAAGAGATTTGAAGAGCCAATGTGCGGCTCAGAAGGACCAATATCAAGCCAGAGGAACAAGATATCGGCAAGAGAAGGTCCCCCCTTGCCGGGCAAAGAGAGGCTTGATGATTGTGCTGAAAGATTTAATTTTTTCGCCATCCTTGTGAACTTTGCAATGAACATGGTCATTTAGATCTCCAATGCAAATTCTTTCATGATCAAATCGTGTCCAGGAATTGTGATAACTTGATTACCCTTGAGCATCATAAAGAGCTTAGTCTTCTTTTGGGGTATGAAGAAATGAAACGTTTAACTGAGGGTATTCCAAAATTTAATCTCGAGAGATTTCTTGATTTTGATCTAGAGGAAATTTATATGTTTTGTGCGGTAAATTGCATTGAGAATCCTTATATTGCCAACTATCTAAAGTCAAGAAAACAAATAGAATATGAAGAGAGTACTAATGAAAGGGAAAATATTTCCCAATACCCTCCTAGTGTTTATTGTGATGAATCAGGTAACGAGGAGGAGCTTCCTATCCAACCAATCTCATCAATAAAAAGCTTGAAAAGATTAATTAAACCCGCACATGATGTGGTGAAGAAGCAGAAAAGAAGAAAGAATAGAGGTAAAAAGGTATCTCTCCCAAATAATGTTGTTCCTATTATTGTTGTGCCTCATGAAAATGAATCAAAAATAATTGTGGAAGATGATGCACTTGATGATGATTTTGTTATGCCTATTGCTTGTTGTGATGATTATGATTGGGAAGATAATGATACTTCTTATAATCTTGGAAATCTTTTTGGCACCAAATTGGGAAATTATGATGATAGCAATTGTTATACCGTTGGTGCTATTCATACTATTAATGATGAGAGTGATTATGCTTATGATATGCCAAGCCACAAGCTTGGGGATGCTATGATTGATGAGAATGACATGTTTGCGAATTTATTTGCTGCAATTAATGTTTGTCCCAAGCTTGGGGATGTTATGTTGAATGAAGATGATCTTTTTAGTCCCCCTACTTTAAATGATCAAACTTTCTATGATGGTTGCATGCCTCCTATCTATGATGAGAACAAAGTTGCTACTTATGATGATTATTGTGATGATACTTATGTTATAAAAAAAGTAGTGATAATTATTGTCATAATTTTGAATATCCTTTTACTGAACATTACTCTTTTAATGTGGGAACAATTTATAGTATTCGAGTTTCCTATGATACTCCCACTATTATGAATGAGAATAAAATTGCTTATGTGGAGAGTAATAAATTTTCTATGCTTGTGGATCATGAAAAGAATGCTTTATGTAATGGTTATATTGATGAATCTATTCATGATGCTACTAGAAATTATTATGAGAGAGGAGCTTATGACTCATGATGCTCTCTTTATGTTTCAATTATTATCTTTTATGCGAGCATCATTGAAATCAGCATGCCTAGTTTGAAAGTCATTAAACAAAAGCGCTTGTTGGGAGACAACCCAACACTTTTATTTACTGTAGTAATCATGGTTTATTGCTTTTGTTTCAATAAAGTGCCAAGTAAAGCCTTTGGGATCATGTTGGGTGATAGTTGATTTGATCTTGCTGAAAAACAGAAACTTTTGCGCTCACGAAAATAAGTCTTATTTTTAACAGAAGAGTGCTTTTGAGTTGATTATTTTTGCAGAAGTTTAATATTCCAATTTCTCACGTGGTCCTAATTTTTTCATAATTTTTGGAGTAGCAGAAGTATGGTAGTTATCCAGATCATTACAGGCTGTTCTGTTTTTGACAGATTCTGTTTTCAATGCATAGTTTGCTTACTTTCTAGTTTCTATGGCTTATATTGTTCAATATAAATTGTGGAAATGATATACTACAGCAGGCATTGTGTGGAAACATTTATGAATCCTGTCTTTGGCAGTACCAAAAGTGAAATGGTTTTCTCTTTATCATACTAACCTATCTCACAAAGTTCCGTTAAGTTTTGTGTGATTGAAGTTTTCGAGTTTTGGGTGAGATGTCGATATGAGGAGAATAAAGAGTGACAAGACCCAAAGCTTGGGGATTCCCAAGGCATCCTAAGGTAATATTCAAGGAAGATCCAAGCAACTAAGCTTGGGGATGCCCCGGAAGGCATCCCCTCTTTCGTCTCCAACACTATAGGTAACCTCACTTGGAGCTATGTTTTCATTCGTCACATGATATGTGTTTTGCTTGGAGCGTCAATTTATTTTGTTAGGATTTGTTTTCTGTTATTTATAATAATGTTTTTCATATTTCTTTTCAACAAAAATGTCAAGGATAGCCTTTACCATGCTTATTTTACAAGTCTAGATGTTGCTGTTTGAAAATAGAAAGTTTACCGCTGTTGCAAAAATTCCCTAGAAAAGTCAGAATGTGATAAAATGCTGAAACTTTTTTCATAATAAGCTCTGATAAAGTTTCTACAGTGTGGTAGAATTTCATAATGTTTGGAGTTGAATAATTATTGATTCTCTTGCATTCTTTACAGACTGTACTGTTTTGGCAGATTGTTCTTATGTTTGCATATGTTTGCTTGTTTAATGATTCTATTTGAGGATAGGAGTATTAAATGTGTAGAAGAATTTAGTATGCAATGTTGAATAATAATTTTAGTGATTTGTCACAGTAGATAATGATAAGGTTTTTGCATTGGTTTATACTAACTTATCTCACGAGTTCTTGTTGAGTTTTGTGTGGATGAAGCTTTTGAGATTTAGGAAAACCGCGATATAAAAGGAATTAAGGAGACACAAAAGCTCCAGCTTGGGGATGCCCAAGGCACCCCAAGATAATATTTCAAGAAGTCTCAAGCATCTAAGCTTGGGGATGCCCCGGTAGGCATCCCACCTTTCTTCTTCAACAATTATCGGTTAGTATCGATTGAGCCTAAGTTTTTTGCCTCTTCACATGAAGTGTGCTATCCTTGGAATGTCATTTTATTTTCATTTTGCTTGCTGTTTTAATAAAATACTTAGATCTTAAAGTTTTTAAATAAAATAGAGTCCTCAAATAGTTGCCAGGGAGGCTAGGTAAGCGGCATTCACATCCCGTCAATGAAGCTCTGTTCTATGGAATTGCTCTAGTGCTTCACTTATATCTTTTAGAGCACGGTGTGCTTTAGTATTTTTGAAGAAATTGTCTATTTCTTCACTTAAATTAATTTGAGAGAATGAAATATTATGCTCATGATCTTCACTTATATCTTTTTGAAGTAGTTTGTCATTTACTCTTGTGCTTCACTTATATCCTATGAGTAAATTGTTGAATGAATTGAATATCATGAAGTTGAAATTATATCATGCCTAGTGGTAGCTTCACATTGGGTTTAGAAAGTGAAATCTTTTGAGGCTTGACAATCACAATATTGGTCATACAAGCAATTCACGAATAATTAGTATAAGGAAGAGAACTTTCACATGCAAACACACTATCATGGAAATCATTTGTGATTGTAAGCCCCCATCAAAATATTATATGCCAAAATTGTTGACATTGGACAAGGAAGACAACTTAATGATTTATGTTTGCTCATATTCACATAGAAGTCATATTGTCATAGATCCTTAACATGTGGTGCTTGCCCCCCATCTTTGCTAGCCAAAAAATCCGCACCAAGTAGAGATACTACTTGTGCATCCAAAAACCCTTAAACCCAAATCTTATTTTCAAGAGTCCACCATACCTACCTAAGGATTGAGCAAGATCCTTCAAGTAAGTTGTTATCGGTGCAATAAGGCAATAAAAATTGCTTCTAAAAGTGAGACCATTTAGTGTAAGATAAAACTGAGTGTTGTACGAACTTGGATGGCAAAGAATAAAAGCGACAGACTTCATAATAAAGGTTGCCATCTTAAGGGGCAATACAACGTGACGTTATTTTGCACTAAGGGATTGAGCATACAAACAAATAAGCGCATGGCAACCTCTGCTTCCCTCTGCGAAGGGCCTATCTTTTACTTTTCAGTATTTATTTTTATGCAAAGAGTCAAAGTTATTCTCTCTATTCCTTTTTGTTTTTCTCTTTTGGCAAGCATCATATGGTGAGGAAAGATCTAGGCACATATGTCCAGTTGAATATGGGTAGCATGAGTTATTATTGTTGACATCACCCTTGAGGTGAATACGTTGGAAGGCAAAACAATAAGCCCCTATCTTTCGATGTGTCCGGTTGAAACGTTTTGCTCATGTGTATGCGGTGAGTGTTAGCAATAATAGAAGACTATATAATGGTTGAGTATGTGGAGCTCTTACTTAAACTCTGTTGAATAAGTTGAATTGCAATTGCTTGGTGACTAAGAACATAGGCTGTTGAGTTTCAAGAGAGTTCATTGTTTGAACCTTAACATGTGAATTGGTTGCTACTATAACATGAGAAGTTTTATAAGAAAGAATTGTTGTTATGATGCTAGGAAAAGTGATTGAAATTATCATTGATCAAACTTATGCACTTTGCTAGCATTCACACTTCATAAATTATTTCTTTTATCATTTACCTACTCGAGTACGAGTAGGAATTAAGCTTGGGGATGATGATACGTCTCCAACGTATCTATATTTTATGAAGTATTCATGTTGTTATTTTATCATTCTTGGATGTTTTACAATCATATTATAGCAACTTTATATCATTTTTGGGACTAACCTATTGACCCAGTGCCCAGTGTCAGTTGCTTTCTACATCGCAGGAAATCAATACCAAACGGAGTCCAAATGCAATGAAACTTCACGGAGATTTTTTATGGACCAGAAGACATCCATTGGGCCAGAGCAGCACCTAGGGGTGCCTTGAGGGGGGCACAACCCACCAGGGCGCGCCTGGAGGCACCCCCTCTTTACCCTATAAATTCACAAATATTCCAAAACCCATCGGGGTTAACCTAGATCAGAAGTTCCGCCGCCGCATGGCTCTATAGCAACCGAAAACCAATCTAAACCCCGTTCTGGCACCCTGCCGGAGGGGGGAATCATATCCGGTGGCCATCTTCATCATCCTAGCGGCCACCACAATGAGGAGGGAGTAGTCTACCCTCGGGGCTGGAGGTTTGTACCAGTATCTATGTGTTTAATCTCTCTCTCTCTCGTATTCTTGAGATGTCACGATCTTGATGTATCGCGGGCTTTGTTAATATAGTCGGATCATATGGTGTTTTCCCCTCTTCTTCTGGTTGAGTACCGATGCTCACATCAGATCCCATGTGAACCACCAAATCCTTTGTTGAGTTTTATCCGACCGTGTCCTTCATATTCAAAAAAACTTGTGAGCCCTTCTGTCGGTGTACAAAAATAGGGGTTCCTTTTTGCACCCCTTTACTTGTGCGCGGGCAGTCGCAGCCCCACGCCCCTGGCCACGCTTGGCAGGGCAGAGGAAGCAAAGGCACAAGACGACTAGATCAACGCCAAGACGGAAGCACAAAGAGCAGAAGGGCGAGGTGGACTCCCCCGGCAAGGGCCTTGCCGGGGAGGCCTCCACAGCCCCGGCAAGAGCCTTGCCGGGGCAACTTGCCCAGCACTAGCAGGGCTGCCACCCTCGAGCCTGAGAGTCCCGATGCCCTCAACCACATTGGAATCAAAGCTCGGGAGGCGCCTCCGTGGTGGCATGCAGATCTTTGTGAAGACCAGAAGCATACAAAATCAGATGAGAATCAGAAGACGACGATCCTCGGCAAGATCCTTGCCGAGGATACCCATGAGACCCCCGCTAAGCCCCTTGCCGGGGACGACCACAACGCCACGGCAAGACCCTTGTGGGGCCCCGGCAAGACTCTTGCCGAAGACATCCGCGGGGCCACAGCCAGGCCCACATCTGCCAAAGCTCCGCTGCCGTTCCCATGCAGCTGCCAGCCCATCAACTAGGCGAACACCTGCGTGGCGGCGTGCGGCCTCTAGGCCAACTCAGCAAGCACCTGCGTAGTGGCATGCAGATCTTCATGAAGACCCTACCACCGCGCCAACACAGGAGCCTGCCAGCATATGTGGCGTTGCATGCCTCATTGGCCTGGACACGTGCCAGAGCAAGGCGGAGCAGTGACAGACGGGACGGACCTCGTTACCGCCCCCGATAAAGCAAGTGGACACCTAAGTAGCGCATTTAATGCACTTTGTCCTGTAATGACACCCGATAAGCTTGTGCATTGTATAACTTTCCACCTCCTGTGTGCCACTGTGGCAGCCCCTTTGCCTATAAAAGGAGGCCCGCGGCATACTGGGAGAGGATTCGGATCATTTGGACGACGCATGCACCGTAGCTAGTTCAAAAGCTCAAGAACACTCAAATATACACCAAAGCAGGACTAGGGTATTACGCATCCTCGCGGCCCGAACCTAGGTAACGATCTTTGTGCTGGCTTCTAGACCCGCTCTTTGCACAACCCCACGCCCGCCAACCGTAGAAGGGATTCCAGCAATCCCATAGGTGTCGTTTTTTCCCCGACATCTTTGGTGCGCCAGGTACGAGGGGTTGCTTTCCGGTCTTAGGATCGTGGCAGACCTTGGAATCAAGAAGCACATCATCAGGGGTGATTCGCAGCTCGTCGTCAAGCAAGTCAACAAGGATTATCAGAGCCCGTTGATGGAGGCCAATGTGAATGAGGTGAGGAAGTTGGTAGAACATTTCGATGGCCTACAGGCAGAACATGTTCCCCGAGCGGAGAATAGCATTGCTGACGACCTGTCGAAACGCCCCGCCCTCAAGTTGCATGTGGAACCAGGTACCTTTATACTTCAGTTAGTACAACCATCCGTAGAGCCATCAGCAGGGCAGAACAAGCGAAGGAAGACAAGCCGC
Organism: Aegilops tauschii subsp. strangulata; assembly: GCF_002575655.3. Lineage (NCBI taxonomy): Eukaryota > Viridiplantae > Streptophyta > Magnoliopsida > Poales > Poaceae > Aegilops > Aegilops tauschii. The sequence goes on from NC_053039.3 coordinate 151,680,724, forward strand.
GGCAAGTACCTTCCCACCGAGCCGCCGGCAAGGAGGTTGCCGGGTACCCCAAGCATGCCGAGGGGAAACTGTTGGGGAACGTAGCAATTTCAAAAAAAGTCCTACGCACACGCAAGATCATGGTGATGCATAGCAACGAGAGGGGAGAGTGTGTCCACGTACCCTCGTAGACCGAAAGCAGAAGCGTTAGCACAATGCGGTTGATGTAGTCGTACGTCTTCACGATCCGACTGATCAAGTACGAAACACACGGCACCTCCGAGTTCAGCACACGTTCAGCCCGATGACGTCCCTCGAACTCCGATCCAGCCGAGTGTTGAGGGAGAGTTTCGTCAGCACGACGGCGTGGTGACGATGATGATGTTCTACCGACGCTGGGCTTCGCCTAAGCACCGCTATAGTATTATCGAGGTGGGCTATGGTGGAGGGGGGCACCGCACACGGCTAAAGGATCAACAGATCAATTGTTGTGTCTCTAGGGTGCCCCCTGCCCCTGTATATAAAGGAGCAAGGGGGAGAGGCGGCCGGCCAGGAGGGGCGTGCCAGGAGGAGTCCTACTCCCAACGGGATTAGGACTCCCTCCCTTTTCCTTGTTGGATTAGGAGTGGAGAGGGAAGGAGAGAGACGGGGAAAGGAAAGGGGGGGCGCCGCCCCCCTCCTTGTCCAATTCAGACTTGGGGGGGAGGGGCGCGCGGCTGCCCCTTGGCCGCCTCTCCTCTTCCACCAATTGGGCCCATGAGGCCCAATAAACTCTGGGGGGGGGGGGGGTTCCGGTAACCCCCCGGTACTCCGGTATATATCCGATAACCCCCGGAACCATTCCGGTGTCCGAATATAGTCGTCCAATATATCAATCTTCATGTCTCAACCATTTCGAGACTCCTCGTTGAGTCCGTGATCACATCCGGGACTCCGAACAACCTTCGGTATATCAAAACATATAAACTCATAATATAACTGTCATCGAAACTTTAAGCGTGTGGACCCTACGGGTTCGAGAACTATGTAGACATGACCGAGACACGTCTCCGGTCAATAACCAATAGCGGAACCTGGATGCTCATATTGGCTCCCATATTCTACGAAGATCTTTATTGGTCAGACCGCATAACAACATACGTTGTTCCCTTTGTCATCGGTATGTTACTTGTCCGAGATTCGATCGTCGGTATCTCAATACCTAGTTCAATCTCGTTACTGGCAAGTCTCTTTACTCGTTCTGTAATACATCATCCCGCAACTAACTCATTAGTTGCAATGCTTGCAAGGCTTAAGTGATGTGCATTACCGAGTGGGCCCAGAGATACCTCTCCGACAATCGGAGTGACAAATCCTAATCTCGAAATACGGCAACCCAACAAGTACCTTCGGAGACACCTGTAGAGCACCTTTATAATCACCCAGTTACGTTGTGACATTTGGTAGCACACAAAGTGTTCCTCCGGTAAACAGGAGTTGCATAATCTCATAGTCATAGGAACATGTATAAGTCATGAAGAAAGCAATAGCAGAATACTAAACAATCGTGTGCTAAGCTAACGGAATGGGTCAAGTCAATCACATCATTCTCCTAATGATGTGATCCCGTTAATCAAATGACAACTCATGTCAATGGCTAGGAAACATAACCATCTTTGATCAACGAGCTAGTCAAGTAGAGGCATACTAGTGACACTCTGTTTGTCTATGTATCCACACAATTATTATGTTTCCGGTTAATACAATTCTAGCATGAATAATAAACATTTATCATGATATAAGGAAATAAATAATAACTTTATTATTGCCTCTAGGGCATATTTCCTTCAGTCTCCCACTTGCACTAAAGTCAATAATCTAGATTACACTATAATGATTCTAACACCCATGGAGCCTTGGTGCTGATCATGTTGTGCTCGTGGAAGAGGCTTAGCCAACGGGTCTGCAACATTCAGATCCGTATGTATCTTGCAAATTTCCATGTCTCCCACCTGGACTAAATCCCGGATGGAATTGAAGCGTCTCTTGATGTGCTTGGTTCTCTTGTGAAATCTGGATTCCTTCGCCAAGGCAATTGCACCAGTATTGTCACAAAAGATTTTCATTGGACCCGATGCACTAGGTATGACACCTAGATCGGATATGAACTCCTTCATCCAGACTCCTTCATTTGCTGCTTCCGAAGCAGCTATGTACTCCGTTTCACACGTAGATCCCGCCACGACGCTTTGTTTAGAACTGCACCAACTGACAGCTCCACCGTTCAATGTAAACACGTATCCGGTTTGTGATTTAGAATCGTCTGGATCAGTGTCAAAGCTTGCATCAATGTAAACATTTACGATGAGCTCTTTGTCACCTCCATAAACGAGAAACATATCGTTAGTCCTTTTCAGGTATTTCAGGATGTTCTTGACCGCTGTCCAGTGATCCATTCCTAGATTACTTTGGTACCTCCCTGCTAAACTTATAGCAAGGCACACATCAGGTCTGGTACACAGCATTGCATACATGATAGAGCCTATGGCCGAAGCATAGGGAACATCTTTCATCTTCTCTCTATCTTCTGCAGTGGTCGGGCATTGAGTCTTACTCAACTTCACACCTTGTAACACAGGCAAGAACCCTTTCTTTGCTTGATCCATTTTGAACTTCTTCAAAACTTTGTCAAGGTATGTGCTTTGTGAAAGTCCAATTAAGCGTCTTGATCTATCTCTATAGATCTTCATGCCCAATATATAAGCAGCTTCACCGAGGTCTTTCATCGAAAAACTCTTATTCAAGTATCCCTTTATGCTATCCAGAAATTCTATATCATTTCCAATCAGCAATTTGTCATCCACATATAATATTAGAAATGCTACAGAGCTCCCACTCACTTTCTTGTAAATACAGGCTTCTCCAAAAGTCTGTATAAAACCAAATGCTTTGATCACACTATCAAAGCGTTTATTCCAACTCCGAGAGGCTTGCACCAGTCCATAAATGGATCGCTGGAGCTTGCACACTTTGTTAGCTCCCTTTGGATCGACAAAACCTTCCGGTTGCATCATATACAACTCTTCTTCCAGAAATCCATTCAGGAATGCAGTTTTTACATCCATTTGCCAAATTTCATAATCATAAAATGCGGTAATTGCTAACATGATTCGGACAGACTTAAGCATCGCTACGGGTGAGAAGGTCTCGTCATAGTCAATCCCTTGAACTTGTCGAAAACCTTTCGCAACAAGTCGAGCTTTATAGACAGTAACATTACTGTCAGCGTCAGTCTTCTTCTTGAAGATCAATTTATTCTCAATGGCTTGCCGATCATCGGGCAAGTCAACCAAAGTCCACACTTTGTTCTCATACATGGATCCCATCTCAGATTTCATGGCCTCAAGCCATTTTGTGGAATCTGGGCTCACCATCGCTTCTTCATAGTTTGTAGGTTCGTCATGGTCTAGCAACATAACTTCCAGAACAGGATTACCGTACCACTCTGGTGCGGATCTTACTCTGGTTGACCTACGAGGTTCAGTAACAACTTGATCTGAAGTTTCATGATCATCATCATTAACTTCCTCACTAATTGGTGTAGGTGTCGCAGAAACCGGTTTCTATGATGAACTACTTTCCAATAAGGGAGCAGGTACAGTTACCTCATCAAGTTCTACTTTCCTCCCACTCACTTCTTTCGAGAGAAACTCCTTCTCTAGAAAGATTCCAAATTTAGCAACAAAAGTCTTGCCTTCGGATCTGTGATTGAAGGTGTACCCAACAGTCTCTTTTGGGTATCCTATGAAGACACATTTTTCCGATTTGGGTTCGAGCTTATCAGGTTGAAGCTTTTTCACATAAGCATCGCAGCCCCAAACTTTAAGAAACGACAACTTTGGTTTCTTGCCAAACCACAGTTCATAAGGCGTCGTCTTAATGGATTTCGATGGTGTCCTATTTAACGTGAATGCAGCCGTCTCTAAAGCATAACCCGAAAACAATAGCGGTAAATCAGTAAGAGACATCATAGATCGTACCATATCAAGTAAAGTACGATTACGACGTTCGGACACACCATTATGCTGTGGTGTTCCGGGTGGCGTGAGTTGCGAAACTATTCTACAATTTTTCAAATGAAGACCAAACTCGTAACTCAAATATTCTCCTCCACGATCAGATCATAGAAACTTTATTTTCTTGTTACGATGATTTTCAACATCACTCTGAAATTCTTTGAACTTTTCAAATGTTTCAGACTTATGTTTCATTAAGTAGATGTACCCATATCTGCTCAAATCATCTGTGAAGGTGAGAAAATAACGATATCCACCTCGAGCCTCAATATTCATCGGACCACATACATCTGTATGTATGATTTCCAACAAATCTGTTGCTCGCTCCATAGTTCCGGAGAAAGGCGTTTTAGTCATCTTGCCCATGAGGCACGGTTCGCAAGTACCAAGTGATTCATAATCAAGTGGTTCCAAAAGTCCATCAGTATGGAGTTTCTTCATGCGCTTTACACCGATATGACCTAAACGGCAGTGCCACAAATAAGTTGCACTATCATTATCAACTCTGCATCTTTTGGCTTCAATATTATGAATATGTGTATCACTACTATCGAGATTCAACAAAAATAGACCACTCTTCAAGGGTGCATGACCATAAAAGATATTACTCATATAAATAGAATAACCATTATTCTCTGATTTAAATGAATAACCGTCTCGCATCAAACAAGATCTAGATATAATGTTCATGCTCAACGCTGGCACCAAATAACAATTATTCAGGTGTAAAACTAATCCCGAAGGTAGATGTAGAGGTAGCGTGCCGAGTGCGATCACATTGACTTTGGAACCATTTCCTACGCACATCGTCACCTCCTCCTTAGCCAATCTTCGCTTAATCCGTAGTCCCTGTATCGAGTTGCAAATATTAGTAACAGAACCAGTATCAAATACCCAGGTGCTACTGCGAGCATTAGTAAGGTACACATCAATAACATGTATATCACATATACCTTTGTTCACCTTGCCATCCTTCTTATCCGCCAAATACTTGGGGTTCCGCTTCCAGTGACCAGTCTGCTTGCAGTAGAAGCACTCAGTCTCAGGCTTAGGTCCAGACTTGGGTTTCTTCTCCTGAGCAGCAACTTGCTTGCTGTTCTTCTTGAAGTTCCCCTTCTTCTTCCCTTTGCCCTTTTTCTTGAAACTGGTGGTCTTATTGACCATCAACACTTGATGCTCCTTTTTGATTTCTACCTCCGCAACCTTTAGCATTGCGAAGAGCTCGGGAATCGTCTTATCCATCCCTTGCATGTTATAGTTCATCACGAAGCTTTTGTAGCTTGGTGGCAGTGATTGAAGAATTCTGTCAATGACGCTATCATCCGGAAGATTAACTCCTAGTTGAATCAAGTGATTGTTATACCCATACATTTTGAGTATATGCTCACTGACAGAACTATTCTCCTCCATCTTGCAGCTGTAGAACTTATTGGAGACTTCATATCTCTCAATCCGGGCATTTGCTTGAAATATTAACTTCAACTCCTGGAACATCTCATATGCTCCATGACGTTCAAAACGTCGTTGAAGACCCAGTTCTAAGCCGTAAAGCATGGCACACTGAACTATCGAGTAGTCATCAGCTTTGCTCTGCTAGACGTTCATAACATCTGGTGTTGCTCCTGCAGCAGGTCTGGCACCCAGCGGTGCTTCCAGGACGTAATTCTTCTGTGTAGCAATGAGGATAATCCTCATGTTACGGACCCAGTCCGTGTAATTGCTACCATCATCTTTCAACTTTGCTTTCTCAAGGAACGCATTAAAATTCAACGGAACAACATCACGGGCCATCTATCTACAATCAACATAGACAAGCAAAATACTATCAGGTACTAAGTTCATGATAAATTTAAGTTCAATTAATCATATTACTTAAGAACTCCCACTTAGATAGACGTCCCTCTAATCCTCTAAGTGATCACGTGATCCAAATCAACTAAACCATGTCCGATCATCACGTGAGATGGAGTAGTTTCAATGGTGAACATCACTATGTTGATCATATCTACTATATGATTCATGCTCGACCTTTCGGTCTCCGTGTTCCGAGGCCATATCTGTTATATGCTAGGCTCGTCAAGTTTAACCTGAGTATTCCGCGTGTGCAACTGTTTTGCACCCGTTGTATTTGAACGTAGAGCCTATCACACCCGATCATCACGTGGTGTCTCAGCAGGAAGAACTTTCGCAACAGTGCATACTCAGGGAGAACACTTATACTTTGATAATTTTGTGAGAGATCATCTTAAAATACTACCGTCAATCAAAGCAAGATAAGATGCATAAAATATAAACATCACATGCAATCAATATAAGTGATATGATATGGCCATCATCATCTTGTGCTTGTGATCTCCATCTCCGAAGTACCGTCATGATCACCACCGTCACCGGCGTGACACCTTGATCTCCATCGTAGCATCGTTGTCGTCTCGCCAATCTTATGCTTCTACGACTATCGCTAACGCTTAGTGATAAAGTAAAGCATTACAGGGCGATTGCATTGCATACAATAAAGCGACAACCATATGGCTCCTGCCAGTTGCCGATAACTCGGTTACAAAGCATGATCATCTCATACAATAAAATTTAGCATCATGTCTTGACCATATCACATCACAACATGCCCTGCAAAAACAACTTAGACGTCCTCTACTTTGTTGTTGCAAATTTTACATGGCTGCTACGGGCTTAGCAAGAACCGTTCTTACCTACGCATCAAAACCACAACGATAGTTTGTCAAGTTGGTGATGTTTTATCCTTCGCAAGGATCGGGCGTAGCCACACTCGGTTCAACTAAAGTTGGAGAAACTGACACCCGCCAGCCACCTGTGTGCAAAGCACGTCGGTAGAACCAGTCTCGCGTAAGCGTACGCGTAATGTCGGTTCGGGCCGCTTCATCCAACAATACCGCCGAACCAAAGTATGACATGCTGGTAAGCAGTATGACTTATATCGCCCACAACTCACTTGTGTTCTACTCGTGCATATGACATCTATGCATAAAACCTGGCTCTGATACCACTGTTGGGGAACGTAGTAATTTCAAAAAAAATCCTACGCACACGCAAGATCATGGTGATGCATAGCAACGAGAGGGGAGAGTGTGTCCACGTACCCTCGTAGACCGAAAGCGGAAGCATTAGCACAACGCGGTTGATGTAGTCGTACGTCTTCACGATCCGACCGATCAAGTACCGAACGCACGGCACCTCCGAGTTCAGCACACGTTCAGCCCGATGACGTCCCTCGAACTCCGATCCAGCCGAGTGTTGAGGGAGAGTTTCGTCAGCACGATGGCGTGGTGACGATGATGATGTTCTACCGACGCAGGGCTTCGCCTAAGCACCGCTACAGTATTATCGAGGTGGACTATGGTGGAGGGGGGCACCGCACACGGCTAAAAGATCAACAGATCAATTTTTGTGTCTCTAGGGTGCCCCCTGCCCCCGTATATAAAGGAGCAAGGGTGGAGAGGCGGCCGGCCAGGAGGGGCGCGCCAGGAGGAGTCCTACTCCCACCGGGAGTAGAACTCCCTCCCTTTTATTTGTTGGATTAGGAGTGAAGAGGGAAGGAGAGAGGGGGGGAAAGGAAAGGGGGGGCGCCGCCCCCCCCCCCTCCTTGTCCAATTCGGACTTGGGGGGAGGGGCACGCGGCTGCCCCTTGCCGCCTCTCCTCTTCCACCAATTGGGCCCATGAAGCCCAATAACCTCCGGGGGGTTCCGGTAACCCCCCGGTACTCCGGTATATATCCGATAACCCCCGGAACCATTCCGGTGTCCGAATATAGTCGTCCAATATATCAATCTTCATGTCTCGACCATTTCGAGACTCCTTGTTGTGTCCGTGATCACATCCGGGACTCCAAACAACCTTCGGTACATCAAAACATATAAACTCATAATATAACTGGCATCGAAACTTTAAGCGTGCTGACCCTACGGGTTCGAGAACTATGTAGACATGACCGAGACACGTCTCCGGTCAATAACCAATAGCGGAACCTGGATGCTCATATTGGCTCCCACATATTCTACGAAGATCTTTATCAGTCAGACCGCATAACAACATACGTTGTTCCCTTTGTCATCGGTATGTTACTTGCCCGAGATTCGATCGTCGGTATCTCAATACCTAGTTCAATCTCCTTCCCGGCAAGTCTCTTTACTCGTTCTGTAATACATCATCCTGCAACTAACTCATTACTTGCAATGCTTGCAAGGCTTAAGTGATGTGCATTACCGAGTGGGCCCAGAGATACCTCTCTAACAATCGGAGTGAAAAATCCTAATCTCAAAATACGCCAACCCAACAAGTACCTTCGGCCGCGGCGAATAAGCATCACTTGAGGGGCGGGGAACCTTGTGTTCACCCACATGTCGCCATGGCAACACCCCTTCATGTGGAGCCTCAGTCGCGGTGGTTGGTCGATCTCCAGCACCCTCGCGAACGCCTGGGGAAGACGGAGACGGTTGCGCAGTGGCCCATGCAGCTGGAGGATAAACTCGAGCGCCGTGTCCCCGACGTGACCGCTCGGCGAAGCAGGAGGAGTTGGCGGGGGAGATGGCGACGGAGACGGACACGACGCAGGCGTCCCCCTTCCACGCCCACCTCTGCCTCAGCCGCCTCGCCGACCGCGGCCCCGTCCGGCACCCCCGCCTCGAGCATGGCCTTCGCCTTGGGCATCTAGCTCTTCCTTGACCACCGCAGCTCTCTGGCGGGCGGAGGACCTGGTCGCCTCCGCGGAAGAACGGCCGCGGCCACGCCCTCTCGCCATGACCGTGAGTGAAGAATGGAGACGGAGGGGAGACGCAAGGAGACGCTCTTCCTCCTACCCCTGCGTTCCCTTTTTATAGTTGGGCGGGGAAGGCCGAAAGACTAGCTCACCTCTGAAGAGCCCGCTCAAGTCCGGCTCATTAAGTGGCAACGAGCAAGGCCATCGACCGCCCTCCCCGCCCAATCAAAGGCACGTAGGTATCGGCCCCCGCACGCCTTCCCATATCCCATGCGTCTGTCACCTACCCCACGCCGTGCATGCGGCATACGTGGCAAGCGGCAGGCGTAGTGGGAAACGTGGAACGATAGTTCCAAGGCAGAGAGAGTAAATGAGCAGCGGCCCTGCAGTTTTAAAGGGACACGCAAGCCGCCTCTTTACTGTTCACCACGGGATGACGCGAGCATGTTGCGGTCATTCCGCGCATGACCCCCACGTCACGCATTCAACACGGGTCATGGGGAAGCGCAAGCGAGCGAGGGAATTACTGTAGTAAAAACTCCACCGCACGCGCGCCCGCGCACCGTTCTGGGCCTGGGCCAATAACGCTGCGCACTTATATGTGGCCCAGGCCCGGGGGCTCCTGTTGGTGTAGAAAAATAGGGGTCCCTTTTTGCACCCCTTTACTTGTGCGCGGGCAGTCACAGCCCCACGCCCCTGGCCACGCTTGGCGGGGCAAAGGAAGCAAAGGCACAAGACGACTAGATCAACGCCAAGACGGAAACACAAAGAGTAGAAGGGCGAGGTGGACTCCCCCGGCAAGGCCCTTGCCGGGGCGGCCTCCACAGCCCCGGCAAGAGCCGTGCCGGGGCAACTTGCCCAGCACCAGCAGGGATGCCACCCTCGAGCCTGAGAGTCCCGATGCCCTCAACCACATTGGAACCAAAGCTCAGGAGGCGCCTCCGTGGTGGCATGCAGATCTTTGTGAAGTCCAGAAGCATACAAAATCAGATGAGAATCGGAAGACGACGATCCTCCGCAAGATCCTTGCCGAGGATACCCATGAGACCCCCGGTAAGCCCCTTGCCGGGGACGACCACAACTCCACGACAAGACCCTTGCCGGGGCCCCGGCAAGACTATTGCCGAAGACATCCGCGAGGCCACAGCCAGGCCCACATCTGCCAAAGCTCCGCTGCCGTTCCCATGCAGCTGCCAGCCCATCAACTAGGCGAACACCTGCATGGCGGCATGCGGCCTCTAGGCCAACTCCGCAAGCACCTGCGTGGTGGCATGAAGATCTTCATGAAGACCCTACCACCGTGCCAACTCAGCAGCCTGCCAGCATACGTGGCGCTGCATGCCTCATTGGCCTGGACACGTGCCGGAGCAAGGCGGAGCGGCGACGGACGGGACGGACCTCGTTACCGCCCCCGATAAAGCAAGTGGACACCTAAGTAGCGCATTTAATGCACTTTGTCATGTAATGACAGGCGATAAGCTTATGCACTGTATAACTTTCCACCTCCTGTGTGCCACTATGGCAGCCCATTTGCCTATAAAAGGAGGCCCGCGGTGTACTGGGAGAGGATTCAGATCTTTTGGACGACGCACGCACCGTAGCTAGTTCAAAAGCTCAAGAACACTCAAATATACACCAAAGCAGGACTAGGGTATTACGCATCCTCACGGCCCGAACCTGGGTAAACGATCTTTGTGCTGGCTTCTAGACCCGCTCTTTGCACAACCCCGCGCCCGCCAACCATAGAAGGGATTCCAGTGATCCCATAGGTGTCATTTTTTTCCCCAACACCTTCTCGGATACATAATGCCTTTGGTAAATTGTATCCTTTGCTTCCTCAACCATGCTCTACTTCTGAGCTTGAGATTTTCACTCCTGAAGTTTGTGGTGTATGCTCCTAAGATGCCCCGATGGGTTGAACCTATGTCTTCCCTAAATCCTTGTGAACTCGGAAGTTATGCGGATTATACTCTACTGGCATTTTGTCAGATAAAATTTTCAATGCTACAACTTCTTCGAATGCGAGAAGTGAATGAAAAGTTGTGTATTATAGAAGTGGGAGTCAACCTTGGACCTTTGTGTTCATGCCCATGGACCCGATGTGGAACTTATCATGGAAGCTTCTTGTAATAATAATAATCCCCTTGTGATAAGTTCATCTTGTATCTATGTTTGGACCTTTGCAACCGTGGTTCCGACCATAATTGTTCTCCTTTGATTCCATTTCCCGGACAAGTTAAAGTACTTGTCTTCTTTAGATCATTTCACCTGTCCAACCTCTACTTTGATCTACCTTCGAGTATTACCCCCTGGTATCTCGAGAATATCACGGAACTACGTAACTTCTTATGAGTTCTTCATCAATTATTATTTCTCATCAATTCCAAATTTCCACGGGTTCTGAGTTGTTAGACACTCGAGAACAATGATAACTGATTCGAGTCTACACTTTCCTTTTCATTGTTTTGTTTAACCTTTCTAATAACCTAACATATCTGAGCAGTGATAATTCCCTGCTCATGTAAACAGCTCGGTGTACAAACTCTGTCAGTAAGACCTTGTTACTAATGTTGATGACATTCCCGTAGCCACCGAAGGACGAGAACTTTGGCTATTGGTCCGCCTCGTTTAACGAGCAGGAAAATGATTCTATTCGTCCCTCGCCCTTGGTACCAACGTTGTTGCCAACATAACTAACAGGCTATCCTCTGACATGCCATGCTATCATGACCGTGCAAAATGTTAGCACCCTTCCTGCTTTTAACCCACATGGTTGTAACACCCCGGATGTAACTTTCCATATTTGTAACTCCAACTCTTGCCATTTTCGGCTATGTGTTATGATATTCCCTCCGTGGTTGGGTTTTTGTTTTTCGTTTTGCATTTTGTTCATTTCATGCATCTCATATCATGTCATCATGTGCATCTCATTTGCATACGTGTTCGTCTGATGCATCCGAGCATTTTCCCCGTTGTCCGTTTTGCAATCCGGCACTCCCACATGCACCGGCGCACCCCTCTTGTCTCTTTTCGTGAGCGGGTGTTAAACATTCTCGGAATGGACCGAGGTTTGCCAAGTGGCCTTGGTATACCACCGGTAGACCACCTGTCAAGTTTCGTTCCATTTGGAGGTCGTTTGATGCTCCAACGGTTAACCGGGTAACCGCAAAGGCCTTTTGAGTGTTGCAGCAAAACACCCCTCCAAACAGCCCATTAACCCACTTAAGTCACCTCCATGCTCTCGGTCGTTCAATCACGATCGTGTGGGCGAAAACCGCACTCCATTTGGAGTCTCCTAGCTCCCTCTAACTATAAATATGTCCTCCTCGTCCAAATCCGGGTCCAAACCCTAGTCTTCCCCTTCCTCCGCACACCGGACACGTCCGCCCGGCGCCGGACGAATCGCCGCCGTCGCCCCGAGCCTATCAGCGCGCGCCACATGGCACGCCGCTGCTCCCGCGCCGCCGGCCCGTGAGGCCCCCGCGGCCCGCCTCCCCGTCGCCTCCGCCCGTCCTCGCCCGCGCCCGCCGCCGACCGCCGCCGCGGCTCCGCCTGCATTCGCCGCCGTCCGCCGCCACCGCGCCTTGGCGCCGGCACCCGTGCCCGCGCCTCGCCGCCTCGCCCGACGCCCCGGCGTCCTCCTCCCTCTCCGGCGCCCGTCCTCGTCCCCTCCGTCCTCCTCCATCCCCAACTCCGGCCGAGATCCGGTGGGCCTCGACGTCCGTGCCCCGAACCCTAGATCTGTTTCGGGAGGTGATATTTCTGCTTAAGTCCCGTTTTTATCGCATTATGTTGCTATGTTCATCACATCATATCTCATTGCATACTGCTCGGTTTCATGCGCATGATATAACGAAATGCTCATCACGAGATGCTCTTTATTTTGTTCCATTGTGCCATGCTCGTTTGAGTCCATCTTGATGCCCAAATCTCTGGTGCAAGAGTGCTATATGATGTTTACTGCTGTTACTTATCAGAACTTGATGTTTTGTTATTTTTGTTGCATTTGATGTGTGCATCTTATGGGCATGAGCTCTACAGGTGTTTTGATGTATGCCATGCCATCTTTATAGAGGTGTATGCCATGTATTTTTGTGATCTATGTGGTGACGAGCACAAGCATGCAAACTAGGCTTCGTGATGTTTCTGTTTTCAGGGACTTGGATTTTGCTGTCTTTTACCTGCTGTTATTTTGATGCCATGTATCCATGTGTCTACAGTGAGATCCATGCTTCTTTTGGGTATATTCAGTAAGTATGTTTTGTAGATATAGTTGTGCTCTATCCATCCATGCCCCTGTTTGTAATTATGGAGTGCCCTAGCATGTCTCAATCTTGCTCTACTTTTGCTATAAAATGTTCCTGGCAGAATGTTAACATGATATTCAATTTTGCCAAGGTTGTTGTAGTTGATCCATACATGCTATGAACTTACTCTTGCCATGGGTAGCTTCATGAACATGCCATCTTGCTGTAGGTATGCTTGTTTTGTCATGCATTGCTTTGTGATGAGTGAATCGAGCTCACAAAGATGCCTTCATAATGCTGTTAATGCCATGCTCTGTTTTCTGCTAAGTCTGGAACCTGTTAACGAAACTTGCTTTGTTTACATGGGTGCCATCATATCTTCTGTGCCTTTTTGGCTCATGATCAGTAAGGGAGCTTTGTTCTATGCATTTAGTAGATTCATTCCATGCCTTGTTTTGCTATGATAAGTTCCTGTAGCAGGTGTTTTGCTTGCTCTGATCATTGCTACCTGATGCTGTTTCAACCATGTTCAGTATTTTCACCAAGTCTGTGAAGCTGATATCTTTTGCACTTTTGCCATGCTTGTTTTAGCCTGTTACGGTGTGATCTAGCCGTAGCTGAGTGTCCATCTTTTGTCAAGCATCTCCTGTAGATCACTGCCATATGCTTTGTTGCTATGTTGGGGTGCTGTAGCATAGTTACTTGATGTATTCGAAGTGCTATCATGCTGTTAATCGCAGAATCGTGTCATTCTTGTTTTGCTTGCCATTTGCAAACCGTGCATCCGTTTCCGGTGATCTTTATATCGATTTCGACCGAAATCATCTCATCTTTCCAATGGCATACTTGGTTTGACAAGTTGCTGCCTTGTTCATCCTTTTTCTTCCGGAGCACGCATACGCATCGCATATCATATCTCGCATATCATGCATGTAGTGCATCATGTTGCTTGTGCATTTCCCGTGATTGATTGTAGTTCCTTTGCTTGTGTTCTTGCTATGGGTAGAGCCGGGAGACGAGTTCATGAACGAGGAACCTGTTGAGTACGCTTACGAGGATCAAGCTTTCGACAACTCTGAGAACCTTGCAGGCAAGATGACCATACCCTCGAAATCACTTCTATCTTTGCTTTGCTAGTTGTTCGTTTTATTGCTATGCTGCGCTACCTACCACTTGCTATATCATGCCTCCCATATTGCCATGTCAAGCCTCTAACCATCCTTTTCCTAGCAAACCGTTGTTTGGCTAAGTTACCGCTTTTGCTCAACCCTTCTTATAGCGTTGTTAGTTGCAGGTGAAGTTGAAGTTGGGTCCATGTTGGAACATGGATATTTTGGCATATCACAATATCTCTTATTTAATTAATGCATCTATATATTTGGTAAAGGGTGGAAGGCTCGGCCTTATGCTTGGTGTTTTGTTCCACTCTTGCCGCCCTAGTTTCCTTCATACCGGTGTTATGTTCCTTGATTTTGCGTTCCTTACGCGGTTGGGTGATTTATGGGACCCCCTTGACAGTTCGCCTTGAATAAAACTCCTCCAGCAAGGCCCAACCTTGGTTTTACCATTTGCCACCTAAGCCTTTTTCCCCCGGGTTTTCGCGAGCCCGAGGGTCATCTTTATTTAAACCCCCGGGCCAGTGTTCCTCTGAGTGCTGGTCCAAACTAGAGCCACTTGCAGCGCCACCTCGGGGAAACTCGAGGGCTGGTTTTAGTTGTACGTAGTGTTCATCCGGTGTGCCCTGAGAACGAGATATGTGCAGCTCCTATCGGGATTTGTCGGCACATCGGTCGGCTTTGCTGGTCTTGTTTTACCATTGTCGAAATGTCTTGTAAACCGGGATTCCGAGACTAATCGGGTCTTCCCGGGAGAAGGTTTATCCTTCGTTGACCGTGAGAGCTTATAATGGGCTAAGTTGGGACACCCCTGCAGGGTATTATCTTTCGAAAGCCGTGCCCGCGGTTATGAGGCAGATGGGAATTTGTTAATGTCCGGTTGTAGAGAACTTGACACTTGACTTAATTAAAATACATCAATCGTGTGTGTAGCCGTGATGGTCTCTTTTCGGCGGAGTCCGGGAAGTGAACACGGTTCGAGTTATGCCTGAACGTAAGTAGTTTCAGGATCACTTCTTGATCATTTCTAGCTTCGCGACCGTTGCGTTGCTTCTCTTCTCGCTCTCATTTGCGTATGTTAGCCACCATATGCTTAGTGCTTGCTGCAGATCCACCTCATTACCCCCATCCTTTCCTATAAGCTTAAATAGTCTTGATCTCGCGGGTGTGAGATTGCTGAGTCCTCGTGACTCACAGATTCTACCAAAACAGTTGCAGGTGCCGACGATACCAGTGCAGGTGACGCAACCGAGCTCAAGTGGGAGTTCGACGAGGAACGTGGTCGTTACTATGTTTCGTTTCCTGATGATCAGTAGTGGAGCCCAGTTGGGACGATCGGGGATCTAGCATTTGGGGTTATCTTATTTTCATTTGGATTTGACCGTAGTCTGTCTATGTGTGGATTTTGGATGATGTATGAATTAATTTATGTATTGTGTGAAGTGGCGATTGTAAGCCAACTCTCGTTATCCCATTCTTGTTCATTACATGGGATTGTGTGAAGATGACCCTTCTTGCGACAATACCTACAATGCGGTTATGCCTCTAAGTCGTGCCTCGACACGTGGGAGATATAGCCGCATCGTGGGCGTTACAAGTTGGTAATCAGAGCCATCCCCGACTTAGGAGCCCCCTGCTTGATCGAATCGCTGCCGTTGTTGAGTCTAGAACAAAAATGTTTTGAGTCTTAGGATTATATATATCGGAGAGTAGGATTCTTTTTACTCCTCAGTCCCTTCGTCGCTCTGGTGAGGCCTCCTGACGTAGAAGTTTTGACTCTCCTCTCCTCAAATTTCACTAAAAAAATTTAGGATCACGCGGGTATCTTGGAATCGTTCCGATGGTTTTGTGACGAGAACATTGTTCTTGGTGCCTCCTGACATTTAGGGGTTGTGGCAGTGTCCCGGGGAGTTGAGCTCCGAGGTGTTGTTGTCACAATTTTATCGTTGTAGTTCTGGAATACCTGAGTTTCGCCGACATCGAAAATCTCTTTTATGTAGTTGTTGGTGAGATCACCTCGACGCCACCCAGTACTGGGGCGGGAGTTCGGGAGTATTGCCATAACTCGTATAACGGATGCTTTTCGAAGGTTGAGGTACACGATTTCCGAAGGTTTTTTGGTTATGTGTTGACGGATGGATACAGCTGGATCTAGGGATTGCTAGTTTGGGTGATATTCTTTCCATTGTAGATAAATCATATCCATTGATAAAATAATAGCCATTGCGCCAAAGCGACTTTGAATACCTCATCTGTTGATAAGTCAATCCGGAGTTTAAATACCCGGCGGCTCTTGGCCGATGGTGATTTAATACGCCTCCATTGTAAGCCGGAATTTGTACACCCCGGCGGCTTATAGCCTTTGAGAAAATCAAGAATTGATAACCCTTTTGAGACACCAATTTCAATCTTTGATGATGGGCTTGACTTTAATCATTTATGTGAGTCATAGCTCTGTAAATCCTGCAGAATTTAAACAACATATGCCCTGGCGACTTAACGTCAAAAACCAGGGCGGGTAACCACCCAAATGTAGTCTTATCCTGCACATAATTAGGTCACAAAAACCCTTGGCGGTTTACCGCAGGGCGGGTCATAATATCTCACATATAACCATTGATGTGTAACAAGGAGTCACAGATAAGCCTGTTATGAATCATAACTATAATAATAATATTATACATGTGATATTGAATTTTCACTGCCGGTTTATGTGACCTGTGCAGTAAGGGTGATAACCCAATCTTTAGAAATCAAGACTTCCAAATGTTTATGATTGTCATATGATGGCGACTTATCATCCAAAGTCAAACCGTGTTAAATAACAACCACTCATATACACTTTGTATATGATCAAAAGAGCTTCAAATAAAATCCAAAAACTGTTTGCAAAAAGAGACTTCAAAAATTTTGAGGCTTCTGATTCGAATACGATCAGAAAACCGTCCCAAAGGGGTTAAGCTAAGATTCGAATACGATCATATAGCCCCCAGTGGCTTTGGCGTTGCTGATCAAGAGGGTACCGACAGCTGTGTTCTCTTTGGTTCGAATACGACCTATGTTTGAACAGGAAGCCCCCAAATGACCTTGAGAGTTGTTTAACGACGCTGATTCAAATATGATCCACGTCGGTTCCCAAAAGGGGTTGAGCTATGACTCGAATACGATCAAGAAGCCCCCTAGTGAACTCGGCAGTGTGCCGATCAAGAGGGTACCGACAGCTATGTTCTCTTTGGTTCGAATACGACCTATGTTTGAACAGGAAGCCCCCTAGTGATCATGAGAATATTTAACGACTCTGATTCGAATACGATCAGGGTCACACCAAAAAGGGTTAAGCTAAATTTGAATACGATCAGCTCCCAATGGTCATTAAAGTAGGGTACCTATGTTTGAGTTGTGCTTTGTAACAGACTCTTTGGTCCCTTTAATTTTCCCTGAGAACTCGAACTTTGCGAGAGATAAATTCTTTTTGAACCGGAAATTCTTAAACCAGATATTGACAGTTTCAAAGTTTTGTGATAGACAAATTTACCTTGAACCGGATTTTGAACCGGATTTGAGAGCTTCAAAGCTTTGTGGCAGATAAATTTCTCTGAACCGGATTTTAAACCGGATATTAAGAGCTTCAATGCCTTGTGGGAGATGTCAAGTCTCTTGAGCCGGATTTAGACCGGACTCCTTCTTTTTAAGCCAGAAATTTTCTGATGGCCTTTAAACTTTTTACCAATATGGCGGTAGCCTCCAGGACCGGGTTATTTTTCACTCCAATGACCCGGAGTTCTTGAATGCATTGAAACCGACCAATGTTGCCGAGTCATATCATTGTAGCCCCCGAGTCTCCAGAAGACTCGAGGAGTTGGCTTGAGATTCTCCATATTGACCATAGCATAAGGTGTATATCATTGGTGTTGATAACGCGATGTCAATCCACAGAAGGTTGAGGTGACTGCGGCGTGTTATAAATGATCCCGTATGAGCCGTGTCAGCAACTCGGCCAATGGTTCCTTCCAACTGGACGTTTTGAAGTTAACCAAACTGTAGTGGTGGCGACTTGTGCGCATGCCCATTGAGCCGTCCAATGCCGACGGCGGCTGATAACACATGACAATTTTCCTCCAAGCTGTTGGAAGAAAACTGGGCTTCCCAAGCAGTGACTTGCTCATATTCAATAATCCGCTCATGCAGACAGGTGCAGTCCTAGTGTGTCGATGTAGACCCGGACGCAATAGACAGATGGAAAAGACGACCGCCGCGTCAGAGGCAGCTCAAACAGATGAACCGGCTGCGACGCTGTAAACCGGCGCGAGCGAGTCAACCATGTTTGTTTTGACGTAGTGAAAAAATGTCCTGCATCAACAATAGAGCAGACCAAGGCAAAGATAAGCTGCTCTTTGACAAAAATACTATGTGTTAAGAACAAACTTGGATGAATATCACCTGATTCGCCCGGGCAACAAATGAGCCGGCCATGGCACTGTAAGCCGGTGCGGACGGGTGAGTCAGCCGTATGTTGATGTCAACCGGACCGTGATACGCGTGTCCGTGAATGGCATAAAAATTGTCCTGTGTAAAAATATTACAGGACAGAGTAATTGTTCTTTGACAAAAAACAATAAGTGTTAATAAGATAAATTTAGATGGATATCACCTGATGTTTGTGAACGGCAGATGATCTGCATGCACTGTAGGAATTAACTGAGATATATGGGTCACCAGTATTTCCTCCCCTTTTTTTGTGAGCTGATAATGGCTCTTGACCTCTTTGTGAGAAGCAGCACTAGTAGACAAAGACGAAGTAGTAGTTGTCCCTTTTTTTTAGCTCCACGTATCCTGTACGCAGCGTACATGCATGTCAGTACTTTTTCCTTGCTCTTCACGTGGAGCATCTTTGCTGGTCTTGAAACCACCTTTCCAACCTGCAACAACTTCTTACAGCGATGGGATGAAGCAGACGGACAAAGCGCGAGGCAGTAGCCGGTTTCGAGAGAAAACTGGGTTGGCTGCGGGCGGCTCACAGCCGAAAATAGGGCAATGGAAGCACCCGGCGGCTCAGCAGCACAGGGCAGGCTTCCTTTGCCCATGTGGACCCGAGGCGGCGCTGCAGCCAGGGCGGCTCCGAAGCGACGGGGCCGGAGCGTAACCGGGGTGACTTGAAGCGCCGGAATCCAGTGACAGCGTGGTCAACTCAGAGCAGCGCGATGCGGGTGCTCGTGGAGACTCAGGTGCGGCGGCTCAGGCCCGGCCAGGAGATGTGTGATGGTTCGAGCGGCCCAAAGCGGCAGCTTGGCGCGCCGGGGGGTCTGCGACAGAAGCAGCTAGTGAAGGAAATATGCCCTAGAGGCAATAATAAAGTTATTATTTATTTCCTTATATCATGATAAATGTTTATTATTCATGCTAGAATTGTATTAACCGGAAGCATAATACATGTGTGAATACATAGACAAACAGAGTGTCACTAGTATGCCTCTACTTGACTAGCTCGTTAATCAAAGATGGTTATGTTTCCTACCCATAGACATAAGTTGTCATTTGATTAACGAGATCGCCTCATTAGGAGAATGACGTGATTGACTTGACCCATTCCGGTAGCTTAGCACTCGATCGTTTAGTATGTTGCTATTGCTTTCTTCATGACTTATACATGTTCCTATGACTATGAGATTATGCAACTCCCGTTTACCGGAGGAACACTTTGTGTGCTACCAAACGTCACAACGTAAATGGGTGATTATAAAGGTGCTCTACAGGTGTCTCCAAAGGTACTTGTTGGGTTGGCGTATTTCGAGATTAGGATTTGTCACTCCAATTGTTGGAGAGGTATCTGAGGTATCTCTGGGCCCACTCGGTAATGCACATCACTATAAGCTTTGCAAGCATTGTGACTAATGAGTTAGTTGCGGGATGATGTGTTACGGAACGAGTAAAGAGACTTGCCGGTAACGAGATTGAACTAGGTATCGAGATACCGACGATCAAATCTCGGGCAAGTAACATACCGGTGACAAAGGGAACAACGTATGTTGTTATGCGGTCTGACCGATAAAGATCTTCATAGAATATGTGGGAGCCAATATGGGCATCCAGGTCCCGCTATTAGTTATTGACCGGAGACGTGTCTCGGTCATGTCTACATAGTTCTCGAACCCGTAGGGTCCGCACGCTTAACGTTACGATGACAGTTTTATTGAGTTTTGATGTACCGAAGGAGTTCGGAGTCCCGGATGAGATCGGGGATGTGACGAGGAGTCTCTAAATGGTCGAGACGTAAACATCGATATATTGGATGACTATATTCGGACTTCGGAAAGGTTCCGAGTGATTCGGGTATTTTTCGGAGTACCGGAGAGTTACGGGAATTCGTATTGGGCCTTAATGGGCCATACGGGAAAGGAGAGAAAGGCCTCAAAAGGTGGCCGCACCCCTCCCCATGGTCTGGTCCGAATTGGACTAGGGAAGGGGGGCGCACCCTTCCTTCTTTCTCCTTCCCCCTTCCCTTCTCCTACTCCCACAAGGAAAGGAGGAGTCCTACTCCCGGTGGGAGTAGGACTCCCCCCTATGGCGCGCCTCTCCCCTTGGCCGGCTGCCTCCCCCTTGCTCCTTTATATACGGGGGCAGGGGGGCACCCCAGAGACACAACAATTGATCCTTGAGATCTCTTAGCCGTGTGCGGTGCCCCCCTCCACCATATTACACCTCTATAATACCGTTGCGGAGCTTAGGCGAAGCCCTGCGTCGGTGGAACATCATCATCGTCACCACGCCGTCGTGCTGACAAAACTCTCCCTCAACACTCGGCTGGATCGGAGTTCGAGGGACGTCATCGAGCTGAACGTGTGTAGAACTTCGGAGGTGCCGTGCGTTCGGTACTTGATCGGTCGGATCGTGAAGACGTACGACTACATCAACCGCGTTGTGATAACGCTTCCGCTGTCGGTCTACGAGGGTACGTGGACAACACTCTCCCCTCTCGTTGCTATGCATCACCATGATCTTGCGTGTGCGTAGGAAAATTTTGAAATTACTACGTTCCCCAACAGTGGTATCAAAGCCTGGTTTTATGCGTTGATGCTATGCACGAGTAGAACACAAGTGAGTTGTGGGCGATATAAGTCATGCTGCTTACCAGCATGTCATACTTTGGTTCAGCGGTATTGTGAGATGAAGCGGCCCGGACCGACATTACGCGTACGCTTACGCGAGACTGGTTTCACCGTTGCGAGCACTCGTTGCTTAAAGGTGACCGGCGGGTGTCTGTCTCTCTCACTTTAGTTGAACCGAGTGTGGCTACGCCCGGTCCTTGCGAAGGTTAAAACAGCACCAACTTGAAAAACTATCGTTGTGGTTTTGATGCGTAGGTAAGAACGGTTCTTGCTAAGCCCGTAGCAGCCACGTAAAATATGCAACAACAAAGTAGAGGACGTCTAACTTGTTTTTGCAGGGCATGTTGTGATGTGATATGGTCAAGACATGATGTGATATAATGTGTTGTATGAGATGGTCATGTTTTGTAACCGAGTTATCGGCAACTGGCAGGAGCCATATGGTTGTCGCTTTATTGTATGAGATGCAATCGCCATGTAATAGTTTTACTTTATCACTAAGCGGTAGCGATAGTCGTAAAAGCAATAAGTTGGCGAGACGACAACGATGCTACGATGGAGATCAAGGTGTCGCGCCGGTGACGATGGTGATCATGATGGTGCTTCGGAGATGGAGATCACAAGCACAGTGCTTCGGAGATGGAGATCACAAGCACAAGATGATGATGGCCATATCATATCACTTATATTGATTGCATGTGATGTTAATCCTTTATGCATCTTATCTTGCTTTGTTTGACGGTAGCATTATAAGATGATCCTTCACTAAATTATCAAAATATAAGTGTTCTCCCTGAGTATGCACCGTTGCGAAAGTTCTTCGTGCTGAGACACCACGTGATGATCGGGTGTGATAGGCTCTACGTTCAAATACAACGGGTGCAAAACAGTTGCACACGCGGAATACTCAGGTTAAACTTGACGAGCCTAGCATATAACAGATATGGCCTCGGAACACGGAGACCGAAAGGTCGAGCGTGAATCATATAGTAGATATGATCAACATAGTGATGTTCACCATTGAAACTACTCCATCTCACGTGATGATCGGACATGGTTTAGTTGATATGGATCACGTGATCACTTAGAGGATTAGAGGGATGTCTATCTAAGTGGGAGTTCTTAAGTAATATGATTAATTGAACTTAAATTTATCATGAACTTAGTCCTGATAGTATTTTGCAAATTATGTTATAGATCAATAGCTCGTGTTGTTGCTTCCCTGTGTTTATTTTTGATATGTTCCTAGAGAAAAATTATGTTGAAAGATGTTATTAGCAAAGATGCGGATTGGATCCGTAATTTGAGGATTATCCTCATTGCTGCACAGAAAAATTATGTCCTTGATGCACCGCTAGGTGACAGACCTATTGCAAGCAGATGCAGACGTTATGAACGTTTGGCTAGCTCAATATGATGACTACTTGATAGTTTAGTGCACCATGCTTAACGGCTTAGAATCGAGACTTCAGAGACGTTTTGAACGTCATGGACCATATGAGATGTTCCAGGAGTTGAAGTTAATATTTCAAGCAAATACCCAAGTTGAGGGATATGAAGTCTCCAACAAGTTCTATAGCTAAAAGATGGAGGAGAATAGCTCAAGCAGTGAGCATGTGCTCAGATTGTCTGGGTACTACAATCGCTTGAATCGAGTGGGAGTTAATCTTCCAGATAAAATAGTGATTGACAAAATTCTCTAGTCACCATCGCCAAGTTAGTAGAACTTCGTGTTGAACAATAGTATGCAAGGGATGACAAAAGTAATTCCCGAGCTCTTCGTGATGCTGAAATCTACGAAGGTAGAAATCAAGAAAAACATCAAGTGTTGATGGTTGACGAGACCACTAGTTTCAAGAAAAGGGCAAAGGGATAGAAGGGGAACTTCAAGAAGAACGGCAAGCAAGTTGCTGCTCAAGTGGAGAAGCCTAAGTCTGGTCCTAAGCCTGAGACTAAGTGCTTCTACTGCAAAGGAACTGGTCACTGGAAGCGGAACTACCCCAACTATTTGGTGGATAAGAAGGATGGCAAAGTGAACAAAGGTATATTGGATATACATGTTATTGATGTGTACTTTACTAGTGTTTATAGCAACCCCTCGGTATTTGATACTGGTTCAGTTGCTAAGAGTAGTAACTCGAAATGGGAGTTGCAGAATAAACAGAGACTAGTAAAAGGCGAGGTGACGATGTGTGTTGGAAGTGGTTCCAAGATTGATATGATCATCATCGCTCACTCCCTGTACTTTCGGGATTAGTGTTGAAACTAAATAAGTGTTATTTGGTGTTTGCGTTGAGCATGAATATGATTTGATCATGTTTATTGCAATACGGTTATTCATTTAAGTTAGAGAACAATTGTTGTTCTGTTTACATGAATAAAAACCTTCTATGGTCATACACACCAACGAAAATGGTTTGTTGGATCTCGATCGTAGTGATACACATATTTATAATATTGAAGCCAAAAGATGCAAAGTTAATAATGATAGTGCAACTTATTTGTGGCACTGCCGTTTAGGTCATATTGGTGTATAGCGCATGAAGAAACTCCATACTGATGGGATTTTGGAATCACTTGATGCTTGCGAACCGTGCCTCATGGGCAAGATGACTAAAACACCGTTCTTCGGTACTATGGAGAGAGCAACAGATTTGTTGGAAATCATACATACAGATGTATGTGGTCCGATGAATATTGAGGCTCGTGGCGGATATCGTTATTTTCTCACCTTCACAGATGATTTGAGCAGATATGGGTATATCTACTTAATGAAACAGAAGTCTGAAACATTTGAAAAGTTCATATAATTTCAGAGTGAAGCGGAAAATCATCGTAACAAGAAAATAAAGTTTCTACGATATGATCGTGGAGAAGAGTATTTGAGTTACGAGTTTGGCCTTCAGTTAAAACAATGTGAAATAGTTTCACTACTCACGCCACCTGGAACACCACAGTGTAATGGTGTGTCCGGACGTCATAACCGTACTTTATTGGATATAGTGCAATCTATGATGTCTCTTACCAATTTACCACTATCGTTTTGGTGTTATGCATTAGAGACAGCTGCATTCACGTTAAATAGGGCACCATCAAAATCCGTTGAGACGACGCCTTATGAACTGAGGTTTAGCAAGAAACCAAAGTTGTCGTTTCTTAAAATTTGGGGTTGCAATGCTTATGTGAAAAAGTTTCATCCTGATAAGATCAAACCCAAATCGGAGAAATGTGTCTTCATAGGATACCCAAAGGAGACAGTTGGGTACACCTTCTATCACAGATCCGAAGGCAAGACATTTGTTGCTTAGTATGGATCCTTTCTAGAGAAGGAGTTTCTCTCAAAAGAAGTGAGTGGGAGGAAAGTAGAACTTGATGAGGTAACTGTACCTGCTCCCTTATTGGAAAGTAGTTCATCACAGAAATCTGTTCCTGTGACTCCTACACCAATTAGTGAGGAAGTTAATGATGATGATCATGTAACTTCAGATCAAGTTACTACCAAACCTCGTAGGTAAACCAGAGTAAGATCCGCACCAGAGTGGTACGGTAATCCTGTTCTGGAGGTTATGTTACTAGACCATAACGAACCTACAAACTATGAAGAAGCGATGGTGAGCCCAGATTCCGCAAAATGGCTTGAGGCCATGAAATCTAAGATGAGATCCATGTATGAGAACAAAGTGTGGACTTTGGTTGACTTGCCCGATGATCGGCAAGCAATTGAGAATAAATGGAACTTCAAGAGGAAGACGGACGCTGATAGTAGTGTTACTATCTACAAAGCTAGAATTGTCGCAAAAAGGTTTTCGACAAGTTCAAAGTGTTGACTACGATGAGAGTTTCTCACTCGTATCTATGCTTAAGTCTGTCCGAATCATGTTAGCAATTGCCGCATTTTATGAAATATAGCAAATGGATAAACAAAACTGCATTCCTTAATGGATTTATTAAAGAAGAGTTGTATATGATGCAACCACAAGGTTTTGTCAATCCTAAAGGTGCTAACAAAATATGCAAGCTCCAGCGATCCATCTATGGACTGGTGCAAGCATCTCAGAGTTGGAATATACACTTTGATAAGTTGATCAAAGGATATAGTTTTATACAGACTTGCGGTGAAGCCTGTATTTACAAGAAAGTGAGTGGGAGCACTACAGCATTTCTGATAAGTATATGTGAATGACATATTGTTGATCAGAAATAATGTAGAATTATTCTGCAAAGCATAAAGGAGTGTTTGAAAGGAGTTTTTCAAAGAAAGACCTCGGTGAAGCTCCTTACATATTGAGCATCAAGATCTATAGAGATAGATCAAGACGCTTGATAAGTTTTTTCAATGAGTACATACCTTAACAAGATTTTGAAGTAGTTCAAAATAGAACAGTCAAAGAAAAGATTTTCTTGCCTGTGTTACATGGTGTGAAATTGAGTAAGACTCAAAGCCCGACCACGGCAGAAGATAGAAAGAGAATGAAAGTCATTCCCTATGCCTTGGCCATAGGTTCTATAAAGTATGCCATGCTGTGTACCAGATCTATTGTATACCCTACACTGATTTTGGCAAGGGAGTACAATATTGATCTAGGAGTAGATCACTAGACAGCGGTCAAAATTATCCTTAGTGGAATAAGGATATGTTTCTCGATTATGGAAGTGACAAAAGGTTCGTCGTAAAGGGTTACGTCAATGCAAGTTTTGACTAAATCTAGATGACTCTAAGTCTCGGTCTAGATACATATTGAAAGTGGGAGCAATTAGCTAGAGTAGCTCCGTGCAGAGCTTTGTAGACATAGAAATTTGCAAAATACTTACGGATCTGAATGTGACAGACCCGTTGACTAAAATTATCTCACAATCAAAACATGATCACACCTTAGTACTCTTTGGGTATTAATCACATAGCGATGTGAACTAGATTATTGACTCTAGTAAACCCTTTGAGTGTTGGTCACATAGAGATGTGAACTATGGGTGTTAATCACATGGTGATGTGAATTATTGATGTTAAATCACATGGCGATGTGAACTAGATTATTGACTCTAGTGCAAGTGGGAGACTGAAGGAAATATGCCCTAGAGGCAATAATAAAGTTATTATTTATTTCCTTATATCATGATAAATGTTTATTATTCATGCTAGAATTGTATTAACCGGAAACATAATACATGTGTGAATACATAGACAAACAGAGTGTCACTAGTATGCCTCTACTTGACTAGCTCGTTAATCAAAGATGGTTATGTTTCCTAGCCATAGACATAAGTTGTCATTTGATTAACGAGATCACCTCATTAGGAGAATGACGTGATTGACTTGACCCATTCCGTTAGCTTAGCACTCGATCGTTTAGTATGTTGCAATTGCTTTCTTCATGACTTATACATGTTCCTATGACTATGAGATTATGCAACTCCCGTTTACCGGAGGAACACTTTGTGTGCTACCAAACGTCACAACGTAAATGGGTGATTATAAAGGTGCTCTACAGGTGTCTCCAAAGGTACTTGTTGGGTTGGCGTATTTCGAGATTAGGATTTGTCACTCCAATTGTCGGAGAGGTATCTCTGGGCCCGCTCGGTAATGCACATCACTATAAGCCTTGCAAGCATTGTGACTAATGAGTTAGTTGCGGGATGATGTGTTACGGAACGAGTAAAGAGACTTGCCGGTAACGAGATTGAACTAGGTATCGAGATACCGACGATCAAATCTCGGGCAAGTAACATACCGGTGACAAAGGGAACAACGTATGTTGTTATGCGGTCTGACCGATAAAGATCTTCGTAGAATATGTGGGAGCCAATATGGGCATCCAGGTCCCACTATTGGTTATTGACCGGAGACGTGTCTCGGTCATGTCTACATAGTTCTCGAACCCGTAGGGTCCGCACGCTTAACGTTACGATGACAGTTTTATTGAGTTTTGATGTACCGAAGGAGTTCGGAGTCCCGGATGAGATCGGGGATATGACGAGGAGTCTCGAAATGGTCGAGACGTAAAGATCGATATATTGGACGACTATATTCGGACTTCGGAAAGGTTCCGAGTGATTCGGGTATTTTTCGGAGTACCGGAGAGTTACGGGAATTCGTATTGGGCCTTAATGGGCCATACGGGAAAGGAGAGAAAGGCCTCAAAAGGTGGCCGCACCCCTCCCCATGGTCTGGTCCGAATTGGACTAGGGAAGGGGGGCGCACCCTTCCTTCTTTCTCCTTCCCCCTTCCCTTCTCCTACTCCCACAAGGAAAGGAGGAGTCCTACTCCCGGTGGGAGTAGGACTCCTCCCTATGGCGCGCCTCTCCCCTTGGCCGGCTGCCTCCCCCTTGCTCCTCTATATACGGGGGCAGGGGGCACCCCAGAGACACAACAATTGATCCTTGAGATCTCTTAGCCGTGTGCGGTGCCCCCCTCCACCATATTACACCTCGATAATACCGTTGCGGAGCTTAGGCGAAGCCCTGCGTCGGTGGAACATCATCATCGTCACCACGCCGTCGTGCTGACGAAACTCTCCCTCAACACTCAGCTGGATCGGAGTTCGAGGGACGTCATCGAGCTGAACGTGTGTAGAACTTCGGAGGTGCCGTGCGTTCGGTACTTGATCGATCGGATCGTGAAGACGTACGACTACATCAACCGCGTTGTGATAACGCTTCCGCTGTCGGTCTACGAGGGTCGTGGACAACACTCTCCCCTCTTGTTGCTATGCATCACCATGATCTTGCGTGTGCGTAGGAAAATTTTGAAATTACTACATTCCCCAACAGCTAGGCAGGTCAACAAGGCGGCCCGGGGTGCGGCCAGCTCGACGTGTGACGACGGCGGCTGACGGGGCAGGGCTCGCAGGCAAGGAAATAGGTGGCTCGCAGGCGAGGCAGCCCACTCGACGGCGGTGGCTCGAAACCGGCATCCAGGGTCGGACACCGGTGGAGGTGACAACAGCCCGAAACTGAGTTCATGTCTAGATTTGTTTCTGGGTCGTGGGCTGCTTCCGATTGGTTCTGTTCCGTCCTTCACCCGGATGTGCGTTGATGAATCTCCTCGGGATTTGAAACGGATACCCAGCACTTTGCAAAATGGCTGCCATCTCGAAGGATTGATCCTACCGCATAAATAGGTGAACAGTACATAAAAACGGCTTAACGATCACCTCGAAATTCTGTTGATATGTGTGTCTTGATAGATCGCAGAAAAGCGACTACAGACGTGGCCCTTTTCCTCTCAATTGTTCCTTTGCTTTGCTGTTGTGCATGCGGTAGGGCATCTTCTGGGCTTCAGCGGATTTCGTCGCCGGATAAACACTGGTGGCCGGTCGACGTTGAAGCTACTTGTTGACTCTGATCCGGTTTAGTGCTGCCGCTGAAACTTTTTCAATCTAGACTGATGAATCCAGAATCTTCTTCATCCAAAAAGTTGCGAATTTCTCGATCCTTGAGAGAAAATCCCTTCAAGAACTCATCACCATCGTGCACAGGCCCCACGGTGGGCGCCAACTATCGTGGAATTGTCACGGCAGATGTCCTTAGTGTCAGGACTTAGTCGCGAGGCCAGTGCATCTATGCGGTAGCTTGAGAGGGGTTGGGCGGAATCGAGAAACGCAACACAAGACAAAGATTTATACAGCTTCGGGCCCCGGGAGACATCATCCGGTAATAACCCTACATGCTGTTTGTGGCTAGGTCTCATTATGATCATGAGAGAGTCACCGGCTTGGCCGGCTCTTTGTGTCTAGCCCTAGAGATTGTTTCTTGTCGCCTCTCCCCCTTTGGGGTGCCCTGCCCCTCCTTATATAAGTTAGAGGGGCGGGTTACATGCGGAGTCCTAGTAGGACTAGGACTAGTCTATCTTCTCTTACAAGTTGATTACAAGTCCGGGTCTTGCTTCCTCGTAAAGGAAATATTGGTGATCCCTTTCCTCTTAATCCGGCGCATCATAACATGAGCCGGCCTTCTGGGCTTTGGGCCTTTTTGTCCTTCTGACCCGCCCGCCGGGTTACTAATGAGTCGCCAAGATCGGGCAGATTATTTGTGAATCGCCAAGCTCCGGGCGGGTCACCAGTGAGTCGCCAATTCCGGTCGGGTCATACCGCGGGGTATATCCCCGACACGCGGGTATCTTGGAATCGTTCCGATGGTTTTGTGACGAGAACATTGTTCTTGGTGCCTCCTGACATTTAGGGGTTGTGGCAGTGTTCCGGGGAGGTGAGCTCCGAGGTGTTGTCGTCACAATTTTATTGTTGCAGTTCTGGAATAGCTGAGTTTCGCCGACATCGAAAATCTCTTTTATGCAGTTGTTGGTGAGATCACCTCGACGCCACCCAGTACTGGGCCGGGAGTTCGGGAGTATTGCCATAACTCGTATAACGGATGCTTTTCGAAGGTTGAGGTACACGATTTCCGAAGGTTTCTTGGTTATGTGTTGACGGATGGATACAGCTAGATCTAGGGATTGCTAGTTTGGGTGATATATTTTGTGTCCCCTGTATCCCCAACACCCGAATAATTAAGCTACAGTAAACCTCTGCTAATAGATGCCACATCACCACGGTTACTTTCCATAAACTCGCGGTGATTCAAACCCCGTTCAAATTCTAATTTAAAATCAAGTCAAACTCAAAAGTTTTCAAATGTCTAAAATAAAATGTTCATCATGTGGCAAATTTTCATTTGTTAATATTCATGGTGAACCAACATTTTTGCAAAGTGGTTTGATGCCCTAATCTAAATAAAACAGAAATATAAAAACTTAAATAAAAATAGATGAAGAAAAGACCTGACCTCCCCCTCACTGGGCCTCGGCCCAGCTGGACCGCCAAGCCAACCCACTAGCCCAGCCGCCCCCCTCACTCCCTTAACCCCCAGCTAGGAACCCTAGCCCACCGACACCCCACTCCCCCCCCACACGATCCCTTTGATCCCCCACCTCTTCATCTCGCCCCCGATCTGGATCGGGGGCGCCCGAGCCCGCCGCCCCATCACGACCCGCCGACCTCGCCTCTGCCCCGACGGCAGCCGGCGCCCCCGTCGTCGCGTCGCAGCTCGCCGTCGCCTGCGCCCCGCCGACCGTCGCCACCTCGCCGGACCACCGTGTCGCCGCCCGTCGTCGCCTCGTCCTCATCACCGCGTCGTCTTCGACCTCCACCTCAATCGTGGCTCCACCAAGCCTCGCCGGTGTTCCCCTGCAATAGGGGTTAGCTGCCGCCCCTCCTTCGCTTTTCCCCCCTGCCCCGCTCGATCCCACGCGCTCTCCGCGCCCTAGCTGCACGCTACGTGTGCGCGCCCGTCGTCCGGTCACCGCGCCGCTGGACCGCACCCCGACACTGGACCGCACCCTGCCTGGCCCGCTCGCGCTCGCGACCCCGCTGCCGCGCTCGCCTCACCCCGCTTGCGCTCGCACACGCATGCCCGGGCGCGTCCTCTGTCGACTGCACCCAGCGCGCCCTAGCCCGCTCCTGGCCACCGCCTGTGACCGCACGCGCCACCCTGATCGGTCCTCGCCTCGCTTCCCCTCGCGCCGCACCGCTGGCTGCCGCTCCGCCGTGCCCTGCCGATGCTACTGCCGCCGGCACCCGCTGACCGTCGCCGCGCACTGGCCAGGGCCTTGCCCCTCCTCCCCAGTCGAGTGTGCGTTTGTGTGGCCTAGATGGGCCACTGCCATATGGCCCCACGCCCCCTGAACAAAAATAATAGAAATAAAAATGAAAATATGGAAATAAATAAGTAGTTAATTAACTTATTAATTCTGTTTAGATAATTAATCAAGCTTAATTAACCTAACCACCTAGTTAAAATATTTAAATAATTAATTAGGATAATGTGTCACTGACAGGTGGGACTCGGCGTCCCCTTGACCAGTCAACGTTGACCCACATGACAGCCCCTTAGTGCATCTTAGTGTGCACTATGCTGGGTGCACTTAGCATTTTATCCATTTATTATCGAATTAAATTAATTCAGAAATTTCAGGAAATGTTTAGAACTTTGAAAAATCGTATAAAATAATTTGTAGCTCAGATGGAAAAGTTTTATATATGAAAGTTGCTTAGAACGACAAGATGAATCCGAATACACCCTCCGTTCGTCTGTCACACGCCCCTAGAATAGCAAACATGCAACCTTCCCCCTTCGTTTCATCTGTCCAAAAATGCCAAACTTCGGGAAAACTTTCCCGGATGTGATCCCCCTTCGCCGGTACCATGTAGCACCGCGTTAGAACACCCCTAGTGTTGCTTATTGCCTTGTCATTCGAGCTTTGAATTAGTCAGTTGTTTCTATAATCTGATATCCTTGCATTATTTCTTCTTCTGGTTGAGTACCGATGCTCACATCAGATCCCATGTGAACCACCAAATCCTTTGTTGAGTTTTATCCGACAGTGTCCTTCATATTCAAAAAAACTTGTGAGCCCTTCCTCGAATACATAATGCCTTTTGTAAATTGTATCCTTTGCTTCCTCAACCATGCTCTACTTCTGAACTTGAGATTTTCACTCCTGAAGTTTGTGGTATATGCTCCTAAGATGCCCCGATGGGTTGAACCTATGTCTTCCCTAAATCCGTGTGAACTCGAAAGTTATGCGGATTATAGTCTACTGGCATTTTGTTAGATAAAATTTTAACGCTACAACTTCTTCGAATGCGAGAAGTGAATGAAAAGTTGTGCATTAGAGAAGTGGCAGTCGACCTTGGACCTTTGTGTTCGTGCCCATGGACCCGACGTGGAACTTATCATGGAAGCTTCTTGTAATAATAATAATCCCCTTGTGATAAGTTCATCTTGTATCTATGTTTGGACCTTTGCAACCGTGGTTCCGACCATAATTGTTCTCCTTTGATTCCATTTCCCGGACTAGTTAAAGTACTTTAGATCATTTCACCTGTCAAACCTCTACTTTGATCTACCTTCGAGTATTACCCCCTGGTATCTCGAGAATATCATGGAACTACGTAACTTCTTATGAGTTCTTCATCAACTATTATTTCTCATCGATTCCAAATTTCCACGGGTTCTGAGTTGTTAGACACTCGAGAACACTGATAACTGATTCGAGTCTACACTTTCCTTTTCATTGTTTTGTTTAACCTTTCTTGTAACCTAACATATCTGAGTAGTGATAATTCCCTGCTCATGTAAACAGCTCGGTGTACAAACTCTGTTAGTAAGACCTTGTTACTAATGTTGATGACATTCCCGTAGCCACCGATGGACGAGAACTTTGCCTATTGGTCCGCCTCGTTTAACGAGCAGGAAAATGGTTCTATTCGTCCCTCACCCTTGGTACCAACGTTGTTGCCAACATAACTAATAGGCTATCCTCTGACATGCCATGCTATCATGACCGTGCAAAATGTTAGCACCCTTCCTGCTTTTAACCCACATGGTGGGCCCTTAACCCACAGTTGGTGGAAACCTGACTCCTGTACACCCCAGTTTCTAAAGTTATTCCTAACGCTTGGCTTTGTATGAACATCACGAGCCACCTTCCGAGAGACGATCTATTCTGGTATCAGACGCAATACTTATTCACATTGCTAGTTTGGTAGGAGTTGGACCTCCTTATAAGAGAGGTTGTTTCCCCACATGTATGAGCATGAGAACAAGAGGGACATTCAGGCGCGCTCCTCCTCCACCGCCCGCCTCGCCACGCCTCATCACGACGCGTCGTGCTGCGGGAATGAGCCGAGCTGATATCTAAATTTTTCCCACACACGACGGGTATACGAATGGTCACACGAACAACGCACCTCTTCGGCTGCAGGCTATTCGCTTCGTCTCCCTCTTTTGCTTCACCACTCGTCGCAGCCTGTTCGCCTCCTTCTCCTGTGCCTATAAAAGAGAGGTCGCTCCTCTCCAGAGAGACACAGCAGAACATCATCTTCCTCTCGCCACCAAGTTCCAACCTCTCTGAGCTACTACAAGGTTCTTCCCCATCCCAGCTTGCAGCGTGCACCACAGGTCGGGACAGTAGGCCTCTGAAACCCCACCTCTTTGAGTCTTGTACGGGAGAAGGGTGATGAGGTTTTTGGGGAGCGCTCTGCGCGACTACTGATCGATTCATCACGGACGCTCCGGGCACTGACGACCACTTCCCCAAGAACGACTTCTTCCCCGACGTCGACAACCTCTTCTACGATATGGCCGGCGAGGACGTCGACCCCAAGACCAATGCTTCTGCCGTTGTTCCGTACATTCTCAAGTTCTTTCTGCTTGATATCCTGCAACAGTTTCTCCTTCTAGTATTTGTTCTACAAATGTTCTATTCTAGTTCACATGTGTAGATGCTATGTGCCTTCTCTTTTTTAGATTACATGACTTGTTTCATCTCTACTATAGTAGTCATGTTTTATCTACTATTTCTGTTAATAAAATCATATGGTAAATTGCTCATGTTTCCAATAGTTGCGAGTTGAGGGTGGACTTGCAACTAGGAGTTGTGAGTTGAGGGTCGACTTGCAACTAAGATGAAAAATAAACTATGGACCTAGTTGCGTGTCGAGGGTGGATTTGGAACTTGGATAACTACACAAAAATATGATAGTAGTTGCGAGTGAGGCTGGACTTGCAACTGGGATGAAAACAAATGGCCCAAGTCAGAGGTTGAACTTGCAGCTGGAACAACAACAAAAATATGGGCCTAGTTGCGATTTGAGGGTGGATATGCACTTGGCAACTACGCAAAACTACGAGACCAGTTGAGATTCGAGAGCGGGCTTGCAACTGAGACAACTACGAGCCTAGTTGTGAGTCAATGATGGACTTGCAACTAGGATGGAAACAAACTACAGTCCAAGTTTTGAGTCAAGGGTGGATTTACATCTAGGATGAAAAAGTAATTATGGGCCTAGTTGTGAGTCAAGAATGGACTTGCAACTAGGAAAACTACACAAAACTACGATACCAGTTGCGAGTCGAGGGTGGACTTGCAACTAGGACAATAACAAACTACCAGCCCAGTTGTGAGTCGAGCGTGGACTTGCAATTGGGATGAGAAACAAAACATATGTCCAGTTTGCGAGTCAAGAGTGGACTTTCCACTATGACAACTATGAAATTACAAGCCCAGTTGCGAGCCAAGGATCGACTTACAACTAGGATGAAACAAACTACGGTACTAGTTCCGAGTCTAGGACGGACTTGCAACTAGAACACCTTCACAAAACTATGATACCATTTGTGAGTCGAGGGTCGACTTGCAATTGGGATAATAACAAACTACAAGCCCAATTATGAGTCGAGCATGGACATGCAACTGGGATGAAAATCAAAACACATGCCCAGTTGCGAATCGAGGGTGCACTTGCAACTCGGACAACGACGAGTCTATTTGCAAGTCAAGGGTGGACTTGCAACTGGGACAATACGAAACTACGACCAAGTTGCTGTGACACCCAAAAAATTTATTTGGCTTTTTCAGACTTTTATTTGATTTGAGGGAGGTTATTTAAAAAATTTCTTCTAAAGAACTCTCCCTCTCAAAAACTTTCTTTTATGACAAGTGTTTTTTTGGATTCACCCAAGACTTGATTTTTGGTCTTCGAGGTTTTTCCATCTTATGTGGACTCAAAACCAAATGCTTTTCATTTGGAAAAATTTCTTTTGAAAAATCTTTTAAATAGCCCTATGGCATTTGGAGTGATCTTTTCCCCTTTTCAAAAACTCCTCTTGCCATGGCATGAGTGGAACTCCCCTCCCAAAAGCCTTTCCCCACCTTTGTGTCAAGATATACCTCAAATCCAGCAAGTTGAACCTCCCCATGTTCTCCCTTCCATTTATTTCTTATCAAAAATAATTTCTGCCCTCTACTTTGGCTCTTGGAGATTTACCAAGGAACTACCATTTCTACTTTGAGTTTGGCCTCCAAACAAATTTCCCTGGCTAGTCCTTAGAGCCCTCAACCAAGATCCATGATGATCCACTGGTCTCCAGTTCAAATATTTCAAATTGTGCTTGCTGCAAGTGTGGACCATATTTGCCAAATTTGATGAAAAATTCAATTGTTTTCTCCTCCTAAAAATCTGAGAAAATTCAGGCAGCCTTTGGATGCATTGAGAGGTCACCTCACCAAGTCCCAGCTCCAGAAAAAAATTTCTTCATGCCAAATCATTTCGTCGAACACCTGCAGAGCACTGTCACTGTCAAGTTCAGATATTCAGAGTTACAGTTTCAGAAGCTGTTGTCGTTTTCTTCAGAACCTTTCGTCGATCTCGCCAGTAGCCACGGTGGCGCCTTGCTCCCTGTTCCCTCCTTCTTATCCCTGCGCCGCACGATCGCCTCGAGGTTTGCGGGCGTCGGCGACGAGCAGGAGGAGGTGCGCCACCCCGTGAGCGACGGTAGCAGCGCACTTTGCGGCTGCCAGAGAGGCGCAACGGTGGACGGCGCCGTCCAGCGCCGCCCAAGCCACATGAGGCCGCCGCGTGGCCATCCACTCACCCGTGCACGCTACGGTCCGTCGTCGTGAACTGGTAGGCGCGGAGCGCGCTCCCTGCCGCCGCCGTGCCCGTACGGCCATCCCGTCGAGGATCGGCGCATTACGCCTAGCCCGACCGAGGTTTAGCGGGGGAACGGCACCAGCGATCCTCCCTGATGGTGCCTAGCCGCCTAAACCCCCTGCCCAACCTCTGCCTCGTCGTAATCGCTCGCCGGAGCTATCCCGTTCACGGCCACCCCCTCGGATCGCCTATAAAAGGAGGCCCCGAGCTCGAACTCGAACCCACACCACCTCTGCACTCCACCAATACCACGCCAAGCCACTGGAAGAGCCCCGAGGGAGCCTTCTTCCCCAACTCCGGCCGCCTCGACCCGCCACGGGATCCAGCTCGATTCACCCCCGTGCGTGCACCCCTACCCCTCAGCTCTTGCCAGTAGCCTCCTAGTGCATCCACTCTTCTGACCCGCGCTTCAATTTGGAGTTTGCAGCACCCACCGGAGTACTCCACCATCGCCCGATCCACCGTCCACCGGAGAAATTGTCGCCGTCGACGTGGTGCTCTCCGACGACCAAGTCCACCACCCACCGACGCGGAAGAACACCCTGAACCTCTTGGTACCCTCCGATCTCTCTGCCTCGCCGTGGTTCAACGCCGGCGACCACCGCAGCCTTCGGGCGCCGGCGAGCTCCATTGGAGTTTTAAACCTGACGGGTGGAACCCCCCCGTCAGCCTCTCTTCTTCCCCCCCCCCCCCCCGAACCGTTTTCTGAAAGCGCCTTCGGGCAAAATGCTTTTTCTTTTTGGGCTGGCGCATTTCCTACCGAACCGTTTCTGGTTTTTCAAACAAGTCCCTGTTTCTTTTCTTTTTCATCACAGATCAGTCCTTGGACTAAAACCCTTATAACTTTTTAATAAAAGATGATTTTTGATTGATTCTTTTTCTGTCAGTCTTATAATTTTGTCTAGTTTTTTATAGTATTTATTTGGAAAAAATTTGGAACAATTTTTATGCACGCGACGATTTTCACGTTAGTGTACGGTTTCATTATACCGTAGGTTCCGGAGGAGGTGACGGAGGCGCGAACTTCGCCGAGCTAGACTCCGACTTCTCCGAACCAGGCAAGCATGTTTGAACCTTTGATATGATAGGTGTTTTGCATGTTTGCTTGAATGGTTTATGCATGGCATGTGAGCATCGGTGAGCATTACGTTGCATGCAAGGCAACTAACCCTGTGTCTCGAAGTTACTATGATTCTTCGATGAGAGATGACCTGATCATGTGGTGACATGAAAGGTAGTAAGATGGTATTGTTGTAGCATGCCAGTCTTACGTCATCCGATAAACTCCGACGTTAACGTGGACTGAGCCACGTTACCGTTCTTCCCCTTTCGTGCTGCCACATGTTTTCTGCAAAGAATACGGTTTAGGAAGTTGTTAACCTCTTTCCTTGTACACACCAAATAGAGGGGCCGGGATGAGGGTTCCATGGCCCTGGATTAAAGCCAGTCATCCGGTCAGGGGGCATGGGTGTTTCCGGTTGGGACCGAGAGGGGGGCACCCCTTAGAGCGCGCGTATATAAATTTGATCCCATGCTACGCGAGGTTGTAGCCTCCCCGTCTCAAAGTTTTTCTTGAACGATGCCGAGGGTGATTCCTGGCATCGGAATGTTGAATGGGTGTGTACTGGTTATTCCTGTGGAGGGACTAACCTTTTATTTATCTCGTACCTGAATATTCCCTTGCAATGATTTAATTACATGAGCTGCTGTAATATCACGTTATGAAATATAAGCCCTTTATGTGATGTCGCTCAGACGTCCGACTGTGGCACTTTTGTTATTTACTTTCAATATAAGCCCTTTATGTGATGTCGCTCAGACGTCCGACTGTGGCACTTTTGTTATTTACTTTCATTATAAGCCCTTTATGTGATGTCGCTCAGACGTCCGACTGTGGCACTTTTGTCATTTACTTTCAATATAAGCCCTTTATGTGATGTCGCTCAGACGTCCGACTGTGGCACGCTCGTTATTTACTTTTGGTATAAGCCCTTTATGTGATGTCGCTCAGACGTCCGACTGTGGCACGCACTGTCATTTATTTTCCACTATAAGCCCTTTATGTGGTGTCGCCTTGACGCCCGACTACGGCATTGCTATTTTAATTGTATCCTTTCGAGGGGTCATTCAGACACTCGATTGGCCTTCAGTATTACCTTGGGTTTTCGGGAGGACTACCGCCCGACTTCCCTCTTATTTCCCATGCATTGCCATCTCATTGTCTGAGTGCGCTTTGTTAATCTGTTCATATGCATCATGTTTACATTTGTTATATCTTATGTCCGAACTGTCTTGCGAGTACTTTCATAGTACTCACCTGGCTTGTTGATTTGGCCAGATGTTGACGAAGGCGATCTCATGGATGAAGAGTTTGATAGTGAGTCCGACGCCTAGAGGAATCCCAGTCAGTCCCGTGCGATCCTGGATATTGGTCACTTGTATTATATACGCTTCCGCCACCCACAATAAGTATCCTCGAGCCTCACTCCGACGCTCGAAGAGCTGTTAGATTCAGGAGTCATGTCACCCACTTCACTATGATATATCCACCACCGCTTTTATTGTGAGTTAGTAGTTATGCCACCCTATCCACCTTTATGTATTATTGGCGTGCTTGTAATAAATTGTTGAGCAGTCTCTGCTCAACCTTGTATTATATTTAGTACTCCTGGTTTTTCTTCTGTGATCAAGAATTTGTCTACCAGTGAGAAGGATTCTTCTCTACTGGTCCGTAAAAGGGATCGGTTTCTCAATAAATATTTTTATTGGAAAACCGGTCGTGACAAGCTTGGTATCAGAGCCAGGCTGACTGTAGGAAGCCACTAGGTACGATCGCTAATTGGTTATTAGCGTCTTCAGTGCTTTTTCAGCTTTTTGCAAATGTAGCTATTTTCTGTTGGTCATCATAAATTTATGATTTGACTACTCAGAATTTTTGCCTACTTTTGTAGATGGCTGGCAGCGACTGCGAGACTCAGGTGTTCACGAATGTGCCCGAGGGGTTTGTCAAACTCCTCGTCTCCATCACGAAGCTCGCGATCGGGCCCGCGACTCGTCCGGAGTTCACGCTTTACCAGCACAAGCTCAGCGACGACGTGTCTATGCACCAGGCCGTGGTGCAATTCAAGGGAGGATGTTCTGCGTCTCGCCACTTCCGTTTCGTGGGGAGGGTCATGCCTACGGAGAGGCATGCCATGCAGATGGCTGCCCGTGAGGCGATAGCTCGCCTTCGGGACATTCTTCCTTCGATGAAGACTCGTTGCTACCGCTACCTCCCATGCCATGTGCCATATACTTGTCACTATGCATTCGCCTGCCATAGGGGAGAGCGAGATGAAGCTATCAAGATGCTTGTTGAGTATCTCAAAGCTCTGGAGGAAGCTTTCGACAACCTCGTGGACGGTCTTGTGGCTGCCCGCATGGACTTAATTCGGGGCTGTTCTGCCAACAGGAGGGAGCTTCTCCATATGGCACCGCCACTGACGTTCGTCTCGTCCTCAGCGTCCTATTCACCTGCCATTTTGGCCACTGCTCGCCGTCTGCCTACCACTGAGGAGTTCGACCGGGTCATTGCTCCTACTCTAGTCGAAGCTGCACCGCCTGCCGCACCCACACTACCGCCTGTCGCACCCGCGCCATCACCTCAGCGCAGTGCTACGCGCCTGGAGCCTATTAGGGAGGAGGTGGAGGTTGAGTCTCCTGCACCGCTGGGTCTTACCCTTGGCAAGGGGAAGGACATCTTCACCATCTCCGACTGAGTGCGCCTAGTCGCCGCGCGATGTGTCTGCATGTATAATATGTTTTATATGTACGTTAGTTTGTAGTACTTGTGTGCGCATCATGTAGGATCCCGGAGAGTGTGCCAGCCTTAATAACATGTCAGGAATGTGTACGCACATCCTGAGTGATGTATCGTATGTTTGCGTATCGCGTGTAAGATATGTGCTAAGCAATCCTTCTCCGTGCGAAATCAATTATGTTCTTGAAAAAAATCTTGAGATCTTTTAAAGTTTTCGTCTCTGCAAAATTTTCCTTGTGCCACACAGTTCTTCTCATGAGTTTTGCAAAATAATACCCCAGAGTGAAAAATGTCTCGTCCGTGGACTCGTTCCATGCCAAACCCACCAGAGGAAGTTTATGGAACACAAACAAGCAACAACTTCACTCAGGGACAGTCTAGTCGACAGGACAGTGAGGCAGCCTTATCTCAAGTATGCCGCCTTTTCGAACAAAGCCAACAGCAACACCAGGAAATGATGAATCACGTCATCAATATGGGAAATCACCGTGAGCCATACCAACCACACTCCAAGTTGTCTGAACTACAGAAGACACGCCCTCCAACGTTTGCTCACACTGATAGGCCACTTGAAGCCGATGATTGGCTTCGTGACATCGAAAGAAAATTGATTATTGCTCAATGTTCTGATCATGAGAAGGTGCTTTATGCACCTCACTACCTCACTGGAGCAGCTGCAGCATGGTGGGAGAACTTCCTACACATGCATCCCAGTGAACATAACATCACCTGGGAAGAGTTTAAGGAAGGTTTTCGTGGGGCACACATCCCCAGGAGCATCATAAAAATCAAGAAAAGAGAATTTGATGACCTCAAGCAGAGAGGCATGACAGTGACGGAATACAACAGTCAGTTTACCCAGCTATCTTGTTATGCCTACGATGAGCATATGACTGAGAACAAAAGGATGGAAAAGTTTTTGGACGGCCTGGCGCCAGCACTAAGATGCCAACTGGTCGTACACACTTTCCCAGATTTCAAAACTCTGGTTGACAAGGCCATTACTTTGGAGAATGAGCGCCGTAGTCTGGAGGATATTCGTAAGCGAAAGAGGGACAAAACGACTCTTGCTCGCAACAACCGAAGCAAGACTGATGTTCAGAGGAATGAAGCGAGAAAATCCACGACTACTGCTCTAAGGCCAACCAGACAGTTTCATTCAAGGGACAAGGACTTTACATACCATCCAGGGGTCACTTGCTATGCTTGTGGTGAAGAAGGGCACTATGCCAAACAGTGCCCAAAACCAAGGAACTCGGCCCCCAAGCCGAACAATGGTGGGAACAATCCAGCGCCCAAGCGTAAGAATTTCAATCCCAACAACAATCACAGGAAAGGTCACCTGAACCATGTGACCAGGGAAGAAGCACAGAATGCCCCAGACATCGTACTCGGTACGTTCCCTGTCAACACAATACCTGCCATGGTTTTGTTTGATTCTGGAGCTTCTCACTCGTTCATTTCGAAGAGTTTTGTTTTGCAACATGGTTTTCCGATACTTCCTTTGGAAAAATCTATGATTATCAAGTCCCCCGGGAATAAGCAGATCACTCAGAGTTACTGCCAAGGAGTGATTATTGAATTCGAAGGACTAAGGTTTCAGGCTAATCTCATCGTGTTGGAAAATAAAGGACTGGATGTCATCCTAGGGATGGACTGGTTGACCACCAACAAAGGATTTATTAACTGTTTCAATCGGACTGTGATTCTCACTCATCATCAAGGCAAGACAATAAAAGTTACAGCTCAAGAGAGACCACGGTCACGCCAACCAAAGTTTAACAAAATAGACATTTCAGAATTGAGAAAAGTTCCAGTGGTGTGCGAGTTTCCTGACGTATTTCCTGAAGAATTACCAGGCATGCCACCAGACCGAGAGATAGAATTCAGCATCGAACTAGCACCTGGCACCACCCCCATCTACAAGAAACCTTATAGAATGGCACCATCCGAGTTGGTAGAATTGAAGAAGCAAATAAAGGAATTACTGGACAAAGGGTTTATTCGAGCCAGCTCCTCACCATGGGGTTCGCCAGTATTATTCGCCAAGAAAAAGGATGGGACACTGAGATTGTGTATAGACTATCGAGCTCTCAATATGGTCACCATCAAAAACAAATATCCGATGCCATGGATAAATGATTTGTTTGATCAGCTCGCGCAAGCCAAAGTGTTCTCAAAAATTTATTTAAGATCGGGATATCACCAATTAAAAGTACGGACAGAAGATATCCCTAAGACAGCATTCACCTCCAGATACGGATTATACGAGTTCACACTAATGCCGTTTGGATTGACAAACGCCCACGCATATTTCGTCCACCTCATGAACAAAGTGTTTATGAAATTTATGGACAAATTTGTTGTGGTGTTCATTGACGATATTCTGGTATACTCAAGAACACCAGAAGAGCATGCCGAACATCTCAGGATTGTTTTGGGAGAATTAAGGAAACATCAACTGTACGCCAAATTTAGCAAGTGTGAATTTTGGCTAAGACAAGTTGGTTTTCTAGGCCATATATTGACCCAAGAAGGCGTGGCCGTAGACCCAGAAAAAGTCAAAGCCATACTTGACTGGAAACCACCAGCCAACGTGACAGATGTACGGAGTTTCCTAGGAATGGATGGATATTACAGAAGATTTATTGAAGGATTCTCCACTGTGGCAAAACCAATGACACAGTTGCTCAAGAAAGACAAGAAGTTTGTATGGACGGAAGCGTGCGAGAAAAGCTTCCAAGAACTCAAGAAGAAACTAACAACAGCACCAGTTTTGATCGTGCCAGACATACACAAGAGTTTTGAAGTGTATTGCGACGCATCCCGGAAGGGCCTCGGGTGCGTGCTGATGCAGGATGGCAAAGTTGTCGCGTATGCTTCCAGGCAACTACGGAAGCATGAGGAAAATTATCCAACTCATGACTTGGAGCTAGCAGCAGTCATCCATGCACTCAAAGAGTGGAGGCACTTTCTGTTGGGAAATCGTTGTGAAATATATACGGACCATAAGAGCCTTAAATATATTTTCACACAGCCAGAGCTAAATTTACGACAACAACGCTGGTTGGAATTGGTCAAGGACTATGATGTCGGCATTCACTACCATCCAGGGAAAGAAAATGTAGTGGCAGATGCTCTTAGTCGGAACCCCAACCCGGGCAACGACAGTCCACAGAACATGAGGCCTGAGTTTCAGCAGGAGTTCGCTAGACTCAACATGGTTTTAGTCTCTGAGGGCAATGTATCGAACCTGGAGATAAAACCCACCCTAATGGAACAAATTAAGAAGGCTCAGCATGGACATCCCAGCATCGAAGGTATAAAGAGGAAGATGAGCCTTGGCAAGGCTTCGGAGTTCGTCACAGACAATGAAGGGATATTATGGTACGGGGACAGACTTTGCGTACCAGACATTGGGGAACTCAAGCAACAGATCCTAACCGAAAGCCACACCGCTCCATATTCGATCCACCCCGGAGGAACCAAAATGTACAAAGACATTCAGGAAAGATTTTGGTGGCACGGTATGAAAAGGG
This sequence comes from Aegilops tauschii subsp. strangulata, assembly GCF_002575655.3. Taxonomy (NCBI): domain Eukaryota; kingdom Viridiplantae; phylum Streptophyta; class Magnoliopsida; order Poales; family Poaceae; genus Aegilops; species Aegilops tauschii. The sequence goes on from NC_053039.3 coordinate 151,723,789, forward strand.
ATATAGCCGCATTCATTGCTTGTTGCAATTCTTGTCAGCGCATAAAAGCCGAGCATCAAAAGCCAGCAGGGCTGCTACAACCAAACAGGATACCTGAGTGGAAATGGGATGAGATTGGAATGGACTTCATCATCGGACTACCTCGATCACAACACGGAAATGATGCCATATGGGTCGTCACAGATAGGCTAACCAAGGTAGCACATTTCATTCCCGTGAAGACGACCTACTCCACTCAAAGGCTAGCCAAGCTATATCTCTCCCGTATAGTTTGTTTGCATGGAGTCCCAAAGACTATAATATCCGACCGAGGCACTCAATGTCTCTAAATTTTGGGATCACTTACAACAAGCTCTGGGCACGCAACTAGCATTCAGTACAGCGTACCACCCTCAGACTGATGGACAAACGGAACGCGTGAACCAAATCCTAGAGGACATGCTGAGAGCCTGTGTGCTCACCTATGGATCCAGTTGGGAAGAAAGTTTGCCATATGCCGAGTTTGCTTACAACAACAGTTACCAGGCCAGCCTACAAATGGCACCTTTTGAAGCATTGTACGGGCGGAGATGTCGTACCCCACTAAATTGGTCAGAAACAGGTGACAGTCGTATCTTCGGCCCAGACATGCTCAAGGAAGCCGAGGAGAAAGTTAAACAGATCAGGGACAGACTCAAGACAGCTCAAAGCCGACAAAAGAGCTATTACGATCGAAAACATCATGAGGTCAGCTTTGAACCTGGTGAATACGTATACCTACGAGTGTCTCCTATGCGAGGCCTACAACGGTTCAAAATTAAAGGGAAGCTAGCCCCGAGATTTATTGGACCCTTCTGTATAGTTGCACGGAGAGGCACAGTAGCCTACCAGCTAGACCTCCCCAAAGAGCTGTCAAACGTCCACGACGTGTTCCACGTCTCACAGTTGAGAAAATGTGTAAGCAACCCGGAGAAGCATGTATCTCATGAGAGCATTGATGTACAACCAGATCTCACCTACAGAGAGCGGCCAGTAAAGATATTGGAAGAGTCTGAAAGGAGGACCCGTCAGAAAACGACAAAATTTTTCAAGGTTCAGTGGAGCAATCACACCGAGGATAAAGCTACATGGGAAAGAGAAGATTTCCTTCAGGCAAAGTACCCACATTTATTTGAGGATCAGCTGAAATCTCGGGGACGAGATTTTTCCTAAGGGGGTAGGTGTTGTGACACCGAAAAAATTTATTTGGCTTTTTCAGACTTTTATTTGATTTGAGGGAGGTTATTTTAAAAAATTCTTCTAAAGAACTCTCCCTCTCAAAAACTTTCTTTTATGACAAGTGTTTTTTTGGATTCACCCAAGACTTGATTTTTGGTCTTCGAGGTTTTTCCATCTTATGTGGACTCAAAACCAAATGCTTTTCATTTGGAAAATTTTCTTTTGAAAAATCTTTTAAATAGCCCTATGGCATTTGGAGTGATCTTTTCCCCTTTTCAAAAACTCCTCTTGCCATGGCATGAGTGGAACTCCCCTCCCAAAAGCCTTTCCCCACCTTTGTGTCAAGATATACCTCAAATCCTGCAAGTTGAACCTCCCCATGTTCTCCCTTCCATTTATTTCCTATCAAAAATAATTTATGCCCTCTACTTTGGCTCTTGGAGATTTACCAAGGAACTACCATTTCTACTTTGAGTTTGGCCTCCAAACAAATTTCCCTGGCTAGTCCTTAGAGCCCTCAACCAAGATCCATGATGATCCATTGGTCTCCAGTTCAAATATTTCAAATTGTGCTTGCTGCAAGTTTGGACCATATTTGCCAAATTTGATGAAATTCAATTGTTTTCTCCTCCTAAAAATCTGAGAAAATTCAGGCAGCCTCTGGATGCATTGAGAGGTCACCTCACCAAGTCCCAGCTCCAGAAAATTCTTTCTTCATGCCAAATCATTTCGTCGAACACCTGCAGAGCACTGTCACTGTCAAGTTCAGATATTCAGAGTTACAGTTTCAGAAGCTGCTGTCGTTTTCTTCAGAACCTTTCGTCGATCTCGCCAGTAGCCACGGTGGCGCCTTGCTCCCTGTTCCCTCCTTCTTATCCCTGCGCCGCACGATCGCCTGGAGGTTTGCGGGCGTCGGCGACGAGCAGGAGGAGGTGCGCCACCCCGTGAGCGACGGCAGCAGCGCACTTTGCGGCTGCCAGAGAGGCGCAGCGGTGGACGGCGCCGTCCAGCACCGCCCAAGCCACCTGAGGCCGCCGCGTGGCCATCCACTCACCCGTGCACGCTACGGTCCGTCGTCGTGAACTGGTAGGCGCGGAGCGCGCTCCCTGCCGCCGCCGTGCCCGTACGGCCATCCCATCAAGGATCGGCGCATTACGCCTAGCCCGACCGAGGTTTAGCGGGGGAACGGCACCAGTGATCCTCCCTGATGGTGCCTAGCCGCCTAAACCCCCTGCCCAACCTCTGCCTCGCCGTAATCGCTCGCCGGAGCTATCCCGTTCACGGCCACCCCCTCGGATCGCCTATAAAAGGAGGCCCCAAGCTCGAACTCGAACCCACACCACCTCTGCACTCCACCAATACCACGCCAAGCCACTGGAAGAGCCCCGAGGGAGCCTTCTTCCCCAACTCCGGCCGCCTCGACCCGCCACGGGATCCAGCTCGATTCACCCCCGTGCGTGCACCCCTACCCCTCAGCTCTTGCCAGTAGCCTCCTAGTGCATCCACTCTTCTGACCCGCGCTTCAATTTGGAGTTTGCAGCACCCACCGGAGTACTCCACCATCGCCCGAACCACCGTCCGCCGGAGAAAGTGTCGCCGTCGACGTGGTGCTCTCCGACGACCAAGTCCACCACCCACCGACGCGGAAGAACACCCTGAACCTCTTGGTACCCTCCGATCTCTCTGCCTCGCCGTGGTTCAACACCGGCGACCACCGCAGCCTTCGGGCGCCGGCGAGCTCCATTGGAGTTTTAAACCTGACGGGTGGGACCCCCCCGTCAGCCTCTCTTCTTCCCCCCCCCCCTCGAACCGTTTTCTGAAAGCGCCTTCGGGCAAAATGCGTTTTCTCTTTGGGCTGGCGCATTTCCTACCGAACCGTTTTTGGTTTTTCAAACAAGTCCCTGTTTCTTTTCTGTTTCATCACAGATTAGTCCTTGGACTAAAACCCTTATAACTTTTTAATAAAAGATGATTTTTGATTGATTCTTTTTCTGTCAGTCTTATAATTTTGTCTAGTTTTTATAGTATTTATTTGGAAAAAAATTGGAACAATTTTTATGCACGCGACGATTTTCACGTTAGTGTACGGTTTCGTTATACCGTAGGTTCCGGAGGAGGTGACGGAGCCGCGAACTTCGCCTAGCTAGACTCCGACTTCTCCGAACCAGGCAAGCATGTTTGAACCTTTGATATGATAGGATTTTTGCATGTTTGCTTGAATGGTTTATGCATGGCATGTGAGCATCAGTGAGCATTACGTTGCATGCAAGGCAACTAACCCTGTGTCTCGAAGTTACTATGATCTTCGATGAGAGATGACCTGATCATGTGGTGACATGAAAGGTAGTAAGATGGTATTGTTGTAGCATGCCAGTCTTACGTCATCCGATAAACTCCAACGTTAACGTGGACTGAGCCACGTTACCGTTCTTCCCCTTTCGTGCTGCCACATGTTTTCTGCAACGAATACGGTTTAGTAAGTTGTTAACCTCTTTCCTTGTACACACCAAATAGAGGGGCCGGGATGAGGGTTCCATGGCCCTGGATTAAAGCCAGTCATCCGGTCAGGGGGCATGGGTGTTTCCGGTTGGGACCGAGAGGGGGGCACCCCTTAGAGCGCGCGTATATAAATTTGATCCCATGCTACGCGAGGTTGTAGCCTCCCTGTCTCAAAGTTTTTATTGAACGTTGCCGAGGGTGATTCCTGGCATCGGAATGTTGAATGGGTGTGTACTGGTTAGATGTGTTTCTCCTAAAACACCGTAAACGGAACTAGTCCCTTGTGACTACTGAAATCCGTTGGCTGTGGTTTAATAGTACAAACTCTGCAGAGTCAAATCCTTCCGAGTCATCGTGTCCATGGTCAAGGACCATGGCCAGTATATCCATACCTATGTCAGTTCTCGTGGTAAATCCCCCGGTGAATAATGCTTGAGTGGTAAACCTGGTTGAATCGTTATTCCTGTGGAGGGACTAACCTTTTATTTATCTCGTACCTGAATATTCCCTTGCAATGATTTAATTACATGAGCTGCTGTAATATCACGTTATGAAATATAAGCCCTTTATGTGATGTCGCTCAGACGTCCGACTGTGGCACTTTTGTTATTTACTTTCAATATAAGCCCTTTATGTGATGTTGCTCAGACGTCCGACTGTGGCACTTTTGTTATTTACTTTCATTATAAGCCGTTTATGTGATGTCGCTCAGACGTCCGACTGTGGCACTTTTGTCATTTACTTTCAATATAAGCCCTTTATGTGATGTCGCTCAGACGTCCGACTGTGGCACGCTCGTTATTTACTTTTGGTATAAGCCATTTATGTGATGTCGCTCAGACGTCCGACTGTGGCACGCACTGTCATTTATTTTCCACTATAAGCTCTTTATGTGGTGTCGCCTTGACGCCCGACTGCGGCATTGCTATTTTAATTGTATCCTTTCGAGGGGTCATTCAGACACTCGATTGGCCTTCAGTATTACCTTGGGTTTTCGGGAGGACTACTGCCCGACTTCCCTCTTATTTCCCATGCATTGCCATCTCATTGTCTGAGTGCGCTTTGTTAATCTGTTCATATGCATCATGTTTACATTTGTTATATCTTATGTCCGAACTGTCTTGCGAGTACTTTCATAGTACTCACCTGGCTTGTTGATTTGGCCAGATGTTGACGAAGGCGATCTCATGGATGAAGAGTTTGATAGTGAGTCCGACGCCTAGAGGAATCCCAGTCAGTCCCGTGCGATCCTGGATATTGGTCACTTGTATTATATACGCTTCCGCCACCCACAATAAGTATCCTCGAGCCTCACTCCAACGCTCGAAGAGTTGTTAGATTCAGGAGTCATGTCACCCACTTCACTATGATATATCCACCACTGCTTTTATTGTTAGTTAGTAGTTATGCCACCCTATCCGCCTTTATGTATTGGCGTGCTTGTAATAAATTGTTGAGCAGTCTCCGCTCAACCTTGTATTATATTTAGTACTCCTGGTTTTTCTTCTGTGATCAAGAATTTGTCTACCAGTGAGAAGGATTCTTCTCTACTGGTCCGTAAAAGGGATCGGTTTCTCAATAAATATTTTTATTGGAAAACCGGTCGTGACAGTTGCGACTCAAGGATCGACTTGAAACTTGGATGGGCTAAATTGCGAGTCAAGGGACTTGCAACTGTGATTAAAAGATACAGGCTCCAGTTGCGAGGCGAGTGTGGGCTTCAAACTCGGATAACTACGAGCCTAATTGTGAATCGAGGGTGAACTTACAACTAGGACAATTACAGAACTACAAGAACAGTTATGGTGGGCTTGGAACTTGGATAACTACGAGCCTAGTTGCGAGTTGGGGGTGAACTTGCAACTAGGACAATTATGAAACTACAAGCCCAATTATGAGTCAGGATTTGACTTGCAACTGGGATGAAACAAATTATGAGCCTAATTGCGTGTTAAGGGTGGACCTGCAACTTGTATGAAAAACAAAACGCAAACCGAGTTATGAGTCAAGGGTGGGCTTGAAACTTGGATAAAACAAACTACAAGTTTGTGAGTCGAGGATGAACTTGCAACACGAACAATAACAAACTACGAGCCCAGTTGCAAGTCAAGCGCGGACTTGCAGCTGAGATGAAAAATAAAACATATGACCAATTGCATGTCGAGCTTGTTTTTGCCTACGAGCCCGAATCAATGGTGGACTCTACAAATTCTCCACCAGACCACAAAAAACGAACAACGAAAATGAAAAAAAAAGGTCGCGTCATCAGAATGACGATATATATGGGCCCAAGTGAAAAGAAACGCGAGAGCAGGCCGACACAAAACAAAACGGGGCAATAGGACGCACGGCAAAAAATAACGAGCTACGGGTGCCCATGCTCAAGTTTGTGTGAATATTAAAGCAAACAAACCAGACAGTTATGGACTTAGATGAGACATCACTATATCTCATATAAATGAGATTAGGCAATCCAAAAGAAAAAATATATCAAATTACTCTCTGCTCTAGCTACATAGTCAAACCAAATCAAACAAAAACAAGAAATAAAAAGACAAGTGGCCCTTCACAAAAAGATGTAGCCCACGAAATAAACCCAATACACAAAATATAAAAATGGCACACTAAAATAGTCATTTCATGCCTCACTACTTCATGGGGACGAATAGAAAACAAGACACAACAACAACAAGCACGACTCAAAAGCCGTATATCTAACGGCATGTGAGGTACATGAGATATTATTAACTCTCCTCTAGACGAGAATTAGCAAAACCAATCTGATACGGGACCCTAGGATCACGCCATGAAAATGGCCCAACAAAAGACGCACGCGTGATAGGCCGACAAGTAGATACCAGACGCACAACGCGACACAAGACGTGCGCGACAAAAAACAACCCGCGATCAAGATTTGCATGAAATTTAAACCAAACAGATGTCCAAGTGAAAAAAAATCAAGTAGTTAAAACAAATAAATAAAAGAAGAAAATGGAAAACAGAAGATAAATGAAAGTGTGTTATATCGACTAGAGGGGGGGTGAATCGGCGATTTTTACAAATTCTTCACTGAGGAATTTCGGGGTGAGGAAATTCCTAAGTCACGAACAACTAGCAGCGGAATAAGTACTCAGAAGTAAGCATAACAAAGTAGTAGCACAATCATCATGATGAAATGAAGACAAGCAATGAGTACAGTAAACGTAAACACACGATAAGCAGGCTGAAGACAAACTGACTGAAGAAATTGAACTGAGGAAATTGAGAAAGTCTTCAGTCAAAGTCTTCAAACAGTAATGATCAGGTACAACAACACAGTAATGAGGAAATGAAGGGGTTGAGGAAATGGAACCAGTTAGCTCGGTGAAGACAGTGATTTGGTAGACCAGTTCCAACTGTTGTGACAGTCGTACATCTGGTTGGAGCGGCTAGGTATTTAAACCTGAGGACACACAGTCCCGGACACATAGTCCTCACCGTATTGTCCTTGAGCTAAGGTCACACAGACCTCACCCAATCACTCGTGGTAAGTCTTCAGGTGACTTCCAAACCTTCACAAACTCAGTCACTCGGCGATCCACAATTTCTTCAGTCTTCAAAGGTAACAAGCGTCGGTTCCACACAGGAACAATCTCTTCAGTGCTGCTCAATCACTTTGGGTTTGTAGGTGTTTGGGTTTGGGTTTTCCTCACTTGATGATTTTCGCTCAAAGTCCTCAGAGGATGGGATGCTCTCAATGACAAGTGTCAGTTTCTCTCGGAGCATCCAACCAGCTAGTGGTTGTAGGGGGCGGCTATTTATAGCCTAGGGAGCAGCCCAACATGATAAGACATAAATGCCCTTCAATGATATGACCGTTAGGTGGGTAGATATTTTGGGACAGCTGGCGCGTAGCACAGCAATGGTCGGAAATTTGGCTATCAAATTCCTCATGGCTATCATGTTCCTCACTTGTAGGCAATCCGCACTAGCGGATTCCTAACTCCTCAGTCAGAACAAATTCCTCAGAGACCAGAAGATCTTCGTCTCTGTCACTGAAGAAATTGACTGAACTATATGAGATTTCCAATGGCTTCACTCGAAGGGATTGGTAGGTGTAGAATTTTGAGATAAGCATCACTTGGAAACTTCTCCTTAGTTTTACCTCGACCCCCTTTAACAGTACGGTGTTTCCTATGACTCAAGAAAGAGAAAATGAAACTACGAAAACAAAGTCTTCATGCTTCATATTCCTCGCATGAATATCAAGTCTTCATGGTCACACAAATTTCTTCGCCTTCAAAGTCTTCAGAAAGCCAAAGTCTTCAGTTGAAGACATTCATTTTTAGGGATCGACTTTCTCTATAAAAATCAAACTCCTCATGGACTTATAGACATGTGTACACTCACAAACACATTAGTCCCTTAACCTACAAGTCTTCAATACACCAAAATCACTATGGGGCACTAGATGCACTTACAATCTCCCCCCTTTTGGTGATTGATGACAATATAGGTTAAGTTTTCAACGGGGATAAACATATGAAGTGTAAATACTGATATTGAGGAATTTGATTGCAAGATATAGAAGAAATCCCCTTGAGGATGTGCACATGTGAGGAATTTGCTTTTGAGTAGCAATGCACATCGTAGAGTAGAATCATGGAGATCTCCCCCTATATCTTGTAATTCATACACGCATTTGACATAGGATATGAAGAATTTGAAATGCATGATGAAATATGGTGACTGATGTAATTCAGCATGCGTGCATTAACATATATGAGGAAATAGCATGTAGAACAACTTATCAAAAGTATCAGACCACCATCAGACTTAAGTTTACAACTCGACGCAACAAATCTTCAGAAGAACGAGAGTTGTAACTTAGCAAAAAAGCGCCCATATATATAGACCCACTTGAAGACTAACTCAAATTTCTCCCCCTTTGTCATCGAATGACCAAAAGGGACAGAAATGAGGACTAACGCCCCTGAAGAATATCATCATGATGTCGATGGAGGAGCACCAGCGTTGTTGGGGTCGTTTGTTGATGTAAGGCCTGCCGAAGTGTCGTCCAAGTCTTCATTTTCATCAGTCTTGCGTGATGAAGAATATGAGTTGGCCACCAAGTGAGGAACTTTGACCTTCTTGAATTTCTTCGAAGGTGGTTGAGACCAGTCAAAGTCCTGCTTGAAGCCCATTTGCTTGAGATCTTCTTCACCGTAGAGATGAGACAGAACAGCCCAGGTGCGATCAAAAACTTCATGGAGGTAGTAATGGTTCTTCTTCACTGAATTCTGCGTGATCGTCATGTTCTGAAGAATTGAACCAAACTGACGCTTGACCCATTTGTGGTTGCGATCGACCTTCTGATGAAGACTAAGGAGAAGCTCATGATCACTCATCACCCTTGGAGTTGTGCCTTGAGGATTTGGCTTTGAAGCATTTGCGGCAGTGTCATGAGTGGCAGAGTCATCATTGGTGGAGTAGGATGCAGCTTTGCGAAACTGGCCATCCAATGGACGAATGCCTTCATCAATGACAGCGGCCTTGCCCTTCTCATCAGATGAGGAAATAGTCCGTTTGAGGACTTCAATTGGGGGCAAGTAGTTGCCATGATTGAGAGTGTCAGCCTTGTAGTTGATTGAAGACCTTGATCTGATGAATCTCATGATCCAGGGAGCGTAAGGCTTCAATTCAAAAGGTGAAAGAGCGACATTTGCCAAAGTCCTCATGAATAAATCATGGTAGTTGATAGACACACCATGTATGATGTTGAAAAGCATATTCTTCATGATGCCAACAACCTCTTCTTCATTAGAGTCGTGGCCCTTGATTGGACTGAGGGCCTTGGTCAATATCCTATAAATTGTCCTTGGCACATAGAGCAATTCCTTGATGAGGAATTTTGTCCGAGGAGCTTTGCCAGGCTTCAAAGGCTTCATCAGTACTTGCATGAAATGATCAGATAGTTCAGCATCATGGTAGATGAGCCTTGCACCTTCAAGGGGAGGACTGACTGGAAGGGCATGAAGTAATTCAGATGCCGGTGCTTTGTAGTGAGTGATCTCAGTCATCCAGTCCAACACCCATGAATTCACATCTTCAGCGTTGCCTGTGATGTGCAACATAGCATAGAACTGAAGAATGAGTTCTTCATTCCAGTCGCAGATGTCAGTGCAGAAGTTGAGCAGCCCAGCGTCATGAAGAACACTAAGGACTAGGGTGAAGCAGGGTAGCGACTCCATATCCACATGAGGAATGTGCTCATGGTCAAATATCTTGTCTTTATCGAATAACAGTGAAGAGTAGAAGTTCATCTGACTTGCTGTCCAAAATCGCTTGCGTCAAAGACGAGCAGAGTCATAGGGATTGTAGTCAGTGAAGAAAATGTGCCCATTGAAGAAATCATCAGCTTTGAACTTCTATTTCTTGGAGAAGGGATTCTTAGGCTTGGGCTGAGGAGTGTCAGTCAATGTCTTCACAGCCTCTGGAATCACAGTCTCTGGAGCTGCAGGCTGAGGAATTTCAGTTGCAATGTCATCAGTAGCAGCCTGGGTCTCCATTTCTGCAGCAGCATTTTCATCAGTGCTAGTGGCTGGAACTTCTTCAGGTATAGTGAGGAGAGATGCTTGATGTTCTTCAGAGCCCGTGTGAATTTCTTCAGTTTGGACCGGGGACTGAGGAATCTGTTGCAGAGGTGTGAACAGTAGTGAATTGGGGTGATGACTTTCCTAGTAGTCATCATTCAAAATAGGAGTGGTGCACCCAATGTCCATGTCTTCATCTTCCTCATCAATTTCTTCAACGTCGGCCTCTTTAGCAGTGAACTGAGGCATGGGCGAGGATACCAGTGGGGTTGAAGGGATGTTATCCACTTCAATTTCTTCATCCAACTGCTCTGACAAAGCAGCAGAAGGATCTTCTTCATCAGATTCATTGGGAATCTCATATTCTTCACCAAAGGGTACAATCTCCTTTGATGGCATGCTTGACACAGAACAGCATCGATAGGATTTTCATATGAGCTTGTCAAAGTCTTCATTTTCTTTGGAGCTGAAGACTTTGAGGAAGCAGATGCTTTCCTTTTCTTCACAGCTGCTCGCTCTGTAGCCTTGGTCTTCTTTGCTTCTAATGCAGAAGGAAGGATAGAATTTTTTGTTGGTGCAGGAGGAGCAGGGGAATTTGGTTCATTTTCCTCAGGCGCAACTGATGCAGTTGCCCTGATAGTGTCAATGTCTTCAGGCACAGCAGCAGAAGTTTCAGCTGGCCCGGATTGATCCTCAGGCGCAACACTAGAGGTTGCCCTGGCAGATTCTTCAGAGGCTGGAATACCTTCATCAGCCCTGGTGCTTTCATTTTCTTCAGCAGCCTGATTTTCATAGCAGTGCTGGCATGTTCTTCAGTTTGCTGAGCAGAAGCTTCAGCCTGAGGAGATTCGTGTTGTGTTGGGGCTGCAACATTTGATGTGAATCTTTCAGCCATCTTGATGAATCTGACCTTGGCTCCTAGCCAATCTGCACGGTAGGCGTCAAATTCATCACTGGGGGTTTTGATCTCAGCTTGCATGGTCACAAGTTCATCAGTTGTCATTTTGACAACGTTCTTCTTCAGGAAACGCTCCTTCTTTTACTAAGCTTTCTTCAGTTGTCTGGCATTTTCAAATCTCCATTTTTCCTCGCCTATGAAGGCTGTCAGCATGTGACTTTGGCCAGGTGTGAGCTTGAAGTCAGGCATAGGAGTGTTGGGGTCCTTGTGCCAAAGATCAATAAAATCTAGGATCAACTTGGGATCCAACAAAAGAGGCACATTAGTGCCTTTGGCTCTAGCGGCCCTTTGCTGTCTATCTCTGATGATTTCAGCAAGTTATTCATCATCAGCTTCGTCTTCACTAGACGGCACATGAAAGGCAACCTGCTTCTTGTGAGGACTTGGTCTAGTGCCTCGTCCAGCAATGGCCTTGGTCTTCTTCAAAGTTGGGCATGTTAAGGACTGCGGAGGAGCTGAAGAACTTGCAGATGCTCCTGAAGCAATTGAGATGCCTATGGTCCTTTGGCAAGAGGCGAGATGCACAGGTGATGAGGACTTTGCAGCAGCAGCTGAAGGTTGTGCAACAGGAGGAACTGGACCAGCTTGAGGAACATGCCGTGAGGGCTTTGAAGAGCTTGGCCGTGAGGGCATTGCTGAGGAATTTGGCTTGCGAGCTGGCTTCTTCGATTTAGCCTTCTTAGGTTTGCTAGCAGAGGCCTCAGCAGCGGCAGCAGCAGAGTCTTCGTTGAATTTCCTCACTGCTTCTCTGGCCATTTTGGCCAGTTTAGCTTGCCGCTTGGCCCATTCATCAGGATAGTCCTCACCGCGCTTGAGGCTAGTGGGATCAGCAATTTGGCCTGGTGCCAGTGGAGGTCTTGGGCAAGGAGGGTGTACTGGGAATTTCTTCATGTACTTAGGAGTGACATATCTATACTCCCTCCATTCCCGTGCCCATCTTCTTTCGATTCTCTGCATGCGCACCTTGCGCTCATTCTTCGTCGCCTTGCCATGAATTGATTCATCAGGTGTGCAATATCCAGCATAGATATCCTCAGGGATCTCAAAAGCAGTATTCACTTCCAGTTTCTTCCCTCCCTTCTGAGGTTTCTTGCCATCAGCCATTTTCTTCACCTGAGGATTCTGAACAATGGAATTCTCTGAAGAGGTATGCAACTTGTCTTCGAGGAACGCTGCAAATGAGTTAATTTGATGAGAACCTAGTGATTCAGCAGCGGACATGTGTATCTGTGAACAGAGTATAGGTGCGAAGAATTTGGAGAGGTCATATGCGTTCTCAGAAGTTTTTGCAAAATGAACAAGTTTGAGGAATTTTGACCAGAGGTGTTTTGAGGAATTTCACTAAGCGTTCTTTGACTTAGGTTCCAGAGTTGTATAGATTGTAAAATCCATACAATTGAGGAATCTTGAAGAAAAACGTTGCTTAGAGAAACAGATCAAGATCAGATGCTTGTGAGGTGTTTAAGAGTGTGAAAGTGAAGAATAAACACCTTTTGAAGATTTTGTGGAAATCAAAAGAATCAACAAGGGCGGTAAAAATAAATTTTATTTACCCTTGACGAAGATCACGCCAAACTGAGATTTGTAGATTGGGAGTTCGTCCGTTCAGATCTTCCACGCCCTAACTTGGCAGAGGAAGATAGCTACGATGGCGGCGGAGTGAAGATTTCCGCGGCCGGCGCGAGTACGACGGCGAAGAGGTCGAGGCAGTGAAGCTCTTCCTCACCGGCGACGATAGAAGTAGCGGCGGCGCTAGGTCAGAGAGCTAGAGCGAGGGTAGTGAGGTCGAGCGGGGTAAATGAAGTCTGAGGAGGGTGAGGGGTATTTATAACCGAGGTGAAAAACCGTTTGTCCGAGGAAAATGGACGAACGTGCCCCTGACCCTTCTCATCCTAGCGACATGTGTCACCCACGTATAGTGAGGTGGAGATCGTGTGAGATCGTGGGTGAATAGATAAGTCTTATCATGGGATGCAGAACGATTTGAGCGGCAAAAGCCAAAAATTTGAGATAAGAAAATTTTAAAGTATCGTTCGCAAATTCTTCAGTTGACAAGGACACAGTGAAGATTTTGAACGGGTTTCAAATAGAACGCACATGAAGAATTTGTGAACAGACTGGGTTGACTTTAGCATAGAGGGGGAAGGGTCCAATAGGATTCACTTAGCAAAAAAGTCAACTTGAAGAATTAGCAATAAGTGAATGTTGTAGAGGATTGAAAACTCAAATATATATATAGTCAATGAAGAAAAACGACGGAAAGAGTGAAGACAATGCAAAGTTGAAGAATATGAACAACTGAGGAATTTCAAAAATGAAGAAAAACTCAAATTGAAGATTTTCAACTTTTGTTGGTGGCGTGACCCACCGTATAAGAATGATCATTTCAGACGCCGCGTACAATTGTCATAGGGCTCTGAGAATCAAATTCTTCGTTAATTTCTTCACACTTAGAGGGTTAGTCTTGATTGATTGAAGAAAAACATTACTTCGTGTGTTGCACATCTAAGTCATCAATTTTGCATAAGTGTTAGGATGTATGTCCTTTTCAAAGAACATTCGAAGATTCTAAGATATTTAGCTCACACCACAACTTGCTAAATCTCTTCTCATCCAAGGGCTTAGTGAAGATATCGGCAAGCTGTTCTTCAGTCTTCACGTGCTCGATGGAGATGTCACCCTTCAACACATGATCGCGAAGAAAATGATGACGAATCTGGATGTGCTTTGTCTTCGAGTGTTGAACTAGGTTATGAGCAATCTTGATGGCACTCTCATTGTCACAGTAAAGAGGCACATTCTTCACATTGATGCCGTAGTCCTTGAGGGTTTGCTTCATCCATAGTAGTTGAGCACAGCACGCACCCGCAGCAATGTACTCAGCTTCAGCAGTAGAGAGTGATACGCAATTCTGTTTCTTCGAGGACCAACATAACAAGGATCGTCCGAGGAGATGGCATGTGCCTGATGTTGACTTGCGGTCCACACGATCACCAGCATAGTCAGAGTAAGAATATCCAATGAGATCAAAAGCCGAGCCCTTGGGGTACCATAATCCAAGTGTTGGAGTGTGAGCTAGATATCGAAGAATATGCTTCACAGCCTTATGGTGTGATTCCGTCGGTGTAGCTTGAAAGCGGGCACACATGCAAACACTAAGCATAATATTTGGCCTAGATGCACATAGATACAATAAAGATCCAATCATGGAGCGCTATATCTTTTGATCAAAGTCAATACCATTTTCATCAGTGCATAGATGGCCATTTGTGGGCATAGGGATTTTGACGCCTTTGCAATCTTGCATGCCGAATTTCCTCAACACATCCTTGAGGTATTTCTCCTGGGATATGAAGATGTCGTTGCGTTGTTGACGTATTTGAAGACCTAAGAAGAATTTCAATTCTCCCATCATAGACATTTGATATTCTTCACTCATCATATAGGCAAATTCATCACTGTAACGTTGGTCAGTACAGCCAAAGATGATATCATCAACATATATTTGGCACACGAATAATTCATTATCATAGGTTTTGGTGAAAAGAGTTGGGTCAAGTGAACCGGGTTTGAAGCCTTTCTTCATGAGGAATTCCTTCAAAGTATCATACCACGTCCGAGGGGCCTGCTTGAGGCCATAGAGGGCCTTATTGAGTCTGAAGACTTTGTCAGGATGCTTTGGGTCTTCAAAACCTGGGGGTTGAGCAACATATACTTCTTCCTCGAGCTTACCATTGAGGAATGCACTTTTCACATCCATTTGATATAAGATGATGTTATGATGGTTAGCATAAGCAAGTAATATGCGAATAGCCTCAAGTCTAGCAACAGGTACAAAGTTTCATCGAAATCAATTCCTTCAACCTGTGTGTAGCCTTGAGCTACAAGTCGTGCCTTATTCCTCACCACAAGGCCATTTTTAGCTTGCTTGTTGCGGTAGATCCATTTTGTGCCGATGATATTGTGCTTGCATGGGTCTGGTCGCTTGACAAGTTCCCAGACATTATTGAGTTCGAACTGATGTAATTCATCTTGCATCGCTTGAATCCACTCAGGCTCCAGAAATGCCTCATCAACTTTGGTGGGCTCTGTGATAGAGACAAAAGCAAAGTGCCCACAAAAGTTAGACAAATGTGAAGCCTTTGAGCATGCGAGAGGACCTGGTGCGTTGATGTCGATGATGATTTCTCGATCCGCACTTTATTTGCAACGCGAGGATAAGCGGGTTGACGACGTTGAGTCGGCTCAGCATTTTCTTCAGAGCCATTTTCCTCAGGTGCACCAGCATGATGTTCTTCACATTCTGGAATGACTTCTTCAGCAGATTCTTCGGTAGGAATGACATCCTCGGTATCCTTGAACTTTATGGATTCCTCAGGTGACTTCTCATCTAGCACAGGAGGTAGGTGCTCTCTTTGCGAGCCATTAGTTTCATCGAACTGCACATCTACAGTTTCAACAACCTTGTGATGAACGGTGTTGAAGACTCTGTAGGTGTGCGAGTCCTTTCCGTAACCAAGCATAAAGCCTTCATGTGCTTTCGGTGCAAATTTAGAATTGTGATGAGGATCTCTAATCCAAAATTTAGCACCGAAGACTTTGAAATAACTCACATTGGGTTTCTTGTCAGTGAGGAGTTCATATGAGGTCTTTTTTAAGAATTTGTGAAGATATACCCTGTTGATGATGTGGCACGCAGTATCAATTGCCTCAGGCCAAAAGTGACGAGGCGTCTTGATATTTGTCAAGCATAGTGTGAGCCATCTCAACAAGAATCCTGTTCTTGCACTCCACGACGCCATTCTGCTGAGGAGTATAAGAAGCAGATAACTCGTGAGTAATACCAAGTTCATCAAGATAGTTATCAAGACCAATATTCTTGAACTTGGTCCCATTGTCACTTCTGATGTGCTTGATCTTCACACCAAAGTTGGTTGAAGCCCTCGAGGAAAATCGTTTGAAGACTTCCTGCACTTCATATTTCTAAGTGACGATATACACCCATGTATAACGAGAATAGTCATCAACAATAACAAAGCCATATAATGATGCAGCATTGGTGAATGAGGCATAATGAGTAGGGCCAAAGAGATCCATGCGAAGTAATTCAAATGGATGAGTGGTAGTCATGATGGTATTTGAGGGATGCTTGGCCTTGGTCATCTTTCCAGCTTCAGAAGCTCCACACAGCTGATCCTTGAGGAATTTGACATCCTCGATGCCAATGACATGCTTCATCTTCACGAGAGTGTGCAAGTTCCTCATGCCAGCATGACCAAGTCATCGATGCCATAGCCAGCCTTCTGAAGCTTTTGCAAGTAGACATGTAGCAGATTGTGGTCTTGTAGAGAAATCAATAATATATAAATCTCCTCTCCTAAAGCCTTCGAAGACTTTGGAATGGTCAGCTTCCATGATCACAACACAACGATACTTGCCAAAGACAACAACCATATCAAGATCACAAAGCATTGAGACAGACATGAGGTTGAATCCTAAGGACTCGACAAGCATGACTTTGTCCACGTGTCGATCCTTTGAGATCGCAACCTTACCTAGACCCAATACCTTGCTTTTGCCTTTGTCAGCGTAGGTGATATGCTTCAGATGCGACGGAGTTAAAGCAGTGTCCATCAATAAGTTCCTGTCACCAGTCATGTGATTTGTACATCCACTGTCAAGGACCCACTCAGTAGCTTTTGGTTGATCATCCTGCGGATGAATTAGTGCATCTTACGAACTCATATACTTCATCGGTGAAGAATATGACATCAAATTCATCAGATCAATTTCATCAAGCAATAGAACAGATATAGCAGTATGAGAACGTGAGAAATGAAAATTCATTTCTTCATGATTAGCTTGCGTCCTTTCAAGCATATTCAGGTCTCCAGCAAATTCTTCAGAAGATTAAGCATATCTGGAGACCTGACCTTGCATAAGACATTAGTTCTTTTTCTTCACCACCCACATCTGGAGGGGTGGCAAAGAGTTCATCATTCTGCGAGCTCCATAAGAGAAAGGTGGCATAGACGCCAATCCACTCCGTTTCACATAAGAGGGGTCAGAGTAAGAATATGAATAAGCAGAGAAATTCTTCGAGGACTTATGAACATAATGGTTTGAAGAATAATGCACATATTCATAGCCCTTATATCTTTCCTGCGAAACAGGAGTGTTAGCACGATGATGTTCATATGAGGACTTTGATCCATATGAGGAATTTGATCCACGTGAGGAATATGGTCCATATGAGGACTTGGATCCATATGAAGACTTTGGTCCATATGAAGAATTTGATCTGGGGTTCCTATTCTTCACATGTGGTGTCATGATGACATTCACTTGAAGACTTTCAAGGTACCTTTTGGGAACCCAGATTTTCTTCATAGGGGGGTCGTTCCTGCAGTTAGTGCCAACATATCTAGCAAATACTTTACCATTCTGATTTTTGAACAGTCTATAGTTGGAGTCAAATGACTCATCAGAAGAATATGAAGATTCACATGTAAAGCCAGATAAAGTAGATGGATCTACATGGGGTCCTTTTCAACAACCCATGAGGTTTTGGGGTACTGCTCAGGTTTCCGGTAGGTCCCATCAGCATTGAGTTTCCTCTCAAAGGCAATACCCTCTTTCCTAGGGTTCTTGTTGAGGATCTGCTTTTTAAGCACATCACAAAGTGCATGATGCCCTTTGAGGCTTTTGTACATGTCTGTCACATACAATTCCTTTAGCCTTGCATTGTCAGTGATACTAGCAGTATCCTCATATGAGGAATTTGTGATAGCAGAGACAGTTGAAGAATTTGTATTTGTAGCAATAGAAGCATTTGAACTTTCAGGTGAAGAATTAGTAGATTCATGTTCAATGCATTTTAAACATGGTGGAATGAATTCTTCCTGAGCGGCACTGATCTGTTGAGCAATCAATGAATCATGCTCCTTCTGAAGATCTTCATAATCACCCTTAACTTCTCAAGATCTTGCTTTCTTTGAAGAAATTCATAAGAAACCTTCTCATGATCAGATAAGAGAGTGTTATGATGACTCTGAAGATTATCAAACTTGGACTGAAGTCTCTGAAGATTATCAGTCAAGTTTTGAGTGCGATCCATTTCTTCACCCAACAGGTCATCGCTTTTGTCTAGCATATTTTGAACTTTTTCAAAAGCCTTTTGTTGTTTCACAGCAATGTTAGCAAGTTTAGAGTAGCTATGCTTGAGGTTCTCATCAGATTCATCCTCACTTGATTCAGAGGAGGGATATTTCAGTACCTTTGAACCCTTTGCCATGAAGCAATAGGTGGGAGCGTAGTCATCATCGCCGTCATCAGCCGTGTTGGGGAAGTCATTTTCCTCAGAGTTGAAGATGGACTTGCTGACGAAAGCAATAGCGAGGGCTAGGCTCGCCACACCAGATTCTGACTCCTCAGATGCCTCCTCTTCCTCATTTTCTTCAGATTCAGCTTCAGAGTCCATTTATTTGCCAATGAATGCCCGATGGATCTGCTCTTCTTGTGAGATGAAGACTTCGAGGATTTTGATGATGAAGACTTTGAAGACTATTTCTTCTTCTTCGATTCCTTTTCCCACATAGGACAATCTTGAATGTAGTGACCAGGTTTCTTGCATTTGTGGCAAGTTCTCTTCTTGTAGTCACGGGATGACGAATTTGATCAAATGTCATCACTTCTTGAGGATTTTCCAAAGCGACCACGTCTTGAGAACTTCTGGAATTTTCTCATGAGCATTGCTAGCTCCTGGCTCAGTTCTTCGGATCACCAAGACTGCTACCAGAATCTTCACCTTCAGATTCAGAGACTGCCTTGGCCTTCAAAGCGCATGTTCTGCCATAGCTTGATCCATAGAGATCTCTCTTCTCAGCAAGTTGGAACTCATGAGTGTTTAGCCTCTCGAGGAAATCAGCGGGATCAAGTGCCTTGTAGTCTCCACATTCTTGTATCATCGGTGCAAGAGTGTCAAATGAGGAATCAAGCGATCTCAGCAATTTTTTCACCACCTCATGGTCGGTGAAGTCAGTGGAACCAAGTGCTTGAAACTCATTTGATATGTCAGTGAGGCGATCGAAGGTTTGCTGAACATTTTCATTGTCGAGTCTTTTGAAGCAGTTGAAGAGATTGCGAAGAACGTCAACTCGAGAGTCACTCTGAGTTGAGACTCACTCGTTGACCTTGGACAGCCTATCCCAGATAAGCTTAGTTGTCTCCAAAGCACTCACTCTGTCATACTGCCCTTTGCTTAGGTGGCCACATACGATGTTCTTCGCTTGAGAGTCGAGTTGCTTGTATCTCTTCACATCAGCAGCGTTGATGGTAGGAGTGACAGAGGGAACACCATTTTCCAAAACGTACCAGAGATCGTTGTCAATTGCCTCAACATGCATTCGCATCTTATTCTTCCAGTGGGGGTAGTCCGTCCCATCGAAGGTAGGACACCCAGCAGAGACCTTGATCATACCTGTGGTCGACATAACTAAAACTCCAGTCGATTAAACCAAAATCACACAGAACAAGGGAGTACCTTGCTCTGATACCAATTGAAAGTGCGTTATATCGACTAAAGGGGGTGAATAGGCGATTTTTACAAATTCGTCACTGAGGAATTTCGGGGTGAGGAAATTCCTTAAGTCATAAACAACTAGCAGCGGAATAAGTACTCAGAAGTAAGCATAACAAAGCAGTAGCACAGTCATCATGATGAAATGAAGACAAGCAATGAGTACAGGAAACGTAAACACGGGATAAGCAGGCTGAAGACAAACTGACTGAAGAAATTGAACTGAGGAAATTGAGAAAGTCTTTAGTCAAAGTCTTCAAACAGTAATGATCTAATGAGGAAATGAAGGGGTTGAGGAAATGGAACCAGTTAGCTCGGTGAAGACAGTGATTTGGTAGACCAGTTCCAACTGTTGTGACAGTCGTACATCTGGTTGGAGCGGCTAGGTATTTAAACCTGAGGACACATAGTCCTCACCGTATTCTCCTTGAGCTAAGGTCACACAGACCTCACCCAATCACTTGTGGTAAGTCTTCAGGTGACTTCCAAACCTTCACAAGCTCGGTCACTCGGCAATCCACAATTTCCTCTTGGATGCTCTAGACCATGACGCCTAACCGTCTGGAAGATGCACAGTCTTCAAAGGTAACAAGCGTCGGTTCCACACAGGAACAATCTCTTCAGTGATGCTCAATCACTTTGGGTTTGTAAGTGTTGGGGTTTGGTTTTCCTCACTTGATGATTTTCGCTCAAAGTCCTCGAAGGATGGGATGCCCTCAATGACAAGTGTCAGCTTCTCTCGGAGCAGCCAACAAGCCAGTGGTTGTAGGGGGCGGCTATTTATAGCTTAGGGAGCAGCCCGACATGATAAGACATAAATGCCCTTCAATGATATGACTGTTAGGTGGGTAGATATTTTAGGACAGCTGGCACGTAGCACAGCAACGGTCGAAAATTTAGCTATCATGTTCCTCACTTGTAGGCAATCCGCACTGGCGGATTCCTAACTCCTCAGTCAGAACAAATTCCTCAAAGACCAGAAGATCTTCGTCTCTGTCACTGAAGAAATTGACTGAACTGTATGAGATTTCTAATGGCTTCATTCGAAGGGATTGGTAGGTGTAGGATTTTGTGGTGAGCACCACTTGAAAACTTTTCCTTAGTTTTACCTCGACCCCCTTTAACAATACGGTGTTTTCTATGACTCGAGAAATAGAAAATGAAACTATGAAAATAAAGTCTTCACGCTTCATACTCCTCACATGAATATCAAGTCTTTACGGTCACACCAATTTCTTCGTTTACAAAGTCTTCAGTTGAAGACATTCATTTTTAAGGGTCGACTTTCTTTGTAAATATCAAACTCCTCATAGACTTATAGACCTGTGTACACTCACAAACACATTAGTCACTTAACCTATAAGTCTTCAATACATCAAAATCACTAAAGAAAAAATATAAAATATAAATAAAAGACCAAGAAAATCATGAATTTAAAACAGTTCATAATTTAAAACAAATTAATTAAATGGAAAAAACAAAAAAACATAGCAACTCATATTGAGACAGGAAAGACTACAATCCATGAGAAAGACAACCACACGGAGTGAGACAAAGACGATGCACGAGCGCACTTTGAAAGAACACGAATCTTATGTTTTTATCAAACGGCTTAGAAGTTGGATGTGAGATAACTAATTCACGTCTAAATGTGAATTAACAAATATGAGCTTACATACCCTAGGCATGGTAACTTTTGACCCAAAAAAGATGATCAAAACACACCAATATATGATCTAATTTCGAAGGTCTCCAACAACTATTCCTTTCCCTTGGCCTGCTTCTTTTTTACTCAGAATCCAAGTCTTACGTGGTGGGCTGGACAACGTACATAGTGAGTGTATTGCTACCAATGTGAAGCTTATTCGAAGGACCCTTGCCTTTTGTTTAGCTTGAGACTATCGTCGTGGCTCTAGTAGGAATCTAGTCGCGACAGATAAAATGGTGAAAACGAATTTTGAATCCGGCGAACAGCTTAAGCTACAAATCATTTTGAATTTTTCAAATAGAGAAGAATTTAGAATGACATAAGCATTTATTTTCTAGTGCATGCAATGCATACATGACCACATGAAAACAAGAGGATGAAGTGTTTGCATCTATGCAATACAGTCGCAAGTAAGTGAAGTCCATATATAAATTTGAATATGGAGTGCTAACAATTTAATTGCATAGCTCATGAGGAGAGGTAGGCAATGTATATATAACTAGATGGTGACTCGTGCGCTACTGCAGGAACCTTTCCAAAAGCAATGCATTAAAGCTGCTACAAAATCTAAAACTAATGGGAAGCAAATGTAAGCTTGAAATAAAAATAAAATAGAAAGAGTATAAAAAGAAAGAAAAATGAATGTGTGAAGGATGAATTGTGTAAGTACACTACAATCACCCAACATATACTGTCAATACAAAATCTTATGCAAAAAATAACTTATGACTAATATGTATGGATCAATGACGCGGATAACTTATAACTAACATGTATGAATTGATGATGTGATACGCTTAATGCATAGAGTAATGCAAAAATAATGTAATTTATGACTATGACCTACTCCCTTCGTTCCTAAATATAAGTCTAAAACATTTCAAATGGACTATAACATACGGATATATATAAACATATTTTAGAGTATAGGTTCACTTATTTTGCTTCGTATGTTGTCACTTGTTAGAATCTCTAAAAAGACTTATATTTGAGAGCGGAGGGAGTACTTATGTGACATGGTTGCATGTCTAAAAAAATAAGTAGTGAATTGTAGCTATTTAAAAATGAAGATGCGGTACAACTCAAATCCTATATACTATATATACCTAAAAAGTCCAGCCCCGTTATTTTATTTATCTTACTGCAACCTATCCACCTCATTACATATGTCCCCGCACATGCCACCTCCCATTTAAATATACATGCAAGGTATCCACATCATCAAGCACCCATGCAACCATTCAAACCACTAGGCATCAGACTACTGCAAAAATGCATCCATCAGACTAGTCCTAGGCTGTTGGATATGAAGCAAGATGGACGTCCGATCTGGTAATTAAGCCCTGCGTGATATTGGCTATTCCGTTCGTTGATTGAGTGCTTCCTTGAATAAATTGATACGCTATTAATTGCTCGCTAATTCTGTTTTCCGATTTTTTAGGAAACTAACTTCTGATTTGAGGAACCTAATAAAAACTCTAGGGAAATGAGATTCCACGCCATGTAGTATGCTTCCTTATATTAAGCATTAAATTGTTTCCAAAATGAGCAGTTTTTCTTTCATATGATGAAAAATTTGTTACTGATTGCTGCGAAATTTCATCTTGTGCAACTTATTTTTGCTTCCTACCAAGAACATCTTGCTTGTGATGGAGACTGCTTCAAAGACGAACAAACATTGCTTCCATCTAGTATTTTGTTTCGAAACAAGTAAAGATCTCCTCCGAACAGAGAATTGTTTTGTAGGAGGATTAAATTGCTTCCAAGTGACAACTACATATTTCTACCACATTGCCTCCAAAATATAATAGGGTTATTAGCTTCCAGCGAACCAATTTTTTGTTTCTATCGCCATTGCTTCCAACAGAGAATATAACTTGCTTCTAAAATAAAATAGTATTTACTTGTAATGATAATCAGAATTTGGTTCCATATACAACACAAACATGTTAGGTTGTGCCTATAATGCCACTGTGGTCCACCACAAATAGCATGGCTCATGCACGGGGGGCACCAGCGAGACTATATGAGCGCGCCCACTGGGCTTGATGCATACTTGAACATGAGCAACCATGATGGCCTCGATGAGGAACAAGAGGGGCTTGTTGATGACCTCGGCACCAATGTCCTGCTTATAGGCAATTAACATGTGGTGCTATAAATCATCTGCTGGAAATCTTAACAAGGAAGCTCACGATTGTGCATCCACTGCTCGATTAGATCAAGATGTGAGTACCATTCTGAAATGTAGCAGCTCCAAGTACAGAGATACTCAGTGCTCTATGCTTCAAAAGCTAGCCAATTTTAATGTACAGGATTTTCAAATCCTTCATGTAAACTGTGCTTGATTAATATATGGCGCCTTTGGTGCTCTTTCTTGTTCAAAAAAAATATCATCTCCTAGAAGTAACAAAATAAGACAACTACCTTTCAAGCTTGTATTTAGGTTGCACTGAGAAAGTAAATGTACTACCATGTGTGCAGAATGTAAATGTATGTTTATGAAAAAGTAATGAAGCATATAAAATTAGGATGGAAGCATATCAGGAGATAAGTTGAAGCGATTATTGAGTGGTAATGAAGCATTAAAATTTAAGCAGTGAAGAAGCTAAGGTACCAGAGGTTGAGTGTTGAAGCATCATGTGAGATTATTTGGATGAACACAGCGGATTATTCACAAGTAAATGTATGCTCATAATGTTGAGGTAGAGCAGCCGCGAAACATTACATATTTGGCATTGAAGCATACAATGAACATAGATACTACTAGTCCATGCTCCGACTGAATCGGATGGGTGCATAAATTTTTTATCTATAAATAAATTCATCGAAGCGCACATATGTACACCGGT
Source organism: Aegilops tauschii subsp. strangulata (assembly GCF_002575655.3). NCBI lineage: Eukaryota > Viridiplantae > Streptophyta > Magnoliopsida > Poales > Poaceae > Aegilops > Aegilops tauschii. The sequence goes on from NC_053039.3 coordinate 151,748,153, forward strand.
AAACAACTCAAATGCATACATAAGCCCACCCTGTGCATAAGACAATCCGTGTTCAAATCACCATTTGGCATTTTGAAACAATAAAAGAATAGATTGGAAGCATGGAATTATAAGGAATAGCTAATGGCTTGGCAATCTTGCATTGGTATCTCACTAATTTGTTAGGAAATCTTGGAAGCGTATTGTTACATAAATTAAGAAGCGTGGTTGTACGGCGGCGCTCTACTTATACTCCCTCCGTCCGGAATTACTTGTCGTAGAAATGGATAAAAATGTATCTAGACATATTTTAGTTATAGATACATTAATTTTCATCCATTTCTACGACAAGTAATTCCGGACGGAGGGAGTACATAAGAAGCACATATAGGAGACCGACGAAGCATGGATTCTAAAGCAAAAATTTGTTGCTATCAAAACATAGATGTGATGCATTGGAAGCATCCAGTTATCAAAATAAAATAAAAATAGGATGTCTGCTTCCAAGATTGGTTGCTGAAATTTTTTATGTACGAATCAATATCATCAACCTAATTGGGGTCATGTTGGCTTACATGAACAAAAGCTCTGCACAGACATACAGCACACGTCCATTTGAATAGAAGCAGCGGCGAAGGTACGTGTTAGTCTGTGGGGTTACTGTTCATACTGAAGAAAAAAATCCAAAAAAATACCATTGACCCCACGGATACTTTAGGCTGGCCTCGCCGCGGAATAGAAGTACACTATAATACGAGCATGCTGATTTCTACTTCAACGTTGCAGAGTTAGGTGATGTATTTGTACTTTGAATCTTTGATGGAGCCGTGCATACCTGGTGCCCCCAAGTTGACCGGGTTGATCTGCACAACCTGGTGAGGAAAATAAGACGGTGGACACGACGGGCGTGGCCGCTAATGCTGGTTCGGCGGACCGGCGAGGCTGCACGGGGCCGCGTAAGGGGAACAGATCTGGGCGCTGGTCTGCTCGGAGGCGAGGTTAGTTCGAAGCACGGGGCGTAGGGGATAGAGTTCTGGCGGCGCTGGCCAGGACACGCATGGTGGATGGCGAGCTCAGAGGTGAGGTCCGGCGGAGGGAAGAGAGAGGAGAGGGGGATCCAGGGATCTCGGAGAGATGGATCTTCGGGCGAGGGATTAGCGGGGCAGTTATGGAAAACCTGGCTTAAATCCGGGTGGTTAGCAGCGGGACGAGGGATTATGCTCAGCAGTCGGATTAAACAAACATCGACGGAGCACGAGTGGTCTGAGGATTGCTTGTGCCAGACGTATGATATTAAGTGTTTCCCTTCGATATAAAAAAAAGTGTTTCCCTTCAACTTCTCACTTTCTATCACATGCAAGCCCTCATTATTTTTATTTTTTTTCAACAATAAATAGTTAATAATTGAACTTGAGTGTCACAAGACAATAACATTCAGCCACCCTTCATTTACCTCTAGGTGGAATGTAGTGTGGTACTATTCTCATATATTCAAGTTTATTTTTGATAAGGTCATTGCTAAAATATTCCGCAACAAAGCACAGGCCACTTAACATTCTAAACACTGTTTAAACACATGAGTAGTGCTCTTATATTAGTTTGCGGAGGGAGTACTAGTTTTCTCAAAAAGAAAAGCTAAATAGTACTAGTTTTGAATTGCGTGTTTACAGCCACAATGACAGGACAAGTTATCTTCAAAACATATATAATCAGATAACTAGAGACAAGTTACCAGGCACCAGCCGATGCATCCTCAAGCCTTTTCTCAAGTCGGGTGCACCTATCTTGCCTAGAGTTCAGATCAGATTGCCACCACCGACGCCGTACCCCTTGCAGTCTTACCTAGAGTTTAGATCAAATTCCCCCGATCGCCGCCACTCCTCTTGCATATCAGAGTTTCCATTCTCTGGTTCATTCTCATCATTGAGGAAATCCTCGGATGGATCATCATCATCCCTTTGAGTGTTTTCCCATCCATCTTCAACCTGTTCTTGTGCCATGTCATGACTAGGACCATCATCGCCTTGGGAAGCAGCAGCATTGGCCCTCAAAGGGCCATGACCAATTACCTCAGGGTGTGCTTGAGCTTCCACTCGAGCATGCTCAGCCATGGCCATACGCATCTTAGCTTCAGCAGCCTCGCGGCCTGCTTTCTCCCTAGATTCTATCTCTGCTCTTAGTTCCATCGAAGCCTGCTTCTCCTCCTGTAACAAAGCTTGCTCTAGCATGAGTCGCTCCTCCGATCGAAACTCACCAATGGCCCTTTTCTTGGTCATTATGTTGTATGCCAACACTTGCTTCTCAAAAGTTGTTGTGAACTCAGCAATTTTTACCAGAATGTTATGATCCCATTGCTGAAGACGAGAGGGAATCTGGCCAGTTGCGTCGCTGTCAAGGATCCTGTCATCTTCTTCAGCCTCGTAGTCAGCAACAACATGGTAAGGCAATAACCTGATTTTTGCAGCAATGGAACAGAGTGTATCAGTACCTTTGGATAGGGAAGTTAAGTGGAAAAAACCTTTCAAAAGTGTTACTGATTGACACTGCTCGCCTAACTCTAAACAATGGTTAACACGATTTAAGAGGCGTTACTGACAGGAATGTGGTATGCCTTTTCTAAGTTGACTGACAAATTAAGCAACATGTTGCAATTTTAATATATCAGGCTAGGCAATGCAACACGCCAAATCATTTATTCACATAACTAACATATATTCACATTTTCCAGAAGTCATGCTTTTGTCGAAAAGCAAAAGGAATCTAGAACCCGAAAATTCGTTTCTGAGCCCGAGCTCAGATGAATCTGATATCTAAATTACCCCTCCTCCTCGGGATCTCTGCACTGTTTGTATTTCTCCCTGTACACGTCAGTTGTATCTTCAGCGCATTTCAACCGGACCCCACGCATTAACTGCCGTCCCCAACGTCTCGAACGTCTAGGTACAGCAGTTCTGTGGACGGCCTATTCCGCGTCTGTGACGGCCCCAGCTAATAACAGCCACCTACCCCGTCACTGGATAAGAAACCCGTGAACCCTTCTGCCACTTTCACTCCCACCCTTTTTCACTCAGTCGAAAACAATCTGGCTGCTGCCACCAAATCGCCAGCCATGTCCGCCTCCAGTGCTTCATCCTACTCCGCCGAGCAGCAGGAGCTTCTCCCCCTCATCCCTTGCCTCTTCTGCAGCAAATGTTTGGTGACATCTATGCCCACAAAGGACAGAATCCTTGATCCAGATTCTACAAGTGTGTGAATGACAATGCAAGTCTTCGCACCCTGTAAATCCACAAGCTGTAGTGCCCATTTGATGGTTGGGAACTCACGCACCCATTGCCTTTTGCTTGGTATTTTTGTTTCTAGGATGGCTTGTGCCCCTTATTTGAATTCCAGGACAAGTATGCCCGTCAGCTCGGACAGCTGCCGGTGGCTGCCCTTGCTCCTGCAGCCCTGGTGCCCACACCTAGTTCCAGTGGCTGTGCGTCAGGACCACGGACCGGCTGCCGTCCAACCCACCCCGCGCAATGCAACGGCGAATGCTCCTATGTCCTAATGCACACCAGCAGCGCACGCATGGTGCATCCAGCAGCCAGCCGGCGACACCCAAGGTTGCTGACGCGCACGGCAACTGCGCACTGGCTTGCTCCTCCCAAGTACTGTCAGCTTGCTCATAGCGTGAGCTTTTCCTTAGGGGTTAATAGCTCGTAGTTGAGTCACTCCATGAAACTTATGTGTGCACTAATGGACCTATAAGGACGTTCTAGCAGATTGGTCAGATTAATTTGCCTGCTCGTGTTCGCCCCTGTAATCACTTACCCTTGTAAAATTTCTTTTTAGAACAACTTTACCCTTGTAATGGCACGGTCAGCTTGTCAGCTATGTATTCGAAAGAAAAAAAGATTGTCAACGATGTAATCGTGAGTATCATTTTCTGAGCCACGGTCCTGTTGCAGCCCAAAGTTACTAACACCCCGACTCCAGGGACAGCTATGCGCCTGCAATGTGAGCCACAGCTCGGATTGCCATCATGACTGGATCTCCTCATCCAGTACCAAAACTCACGGCGCTGGCCCACCGAACGTCTATGTACGAGACTGCTCCACCCCGTATTTCCTCCACCTGCCCCATTATCTCGCACAGACAGCTGTCCCGTCGACTGACTTTCACGAATGCCAAGGATTTCAGATTCAGATAGTCCTGAGCACTGAAACGCCATTCTCTGTAGAACCAAATTTTATGTGAAAGGGCTATTCCAGGCCATCCCCTTGGAGCATCTCTAGCAGACCCCTTAAAACGGGGCGCCCCGTAAAAATCCGGCGACTATACGGGTTTGGCCCATTTTTTGGGCAAGGCCAGAGCTCCTCCGCCACGGGCTGTCCTCCGGCTCTTCTGCCACGGGCAGCTCCTCTGCCGGTGCCTCGAGCTCGCGGACGCCACTCATGCCGGTCAAAAGAGAGCCGTAGGAGCTCCCGCCGCTCCGCGCGGTGAAGAGGGAGCCAGAGGCAGAGCCGGAGCGGCGGGGCGTCATCGGGCCGGAGGATTACCTCCCCCCGGCAGAGGCGAACGTCATGGAGGCCGCCATCGTCGCACGCTCTGCGCGGGAGGAGAAGGCGGAGCGGCTCCGCCGACGGGACGTTGACATCGACAGAATCTTCCTCGAGCAGGGGATGGCGGCAGCGCAGGAGTTTGCGGCCAACATGGAAGAGTGGCGCCTCTTAAAAAAGAAGCAGGGCGAGGTCTACGTCGACCTCGTCTCCAACGACGAGGACTGAGCTCCTCCACCGCCGCAGCGTCGCCGCCGCAATCCCCCCGGCTCCGGTGAGCGCAATTTTGTAATTAGGGTTACGGTGGCGCCTGCTCCTCCAAATATTAGTTGTAAAATTCTACTTTGTATGACTTTTTAAGATGATCAAGTGCTAGTAGTTCTACTGAACTGGTTCATTTTCTGCGCGAATGTGTGATTTCAAATTTTGCTGGTTCATATTCGGTTGCTATTCTGCCGCGGCTGTTTTCGGCCCGTATCCGAAGACAACCGCGAACTGTAAACGCGCTATAAGGGTCCGTGATATAAAGGGTCTGCTAGAGATGCTCTTACATCCTATCCACTTTTACAACTGAAAATGCCCACAGTAGCCCCTGAACTACCCTGAGAGTGAAATGAACAACTAAAAGTTAACCCTTGGCACAATGCCAACCTGGTTTGTTGTTAACTGTGGCCATCTACTTGGGCAGTTAATGCTGAGTCAGAAGATTAATTAGCCCAAACAGGTTATTCATGGCACAGTGACCATGTAGACAAGGAGCACGATGGGATAACTTGGCAAAGGGTCCGAGCAGTGGGGATAGGGCACTCACCCTCAACAACCAGCAAGAGGGCTCATCTCTGTCAGGACTAGTGGCTCCAAAGCTTACAAAACTTAGTCACGTAACAGACTTGGTCACCAAGAAACATATCTCCTTCCTAACAAACCGGGTCTCTATTTATTCAAATTGGACTAGTATCTTTGCCTGATATGATAGTTCTCTCCCTAACACAATTATACTATCAACTAACACTATTTGGTTCCTAGTTGCCCATATCTGTCTAGACGGCGCCTTCTGGATTGGCTGGCTGACACTATCGAGTCATAACACTCCAGCCCGCTTTACCAGATGGCATGTCATTGTGCCATCGACTGGCATCTAAGAATGCATGCCCATTAGAACCAAATACCAATGTTGATGAGCGACTGAGAAGGACTGTCATAGATCTTCAATCGTTCTCTGTCAAAGTCAGCCCATCACAGGTGTCGGAACTTGAACGGGTCCATATAACGATGAACTTGATAGTCGCTAGGTATACATAGATGTCCATTCCAGGATGACTCTCCACATGAAGTGAGTGCTGATGTTGGGGTAGTGAAGGTAGACACTAAACACCCATCAACATGTAGTCCTAGAAAGAATGATGGCTGACCTGCAGGTGGTCATGGTCTGACGAAGAAACGAATGAAGGTAGCAGTGGTGTGTGGAAACTACTTGATCACGCTCTCATTAGTGTTCATTAGTGTATGATGGTAGTCGTCCATGTTCATGACGAGATCATAGGTGGCCTACCATGAGATGTTAAGGTAGTGAAGGTAAACACTAAACACCGATCAACATGTAGTCCAAGAAAGAATGATGGCTGACTTGCAGGCGGTTATGGCCTGACTAAGAAACGAATATGGTAGCAGTGGTGTACAGAACTACTTGATCACGCTGACTTCAGTGTATGATGTTAGTCGTCCATGACGAGATCATAGGTGGCCTACCACACGAGCATGTGGAAGGAGACTGAAAGTGCATCTCCATTATACCCTAGTTGGTTTTGATAATTTATGACAGAATCATTGAGAGGACTAATGTTGTATGAGCTTATTTCAGGTATAACATGTGATCTTATTGTGTATCAGGTTTGGCTACAAGTGGAAGATCATTGGCGACAAACCCCCCCCCCCCCCCCACCCCACCCACCCACACAAAATCCTTTCTAGGGATCCAATTCTTATCAAGTCTGACTCATAATGATCATTTCTCTTTAGCAAAGAATGACCTTGGTCATCAAAGGACAGAACAATTACTTATGATACCTAATTGGCATCCATAGCAAGGATCTAATGAATTATGAGTTTAATGGATTCTCTTTAGCAGTTATTGTCCTCGTCAAGCTCTTAGTATGTATTTTCTAGGCTTTTAGTGAATCCAAGATTCACATTGAGTATAGGACAACCATATTATGAAGAGGGGCACAAGCAAGTCTATGGTTTGAATTCCAGGAGCAGATCCTAAGCCTATCCAAAATCCACTCCCTAGACATTCCTTTGTATGAGTTTCTCTAAGCCCTGGTACTTCTGAAGATTTTCTTCTAGTACTATCAAGCTATTTGGGGTTATTCATACTAAGAGAACAAAGCCAGTTCAAACAGTTCAGAACTGTGGTTTCCTTTGTTCAGGAACTGCCGAGTAAAATTCCCATTTGGCACACCCTCTATTTGCATCGGCATTTCCGAGCATAAAATTTTCATCGGCACTTCCGTCTATTTCTCTATTGGTTCATTTCACTTCGGTCCATCCGTCTACCACCTAGAGAAAGAGAGATGCAAAAAGCCCAGTGCATGTAGCTCCCGCTTGCGCAGGGTCCGGGGAAGGGTCCGACCACTTTGGGTCTATTGATGGGTGATCTGATTCCGTGTTCACTTCTTGATTCTTAGACAGCCAAGAACTTCCCTTTCCTGAATCCCTACACTTCAAGTTCAACTCTTTCACCGCAATCATATTCTTATGAGTGATCCTACGAATTCTCGAGAAAAGCTTTGGTTGAAGATCTTTCATGTCTTATCAAGTGATTTTGCTATGCTTATTACTCTTGGATGATGAGCTCACCCTAGACGGTTAGGGGTCACTTGTGATCCTATCAATCACAAGAGTTTGTACGGGCCTAGAGATCGCCCACTTGGTGAGGATCTACCCCTACTGAGGCTTCTAAGTGCAAGCCATGACAGAATAGGTTGATTGAGCTTTGTGGGCCGTTTGTTAGCGTCACAACCGGAATTCTTAAATCCTAGAACCATTTGGTTTATAAAGCCTAAATCAATGTGGATGTAAGATAGCGCCAACTATCTGAACCACAGGAAACATCCTTGTGTCAACCAATGTTTGCAGTCTCTACCCTACTCCCTTACTTTCATGCAAGTTGTTATATTTCCACTACTCTACTCACTTGCTTGATTGATGCTTGATTGCTTAAGTACTAACTAGTCTCTTTGTGCTCAAAACTATCAAACCCTAAAATTACATACTCCCTCCATCCAAAGTTAAGTGTCGCTGATTTAGTACAAAGTTGTACTAACTTTGTACTCAATCAGCAACACTTATTTTGGGACAGAGGGAGTAGATTTTTTGTGTATGGTCTATTCACACGCCCCGCCCTCTAGACCATAGGCTAGATCCTCCACAGAGATCATATCGAGCAACATATGTCTTGATGTGAACAATTGGTGGGGTTGCGAACAATCCCAGACGAATAGGCTAGAACGGTGGAGGGAAGGCTACAGTGATAGACAGAACTTCCAGTGGTAGAGGCTAGTGCAAAGGAAGGCCCGGAACTTGGTAGCTTAATGACAGGAACGGTGAAGGCCAGTGCAAGGGAGGAGGTCCAACGGCGGGGGCGGCCGTGTGGATCGAGCGGCAAAGAAGGGCCTCCCAGACCCATCGACGGTGGTGAGTGAGAATACCACAAAACTAGGGGATGGTGATAAGGGCGGAGCAGCCGGTGTTGAAGGCCAAAGCAGAGCATTCTCCAATCTCGTCTCCTGTGGTCAGTGAAGGTACGGTGACTGAAGCATAGTGCAGTTTACAGCGGCAAATGACGGACAGGTGCTAGGGAGTTGCACTGGGCAATGGTTGGTGCAGGCTACAGCTACAATGTTACCGTTGAAGGTTTTAGGCCCATTAACCATCAGCTATTTCTACTTGGACCCTGACATATAGAGCTAACTCACATCTTATAGTTACTTCATTATGGCCCAACATGAGTACATGGAAATACAAGATGATGATACCGGTATTTCAATATTGTTATTGTAGCAGAGAATCTAAGACCGGCCTACCAAACGCCAAACAAGATGACCTGTATGCACAAAGATACTCTGAGAAAGAAAAAAACAGCGAAATTATCCTGCACCGCCCAGGTATAAATATCTACCATCCCAAGAAGTTCCATTCTAGTTGAATTTCAATGGGGGTAAAGAACATAGCCTAAGTAGAAACACAAACAATGATAAGGCAAGACCAGATACCAGTTATGCATAATTATTTATCTTCATCCCAACTCAGACATGTTGGTCCAGGTGTCACACAACTGCAACTATAAAAGAAAATAGAAAACTGCCTGTTCGCTAGGCACGAGGTTGAGCCCAAGACAGCCAGGAAGAAAACGCCAACTTTAGCAACTACGCTATACAGTTGTGTTCATAGGACAGCTCTTGCCAGTTATATATGTTCAGCAAACAATAAAAGGTTTCTAAAGAGATTGTCCATAAGGTACATAGGGACCTGTAAAACAAAATCATTTTTTCTGACAGGGGTCTAAAGTTTTTCTTAGTTCAGAGAAGGTTTTCCAGCAAAAAAAGGAACATCGCAAAATCAATAGACTATCATATAGGGTAGTCCAGATGAACAGATGTCACAACTAGAAGAATAGAACTAAGGAGTCTTCAACAACGTACCCGGCAATTAGTAAAAATGAAGAAATCACTTGACTACAAAAGTATGCTTAAACAGATAATGGTTTCCATAGTGGACGCCAACACAGCAGAACAAGACATGGGATGTTACTGTCGGCTTTCATTTGGTTTGTGGCCAAAGACGAACTAAAATTCCCATTCCATTGGCAATGTTGTTGATTTTTTGGTAATACCCAATTAATAGCAACCAATTTGATCACCAAAGTTTGGTAATACCAGTTGTTATCAAGCTTTGGTTTCCACAGAAATAAAAAAAATGAAAACTGGTGTAAGTGAGTTACTAAGGAGGCCTTCATTGCGCAAGTTAGGCCAAAGAAAAGCCTTACCACAATTTTGGCACCAAGCAAAATCTTGTCAAAGTTTAGTAAGACAAACTTTGGTTCTCGTGCATTAAACCAACCAGGCCCATGTCACCACTAAACACAAGGAAAGAACCCATTTATCGAATTGGTGAGCGAAAGTGCCCTACTGATGTATCTATCATCAAGCTGGTTGCAGGTCTATTCAAATTGCTCATTCTCAATATGCCGACTAGCATTGCCCATGCACTCACAGCACATGAAAACAAACTACAGGATAAAAATATAGCCATACAAGTAACTGAATGTTTAACAAATAGAAGTTAAGAAAATAGCAAAAAACAATTTTTTTATCAAGATTGAGCGCGTGGTAGGCCAAATGTGTTTCTAGGCTGAAGATCAGTGGCGGATCCAGGAATTGAAGTTAGCCGGGGCAAATATTTATGGTCCAAAAAGTTTTAGTTACAAATGCAAGTCTATTAACCAAAACTTGTGGGCATTAAACAACTAAAACATTGGAATGCTCACGTGATCATATGCATGTGGTTTCTGTGACGGACAGATCGACAAGCCAATTCTAAACAATGGATGGTCATCGGCAAGCTAGTTATCAAATCAGTGAAATTCCAGTGCAAAAAGTACAAACGTTCAATCACTACTTAACATATACACCATCAAACTAAAAGTAATTGTCAACTTAGAGATCAAATCTGCATCATCAAATTGGAAATTTGAAACTAATCAGAGTCTCCAATGACCTTTAAGATTATTATAACTTGTACACCACAACGAAGGTTGCAACTGGTGGACAAAAACCGTGTGGTGCCTGGATCCTAAAAGATCCATCATAAATTCAAATTCTACATCACATCAAAGGTTAGTGAACCTGGTTTCGCAAAGAATACAGACCTCTACCAGAAGGTAGACACCAGTGCTGGTTGTTTTCCATGAAGCCAGTTTTTCTTTTCGGCTATTATGAGATCTCGTTTCATTACTTGCCCATGGTTTCCCCTAAGTGACATAAAAAGAAGTCTGACATAAACGATTTTTCAGCATATACAAGGGCGCCCCAAGACCCTTATTCTGAAGGGGCTCGGCAAAAATCCATCAGTAACCTCCGTTGGCCATAAACTCGCGTGCCACGCAAAATAGTCTAGATCTATGTCACACAGCAAATCAAGGAAATAAAAAGTGAGAGTTGGTATGTGAAAGGCGCACCTGCTAACGGCGTCCTCGAGAGAATGGAAAGGCGTCTTGATGTCCGGGTTGCAGACCCGCATGGCGTCCTGAAGCGCCATCTCCACCTCGGGGCTCCGGACCCTAGCCTGCGCCGCTTGCTGCGGGGACGGCTGGGGGTGCGGCTGCCCCTGCGAGTGCGGCTGGGGTGGGGTTTGGAGCTGCGACGGCGCCGGCTGCTGGAAGCGGTGCGGTCCGAGGGGGCGGAGGTGGGCGTCGATGTTGGACGGGAAGCGGGACATGGCCTGCTGCGACAGCTGCTGCGCCTGCGGGTGGGGCTGGGCCTGCGCCTGAGCCTGAGCCTGCTGCATGAGAAAGAGCTGGCGCTGGAGCTGCTGGTGCTGGGCCGCCGCGGCTACGGCGGCCACCGACGAGGTGGTGGAGGTGGTCTGGGTGGCGTTCGCGGCGTCCTCCATGGCGATGGCGGAAGAACGGGAGTAGCACCTGGGGTGAGATTTGGGGGAAACGATGTGTCTCTTGCTCGTTGGGGAACGAGAAAGAGCTTGACACACGACGGTACTGAGTTTTTTTTCTCTTTTTTAAATTTTTTTTGAAACTTTTCACTTTAAATTTTTTTAGACAACCTCGCAAAGCTTTTAGTTAACTGGTCATAATATTTAGAAGGACGAAAGTAAGATCACCCAGGTTAGCTAACCAAATATGACCACTAATCCCAAGTGAGAGAATATACTTCGCTAAAATTGTGAGACTCGATATCGACCTCCTATACTCATAACTAAACAAACAAGAAGTAAAAAGATTAGAATGATCTATGATTTCTCGAATAATCGCGTTGTAAACTGTCGCACTCTTCTGCTTGATATTGTCGATGACAATCTTGCAATCTGAGACAATATAAATTCTTCTCATAGAGATCATGTGTCGGACACCGCTTTCAAAACTGCTAGGGCTTTAAGTGTGATGATAAAAAATTGGGATAATTGATTTTATGCCCCTAGTTGTGTCACACTCGGTAGGTTTACCCCTAGTTTCCGAAAACACTTGTTCTTGCCCAAACCACTTTGCTCCTCTTATGCTTTTGCCCTTTGACTGTGTGATCATCACTTTGAAAACTTCATAAAAAATTCATACTAACTCAGAAAAATTCAAATAAGATATCAAAATGCTCCGAAAAGCATCACCTATATGGCATGTCATTTACATTCATGAAAAAAGTGTTGGTCAGTCCCCATCTTAGTTTTAGCTCATATGATCTTAGCGTGAACAGTAAAATCTAAAAAATTCTAAAAATTCTAAAAATAATTTGATGGCAAACTTTGACCAATGTTTTGAGTGCTTGCCAAGTTCCATATGGGAATGACATTCGTGGAAGTCATGGCAAAAAAACAAAAATCAATGGTCCGAAATTTCAAAAAAAAAATTACCACGACTTCCACGAATGCCATTCCCTTATGAAACTTGGCAAGCACTCAAAACATTGGTGAAAGTTTGCCACCAATTTGTTTTAGAATTTTTATAATTTTTTTAGATTTTACTGTTCATGCTAAGATCATATGAGCTAAAACTTAGATGGGGACTAGCCAACACTTTTTTCATGAATGCAAATGACATGCACATATAGGTGATGCTTTTCTGAACATTTTGATATCTTATTTGAATTTTTCTGAGTTGGTATGAATTTTTTACGAAGTTTTCAAAGTGATGGTCAAACGGTCAAAGGGCAAAAGCATAAGAGGGGCAAAGTGGTTTGGGCAGGAACAAGTGTTTTCGAAAACTAGGGGTAAACCTGCCGAGTGGGACACAACTAAGGGCACCAAATTAATTATCCCTAAAAAATTCCACAAAAATGATCGTCGAGACTCCAATATACTCTGGATGTCCCTACACATGGCGGCAACAACTCCTACCGCGAAGTTCTTGGATAGAATGGCAAACGTTGATTTTGCTCATATTCTCTGGTAGTGCAATCAAACAGTTTGGTCTAATTGGGGCATTCGAGCATGTCTCAGCTCATGGTTTGTCCAATGCCTGCAGGTCAGCTATGAAGAAATTAACAAAAGCATTGTTCGCATAGGGCATCTGGTATGTCTCATCGTGTAACACCTTTCTCCTCGAGCTCCAGATTGCCCATAGTGTGACTCCCAACTGAGTGAAGTCTGATGCGGAGCATCCTGTGGTCATCCCCATGGACCTACCTACGTCCCCCACGACACCACTTGGACCAATGACAAGAGCTCGAGCAAAGGTTATCGAAGATAAGGTGAACTCACTCCTCTCCGAACTACCACTTCCTACATGTGAGACATGGCTACTATCTCAAGCGGAGACACTATGTGTGATCAGGTACCTAGAGGACAGCCACGGAGCAGCTACACCCAATGGACAAGACGGTGTGGACACCAAGTACAAGGACCAAGAGAGGAAGCTCCCTGAAGTTGACAGCCACCGGATGACCGGTCCCCATCGAACGTCCGACGCCTGGGGCGTCCACCGGTCAGCCCAAGTTCCTCCCAGCGAAGACTTCAGCGCCGGACGTCTGACGCCCTCCAGCCATCGGTCGACCGACGCCCTCCAAAAATCCGACACCTGGGGGGCGAGCCAAAACGCCAGAAGTCCGAGACACACCGGACGACCGACGCCTCAGACGTCCGACCCCGACCGAAAATCCGACGGATGCCCGACCGAGCCAAAACGTCGGAAGTCCGACCCTTACCGGACGTCCGAGCGCCTACGAGACACCAGACGACCGGTAACTGTCGGACGTCCGACACCTGTGAGTGCACCGCGTGTTGGGCCTAAGCCCATGTACCCCTTCGTCCACTTAGACTATATATACTCCTCCTCCACCCTTTTTCTAGGGTTAGCAAAGGATTAGCTCATTTGAGAGATAGAGCTTTTCTCATCCACTTGGTTACTTCTCCATTAGAGTCCACAACCTCTTCGGAGAAGATCCCCCAAGCGGATTCAAGACCCCTCATGAAGAAGAACTTGCTACTTGTATCGTCCCTTGCTGAACGTGGATCGTGTATCTCTTTGTGTTTTGAGGATCTAGCACATGTGTAATTGAATCTTGTTGGTTCGAGTGATTCTTCTTGTGTTTTCCCTCGTGTTCCTCGTGTTCTTGTAGGATCACCTCCAAATCGTGAAAGATCAGCCCTAGGGTTTCCACCCTACATCATCTTGGATCAGAGCAAGGTTGATCACGAATTTGGAGCCCCTACCCCCCGTTTTTCTAGCCTTGTTTTGTTGTGTTCTTCCCCAAATTCAAAAATCCACACAAAAATAGCCCTCCCAATTTTTTTTGTGATTTGCTGGTGTGATGAAGTTTTGTTGGATTTGATCCGTGGATTTCGTGTGTAGCAGGTAGATCTAGCTTTCCCCCATCTTTTTCCTCCTTTCCATCCACAAATTCGTCCGAATTCTACCCCAATTTTTCTTCAATCCTCGAGTTCATACCCTCTTTCCTGAGCCCGAAATCGCCCAGCCACACTGGAAATCCGGTGACCCAAAACAGAGAGAAAATCTCGGACTTCCGACCCCGACCGGACGTCCGACGACCGGTCGTCCGACACTTACCGGACATCCGACAAAACCTGACGAAACTGAATTTCGTTCCGTCCATCTGGTCAATTTCCACTTCCGCACTCGTACACTCCAATTCCAAATACCACTTCCACATTGCCACTCCAATACCCACCTTTTCTGTGCACACTAGCATCACTACACCACCACCGCGTGCCACACCCACCATAACTTACCGTCGCCAACCCCGACAATTTTGACACGCTTTGTTTTGAGAATTTGAGTTGTGGTTCCCGTGTCCTATTGTGTTTCGGCTATATAGGTACGGTTCGGCTTCGACATCACCGCCACTCATCTTCGCCTCAGACTCGTCATCGACATCGACAACTTCACTAATTTTGACACCACCATAAGCAAGAAGCGGTAACTTCTATACCATCTTGGTATCGTGGTATCCCTTAGTACATTCATTCTTGCCATTGCATTGATAACCACCATAGCCCATTTTTGCGTTACCTTCCTATCGAGACTAGCCTTTGAGTATTGCCGGCAACGTAACTTCTGCACATTAGTGATCATACTTCCCATAGCATACATACCATATCATCTTGGTACAATTATCTTGATATCCTCTCTTGTGTCACAGAGTTGTCATAGCATATACACAATTGCTATCTTTGTTCGTGAAGTTTTGCATGAGAAAGAGATCAAAAGAGAAAGAGCCAAACAAGTTGTTAAGCAAAAGGAAAAGATAAGCCAAGAGCTCTTAAGCAAGAACCATAGCATCACACTACATTAAGATTGTCATACTCGATCATCTTGGATCATATCATAGGAACACCATACATATAGCATACTTGGGATAGAAGTCGTTGCATTTTTGCTTAATAGGTTGTGCACAAGTCTCGTATCCTCCTATTGTGCAATCGTGCTAGCATCTCTCTAGAGTTGTGCAAAAAGAGCATTTTCCGTGGATTCCACATTTTCCGCTCATTTTTGGTTTGTACAACCCATTTATCTATTTGCGTGTGTGTTTCCGTGCACCATATCTTGCTATCGGTCTACTTGTTGCATTTGCGAATTTGCGAATCTTTTTCAACATTATTGAGTCTCACTAACAATTGCATAAATTTTGTGCCACCATCCTAACCGAGCTCCACCAAAGGCTTTTACTTGTGTAGGTGTGAGAACCGACAAGAATTGGTACCAATTGTGCTATTCCCATGTTACACATTTGAGTGATCATTGATCCATCTTCAACATCGGTCAAGGTACATTTGGTATAGTTCTTTTCTTCTTCCACTCACACATTTACTTGCAATGATGGATAGGCCAAGTTCTTCTACCAACCCACTCTTCATCGAGCAAGATGACGACTCGACCTCCTACGTCACCAAGAGCCACCTCTTCAGTGCACAACGAGCTTTGCATCAAGAACAACAAGCATTGAGCGACCGCATCGACCATCTCGCCACCGACTTGCGACTTTCCGAGCAACGTACAAGAGACTACTTTGACAACAAGCTCGTCGAACAAAAACAAGAGAATAATGCAAGAATGGACAAGATTCATGCCTTGTTGATCAACCGCTCTTCTACCAGTTCGTCATATTCAAGACGGAGCCACTCAAGTCGACACTCCTCTGACAACTCAAGTACACCGATGTCGAACACTCTTCGCCAAGCCGCGTGACAAGACCGTCAAGCAAACCGCAATCCTCTACACGACAATCCTACACAAGAGCAACTTGACGAGCAAGCACATCGACATCGCCAAAACCAAGCTACCTTGGCGCAAGCACAAGAACGGCAACGTCTACGCCAACAAGAGGAAGAACGAGCGCGCCTACACCAAGACTAACAAGATGCCGAGGCACAACGTCAAGAACAACTACGGCGAGAAGCTCAAGCACTTGAGGCCCAACATGCCCTCCACGACACAAGTCGCGATGTTGCCGCATGCAACCGCCATAGGCACGAGCAAGAAGAAGCACTTCCCGATGAAGTTCAAGAGAGGATTTATCAATCATGGTTGCACCGACAAGTTCCTCAAGCTCCTCCACAAGCTAGACAAGCTCCTCCACAAGCTCGACGAGAGCCTCAGTTCACCAAGAGAAATAAGACAATGGAAATCATCCACGCCAAGAGCAAGTTGAGGGAGACAATCCTCCTCGTCAAGGGCGTCATCACCCTCGACCCCAACACAATGAAGAGCAACGCTATGGCAAACTCAAGTTCACCATGCCCAAGTTTTGCGGAAGCAATGATCCCGAAGAGTACAGTTCATGGGCATTGAAGGTTGACAAGGTCTTCTGTTTGCACAAGTATGAGGAAGAGAAAAAGATTGCCATGGCATCCCTTGAGTTCCAAGTCTACGTCCTCATTTGGTGGGAGCAAGTCCTTAAGCGCCATGAGGCAAGAGGTGAACCACCCATCACAACTTGGGCGCAAATGAAGGATGTCATGAGAGCATGTTTTGTGCCAGCCTACTACAACCGCGAACTCTTCAAGAAGTTACAACTCCTCAGGCAAGGAACGAAGAGCGTTGAAGAGTACTACAAGGAAATGGAGATTGCCATGATACGAGCCAATGTCATGGAAGATGATGAGCAAACTACGGCACATTTCTTGAATGGACTCAATCATCCTATCAAGAAGATAGCCAACTTCCAACCTTACTCAAATCTCATTGAGCTAGTGCACCAAGCCACCAAGGCGGAGCGACAAGTGCAAGATGACTTCAAGTATGCCAAATTCTCTTCCAAGTCCTATGGCTTCTCCAACACCCAAGCTTCAACGAATCCAACACCGTCTACTTCAACCAAGCCTCCTACAAGCAACGGTGACAAGTCAAGTTCCAAGAAAACTTCGACAACCTCAAGTCGTCCTCCTACTACAAGCAACTTCAAGCCGAGAGCTTCATCATTTACAACTCCACCGGATGAGACCATCAAGACAAGTTCCATCAAATGCTTCACATGCGGCGGTCGAGGCCACAAGTCCTTCGAATGTACCAACAAGCGCACCATGATTCTCAACGACGATGGTACATACGACTACATGAGTGAAGGAGAAATGGAAGCCCTTGAGAATGTGGCTATGCACCGACAAGTGAATGAGGATGAAGATGATCAAGTGTTTTGTGACGAAGATTCGAGCCCCGCTCTCGTTGTCTCCAAGGTCTTGACACTTCAACATCAACAAGACGAAGACCAAAGATGACATATCTTCCACACTAAGGCCGACATCAATGGAAGGTCCGTGAAGGTCATCATCAACGGAGGAAGTTGTCATAACTAGGCAAGTGAATAACTATGCTCTAAGCTCCAATTGGTCAAGTTGAAGCACCCTCATCCCTACAAGGTCCAATGGTTAAGCGACTCCGGCATGATAACCCACAAGTATAGGGGATCAATTGTAGCCTCTTTCGATAAGTAAGACTGTGGAACCCAACGAGGAGCTAAAGGTAGAACAAATATTCCCTCAAGTTCTATCAACCACCGATACAACTCTACGCACGCTTAACGTTCGCTTTACCTAGAACAAGTATGAAACTAGAAGAACTTTGTAGGTGTTTTTGGATAGGTTTGCAAGAATATAAAGAGTAGATAAATAAAAACTAGGGGATGTTTAAGTAAAGAAGCAATAAAGTTAGTATAGCGAGTGTGGAAAAGTGGTGGTAGGAGTTGCGAAATTGTCCCTAAGCAATTGACTACTTTACTAGACCGATAGCAAGTTTTATGTGGGAGAGGCCACTGCTAGCATGTCATCCCTGACTTGGAATTCTATGCACTTATGATTGGAACTATTAGCAAGCATCCGCAACTACTAACATTCATTAAGGTAAAACCTGACCATAGCATTAAGATATATTGGTCCCCCTTCAATCCCGTATGCATCAATTTCTATGCTAGGTTTAAGCTTCTGTCACTCTTGCCCTCCAATACATAGTCCTATCAACATACAACTAACCCTATGGTGTGATCCACGCGCGCGCTCATATGCTGGGCACCAAAGGACAGCAACATAACCACAAGCAAAGTAAACCAATCATAGCAATTCACCATTTACCGATAGGACAACGAAAATCTACTCAGACATCATAGGATGGCAACACATCATTGGATAATAATATGAAGCATAAAGCACCATGTTCAAGTAGAGGGTACAGCGGGTTGCGGGAGAGTGGACTGCTATAGACAGATGGGGGAAGGTGATGGAGATGTTGGTGAAGATGGCGGAGGTGTTGGTGTAGATTGCGGTGATGATGATGGCCCCCGGTGGCACTCCGGCGCCACCGGAAGCGAGGGGGAGAGAGCCCCCCTTCTTCTTCTTCTTCCTTGACCTTCTCCCTAGATGGGAGAAGGGTTTCCCCTCTGGTCCTTGGTCTCCATGGCGTGGGAGGGGCGAGAGCCCCTCCGAGATTGGATCTGTCTCTCTGTCTCTCTCTGTTTCTCCGTTATGGATTCTGCCCTTTCACCGTTTATTTTATAACCGAAGATCCATAACTCCGATTGGATTGAAACGTTCGCCACGATTTTTTTTCTTCCGAAAATTAGCTTTCTTGCGGCAAAAGAATAGCAGCAACCACCTTACGGGGTGCCCACGAGGGTCAGGGGCCCGCCTGCCCCCTGCCTCGTGGCCCCCTCGGGCACCGTCCCGCATTGATTCTTCTTCCCAGATATCACAAATATTCCAAAAATATTCTCCGTCCATTTTTATCCCGTTTGGACTCCGTTTGATATGGGGTTTCTGCGAAACATAAAACATGCAACAAACAGGAACTGGCACTAGGCACTGGATCAATATGTTAGTCCCAAAAATAGTATAAAAAGTTGCCAAAAGTATATGAAAGTTGTATAATATTGGCATGGAACAATAAAAAATTATAGATACGACAGAGACGTATCAGCATCACCAAGCTTAATTCCTGCTCGTCCTCGAGTAGGTAAATGATAAAAAAATAATTTTTGATGTGGAATGCTACCTAGAATAATCTTGATCACATAATCTAATCATGGCATGAATATTAAGACACGAGTGATTCAAAGCAATAGTCTATCTTTTGACATTAAGACAATAATACTTCAACCATACTAATAAAGCAATCATGTCTTTTCAAAATAACATGGACAAAGAAAGTTATCCCTACAAAATCATATGGTCTGGCTATGCTCCATCTTCACCACACAAAATATTCACATCATGCACAACCCCGATGACAAGCCAAGCAATTGTTTCATACTTTTGACGTTCTCAAACCTTTTCAACTTTCACGCAATACATGAGCGTGAGCCATGGACATAGCACTATAGGTGGAATAGAATATGATGACGGGGGTTGTGTGGAGAAGACAAAAAAGGAGAAAGTCTCACACCGACGCGGCTAATCAATGGGCTATGGAGATGCCCATCAATTGATGTCAATGTGAGGAGTAGGGATTGCCATGCAACGGATGCACTAAGAGCTATAAGTGTATGAAAGCTCAAACTGGAAACTAAGTGGGTGTGCATCCAACTTGCTTGCTCATGAAGACCTCGGGCATTTGAGGAAGCCCATCATCGGAATATACAAGCCAAGGTCTATAATGAAAATTCCCACTAGTATATGAAAGTGATAACTCAAGAGACTCTCTATATGAAGAACATGGTGCTACTCTGAAGCACAAGTGTGGTAAAAGGATAGTAACATTGTCCCTTCTCTCTTTTCTCTCATTTTTTTATTTTTTCTCTCTTTTTTTTGGTGGGCTTCTTTGGCCTCTTTTTTTTATTTAGGCTTCTTTGGCCTCTTTTATTTTGATAACCTCACCTGGGACAATGTTCTAATAATGATGATCATCACACTTTTATTTACTTACAACTCAATACTAGAACAAAGATATGACTCTATATGAACGCCTCCAGCGGTGTACCGGGATGTGCAATGATCTAGCGTAGCAAAGATATCAAAAAACGGACAAGCCATGAAAATATCATGCTAGCTGTCTTACGATCATGCAAAGCAATATGACAATGAATGCTCAAGTCATGTATATGATGATGATGGAAGTTGCATGGCAATATATCTCGGAATGGCTATGAAAATGCCATGATAGGTAGGTATGGTGGTTGTTTTGAGGGGGATATAAGGAGGCTTATGTGTGATAGAGCGTATCATATCGCGGGGTTTGGATGCACCGGCGAGGTTTGCACCAACTCTCGAGGTGAGAAAGGGCAATGCACGGTACCGAAGAGGCTAGCAATGATGGAAGGGTGAGAGTGCGTATAATCCATGGACTCAACATTAGTCATAAAGAACTCACATACTTATTGCAAAAGTCTATTAGCTATCAAAACAAAGTACTACGCGCATGCTCCTAGGGGGATAGATTGGTAGGAAAAGACCATCGCTCGTCCCCGACCGCCACTCATAAGGAAGACAATCAATAAATAAATCATGCTCCGACTTCATCACATAACGGTTCACCATACATGCATACGGGAATCACAAACTTCAACACAAGTATTTCTACAATCCACAACTACCCACTAGCATGACTCTAATATCACCATCTTTATATCGCAAAACTATTTCAAGGAATCAAACATACCATATTCAGTGATCTACAAGTTTTATGTAGGATTTTATGACTAACCATCTGAATGACCAGTTCCTGTCATCTCTCTAAATAGATATAAGTGAAGCAAGAGAGTTTAATTCTTTCTACAAAAGATATGCCCACACTCTAACAAATATAAGTGAAGCAAAAGAGCATTCTACAAATGGCGGTTTTCTATGTGAAGAGAAACAGGCAATCCAAACTTCAAATGATATAAGTGAAGCACATGAAGCATTCTATAAAGCCATACTCAAAAGATTTAAGTGAAGTGCAATGCATTCTATAAATCAACCAAGGACTATCTCATACCAGCATGGTGCATAAAAGAAAAAGTGAAAACTAAATGCAAAAGACGCTCCAAGATTTGCACATATCGCATGAACGAAACGAATCCAAAAACATACCGATATTTGTTGAAGAAAGATGGGATGCCTTCCGGGGCATCCCCAAGCTTAGACGCTTGAGTCTCCTTGAATATTTACTTGGGGTGCCTTGGGCATCCCCAAGATTGAGCTCTTGTCTCTCCTCCTTATCCTCATATCGAGACATCCTCGATCTTCGAACACTTCATCCACACAAAACTCAACAGAAAACTCGATAAGATCCGTTAGTATAATAAAGCAAATCACTACTCTAGGTACTGTTGCAAACCAATTCATATTTTGTTTTTGCATTGTAGCTACTGTAATATAACTTTTCCATGGCTTAATCCACTGATAGAAATCGATAGTTTCATCAAAACAAGCAAACTATGCATCAAAAACAGAATCTGTCTTAAACAGGACAGTCTGTAGTAATCTGAACATTCACCATACTTATGGTACTCCAAAAATTCTGCCAAAATTAGGAAAAATAAACAATTTGTACAGAAAGACGGTGCAAAAAGTTTCAGAACCAGTTGACGTTCCAGTAAAAAAAATGTAAAATCGCGCACTACAGACAAAGTTTCTGTCCTGCACCGCACAAACCAACAAGCATTGTATACATCCTAAAGGCAAACCTTGGCACATTATTTTTATAATACAATGGAATTGTACAAGGGGATAATTATTTTTGTTGAAAAGTTTCTGTAATAAAGATTCACAAAGTTTCCGTGAGCATGAACAAAGTTCAAGGAGCTCCCCCACTTCAACAATGCTCGTCTCTCTCACTTTCACTTTCCTTTTTGAAAAGTTTTGGGTCCCCCTCTTTATTTTTTTGTTTTTAAACTATATGAAAGCACTCAACAGAAATAAATGACTCTCTAAAACTTCCGGGTTGTCTCCCTGGCAGCGCTTTTTTTAAAGCCATTAAGCTAGGCATATAGTGCTCAAGTAATGGATCCACCCGGATCCCAAGGTATATCAAAGCCAATTTTAATTAACAATGATTTGTAATTTAGTAGTGAGCACAAAGTAACATATATCATGCAACAACGAAGTCTAACTCTCTTCCTATGCATCGGCATGTCATAAAAGAACAATTCATGCACACAAAGTAAAGGCCAATGCATAGTATAAACAGTTTCTTGCAATTTTTTCGTGTTGGAAACATAAAGAGGCAGAGATGTAGTTCCTCTCTCATAATAATTGCAAGTAGGAGCAGCAAGCACATGCATATTATATCTATCAAAATCATCATGTGTAATAGTAAAACGTAACCCATCAATATAATCCTTAATAAGGGTAAACTTCTCCGATATAGTGTAGTCGGGAGAATTCAAAAAGATAATAGGACTATCATGCGTGGGTGCAATAGCAACAATTTCATGTTTAACATAAGGAACTATAGCAAGTTCACCTCCATAAGCATAATTCATATTGGCATCTTGGCCACAAGCATAGCAAGCATCATCAAAAAGGAATATTTCAAAAGAATCAACGGGATCATAACAATCATCATAGCAATCATCCTTCGATAAGCACGAAGGGAATTTAAATAATGTATGAGTTGGAGAGTTACTCTCATTAGAAGGTGGGCACGGGTGATCAATCCGCTCTTCCTCCTTTTGTTCTTTGCTCTCCTCCTCATCTTTTTCATCCAATGAGCTCACAATATCATTAATTTCTTCTTCCATAGACTCCTGCAAAATATTAGTCTCTTCTTGGACAGCGGAGGAGTCCTAAATATATGGTTTAACATAGGCATTAGAAGCATAATTATCATAACAATATTCAAGTATGGCAAATTTTTCAGATTTGTAAAGAGTAGCATCATACTTTTCAATCAAAGAAGCAATTTCATAAGCACCCTTGAAAGCAACAAATTCTTCAATTTGTTGAACATCATAGTAATTATAAACACCCTTAGCATATGAAGATACGATTCCATTATCACTAAACTCACATTGGTAGGGAAGATGTTTCTTAGGGTTTTCAAAACAACAAGTAACATCATATATTTCACATAAATTCCAAGCATAGCACTGCAAACGATGAATTTGATCCAGTAAAAGTTTCCCTTTTTGAGATAAGCGGTGTCGCACATAACAAGCATGCTCATCTAAAGATTTGCCCTCAACTAAGCTACTTGGGGTTTCAGCACGAGCACATAGGGATCGAAGCTGATCCATGTAAATAAGCTTCAGGAGTGTGATAGATTTTGAGTGGTTCTTCAACCATTGGTTCAGTAGGCACAACTATTTTTTTGGTATTTTGCGTTTCCTACCCATAACTAAAGATAGAAAACAACTTAGAACAACAAATAAAAATTACTTAGTGATAAAGCAAACAAGCCCACACGAGAATATTCACCCCACGCTATGACTCCCCGGCAACGGCGCCAGAAAAAGGTCTTGATAACCCACAAGTATAGGGGATCAATTGTAGCCTCTTTATATAAGTAAGAGTGTCGAACCCAACGAGGATCTAAAGGTAGAACAAATATTCCCTCAAGTTCTATCGACCACCGATACAACTCTATGCATGCTTAACGTTCGCTTTACCTAGAACAAGTATGAAACTAGAAGAACTTTGTAGGTGTTTTTGGATAGGTTTGCAAGAATATAAAGAGCACATAAATAAAAACTAGGGGCTGTTTAAGTAAATAAGCAATACAGTTAGTATAGCGAGTGTGGAAAAGTGGTGGTAGGAGTTGCGAAATTGTCCCTAAGCAATTGCCTACTTTACTAGACCGATAGCAAGTTTTATGTGGGAGAGGCCACTGCTAGCATGTCATCCCTGACTTGGAATTCTATGCACTTATGATTGGAATATTAGCAAGCATCCGCAATTACTAATGTTCATTAAGGTAAAACCCAACCATAGCACTAAGATATATTGGCCCCCCTTCAATCCTGTATGCATCAATTTCCATGCTAGGTTGAAGCTTCTGTCACTCTTGCCCTCCAATACATAGTCCTATCAACATACAACTAACCCTATGGTGTGATCCACGCGCGTGCTCATATGATGGGCACCAAAGGACAGCAACATAACCACAAGCAAATTAAACCAATCATAGCAATTCACCAATTACCGATAGGACAACGAAAATCTACTCAGACATCATAGGATGGCAACACATCATTGGATAATAATATGAAGCATAAAGCACCATGTTCAAGTAGAGGGTACAGCGGGTTGCGGGAGAGTGGACCGCTATAGATAGATGGGGGAAGGTGATGGAGATGTTGGTGAAGATGGCGGAGGTGTTGGTGTAGATTGCGGTGATGATGATGGCCCCAGGTGGCACTCCGGCGCCACCGGAAGCGAGGGGGGGAGAGCCCCCCTTCTTCTTCTTCCTTGACCTTCTCCCTAGATGGGAGAAGGGTTTCCCCTCTGGTCCTTGGTCTCCATGGCGTGGGAGGGGCGAGAGCCCCTCCGAGATTGGATCTGTCTCTCTGTCTCTCTCTGTTTCTGCGTTCTGGATTCTGCCCTTTCACCGTTTCTTTTATAACCGGAGATCCCTAACTCTGATTGGATTGAAACCTTCGCCACGATCTTTTTCCGAAAATTAGCTTTCTTGCGGCAAAAGAATAGCAGCAACCGCCTTACGGGGTGCCCACGAGGGTCAGGGGTGCGCCTGCCCCCCTGCCTCGTGGCCCGCTCAGGCACCGTCTCGCATTGATTCTTCTTTCGAGATATCACAAATATTCCAAAAATATTCTCCGTCCGTTTTTATCCAGTTTGGACTCCGTTTGATATGGGGTTTCTGCGAAACATAAAACATGCAACAAACAGGAACTGGCACTGGGCACTGGATCAATATGTTAGTCCCAAAAATAGTATAAAAAGTTGCCAAAAGTATATGAAAGTTGTATAATATTGGCACGGCATAATTCAAGTGGAGTACATGGTCCAAGTATCCTTCAAAATCGGAGCATACGAAGACACTTTGGAGTGTGAGGTTGTTCCTATGTCCGTTTGCCACCTCCTACTTGGACGGCCATGGCAATTTGACCGTGGAGTCATCCACAACGGGCGGACCAATCACTATAGCTTCAAGATGAATGGAAGGGAGTATGTGCTACGACCTATGTCTGCAAGCCAAGTGATCGCCGACAAGCAAGCCACCCATCATGGAGAGAATAGTGAGAGTGCGAACCACCACAAAGAAAGTGAGCGCCACAAGCCAAAATCGAGTGCCTCCACGACGAGCGAAAAGAAAAACCTAGTGCTATTTGCCACCAAAAGTGAGATGCGAGAAGTGTGTGAGAACCCATCAAGTGTTATGCACTATGTCCTTTTGTGCAAGGACGAGGCACCCAAAACTAACACCTCTCACAATCTACCTTTAGTGTTATCTTCTCTATTGCAGGAACTCCAAGATGTATTCCTCGATGAGCTACCTCCGGGTCTACCTCCACTACGAGGCATCGAACACCGCATCGACCTCATCCCCGGAGCACCTCTTCCTAACAAGGCTCCCTACCGCGTCAACCCCGAGAAACCAAGGAGATCCAACGGCAAGTACAACAACTTATCGACAACGGCCATGCACGAGAAAGCTTGAGCCCTTATGCCATCCCGGTAATCCTTGTTCCCAAGAAAGATGGCACATAGTGCATGTGTCCCGATTGTCGTCCTATCAATGCTATCACAGTGCGTTATCGTTACCCTATTCCACGCCTTGATGATATGTTAGATGAGCTTAGCGGAGCCACAATTTTCTCTAAAATTGATCTTAAAGTGGCTACTATCAAATATGCATAGAAGAAGGTGATGAATGGAAAACCGCATTTAAGACCAAATTTGGCTTATATGAATGGCTTGTTTTGCCAATGGGTTTATCCGAAGCACTCGGTACTTTCATGCGAGTCATGCATTTTGTTCTTTGCCCATACATTCACGTATTTGTTGTGGTCTATTTTGACGATATTCTTGTCTTTAGCAAATCTCTTGAAGATCATGTCACCCATCTTAGAACTGTGCTACAAACCCTTAGGAAAGAGCGCCTTTATGCTAATATGGACAAATGCCTTTTCGGTGTTGATAAGCTTGTTTTCTTGGGTTTTGTTGTGTCTTCTAAGGGTGTTCATGTAGATGAATCTAAGATCAATGCTATTAAAACTTGGCCCCAACCAACAAACTTGCAACAAGTGCGTAGTTTTCTTGGCTTAGCGAGATTTTATCGCAGATTTGTGAAGGATTTTAGCATCATTGCTTTACCTTTGCATGCTTTGAGTAAGAAAAATGCGCCATTTGTTTGGGGACCATCTCAAGATACCGCATTCAGTGAGCTTAAGAATTTGCTTACACATGCTCCTTTGCTTGCATTACCCAATTTTGATAAACCATTCGAGATCCATTGCGATGCTAGCGGTTATGGCATAGGAGGTGTGCTAATGCAAGAGAAGCACCCCATGGCTTACTTTAGCGAGAAACTTTCCGGAGCGCAACTTAACTACCCCATCTATGACAAAGAGCTATATGCTTTAGTGAGAGTCTCGCATGTTTGGGAGCATTATCTCCGTCCTCATGAGTTCATTCTTCACACGGATCATGAAACACTTAAGTATCGTAAGGGTCAAACTAAGTTGAACAAGCATCATGCTAAGTGGAGTGAATTCATTGAGTCATTTCCTTATGTCATAAAGTACATCAAAGGTAAGGAAAATGTTGTGGCGGATGCGCTTTCCCGTATATGCATGCTTGTTACCCAACTTGAATTGAATGTCATTGGTTTTGAGCACATCAAAGACTTATATGCGCATGATCCTACTTTTGCTATTCCTTATGCCAAATGTTTGACGCATACGTCTTGGGAACGCTATTACATCAAAGATGATTATCTTATGAGAGCTAACAAACTATGTATTCCCGAGTCTTCTCTTCGTTTGTTACTTTTGCAAGAATCTCATGGAGGAGGACTAATGGGACACTTTGGACGCGACAAGACATTCACCACACTCTCCAAGAACTACTTTTGGCCCAAGATGTTCCGCGACGTCTCACGATTCACCAACCGATGCTCTACATGTCGCAAAGCTAAGTCTAAAGCTCAATCCCATGGTCTCTATATGCCACTTCCTATTCATATCACCCATGGGAAGATATTAGTATGGACTTTGTGCTTGGTTTGCCTAGAACTAGAAATGGCAACGATTCCGTGTTTGTTGTTGTGCACTGATTCTCAAAAATGGCTCATTTCATCCCATGCGACAAGATAGACGATGCTTCACATGTTGAAAATCTTTTTTGTAGGGAAATCTTGCGGCTACATGGAGTGCCAAAGACTATTATCTCGAACCGTGACGTCAAGTTCTTGAGGTACTTTTGGAAGACCCTATGCGCCAAGATCGGAATCAAGCTTTTGTTCTCTTCGGCATACCATCCTCAAACCGATGGCCAAATGGAGGTGACGAACCGGATGCTCTCCACTCTAGTTCGCGTATTGATCAATAAGAACATCAAGGAGTGGGAGGAGTGTCTACCCATCGCCGAGCATGCCTACAACTGCGCAAGACATTCGACTACCGGCAAGTCCCCTTCGAGATAATCTACGGCTTCAACCCGTTGTCCCCATTGGACATTCTCCCTATACCACTACATGAGCGCATCAATATGGACGCAAGTGCACGAGTGAACTATCTCAAGAATATGCATGAAGATACAAGGCACACCATCGAGCACCAAGTACAACGACTTGCGACCAAGCTCAACATCAACAAGCAACCCATGATATTCAACATTGGAGATCTTGTGTGGCTACACCTTTGCAAGGACCGCTTCCCCAATGAACGCAAATCCAAGCTTCTCCCTCGAGCCGATGAACCCTTCAAGGTGCTTGAACGCTACAACAACAATGCCTACAAGATCGACATCCCGCACGACAAGTACTCCGTTAGCGACATATTCAACGTCAAAGATCTTTCTCCCTACCATGGTGATGAGGCTTGGGGGGGAAGATGATGCGGAGCATCCTATGGTCATCCGCATAGACCTACCTACGTCCCCCACGACACCACTTGGACCAATGACAAGAGCTCGAGCAAAGGCTATCGAAGATAAGGTGAACTCACTCCTCTCCGAACTACCACTTCCTACATGTGAGACATGGCTACTACCTCAAGCGGAGACACTATGTGTGATCAGGTACCTAGAGGACAACCACGGAGCAACTACACCCAATGGACATGACGGCGTGGACACCAAGTACAAGGACCAAGAGAAGAAGCTCCCTGAAGTTGACAGCCACCGAACAACTGGTCCCCATAAGACCTCCGATGCCTGGGGCATCCATCGGTCAACCCAAGTTCCTCCCAGCGAAGAATCCAGCGCCCGGACGACCGACAAGTACCGGAGGTCCGACGCCCTCCAGCCACCGGTCGACCGACGCCCTCCGGAAATCCGACACCTGCGGGTCGAAGCCAAAACGCCAGAAGTCCGAGACACACCAGACGACCGATGCCTCGGACGTCCGACCCCGACCGGAAATCTGACGGATGCCCGACCGAGCCGAAATGTCGGAAGTCTGACCCTTACCAAATGTCCGAGCGCCTACGTGTCACATCCCTAGTCTGGTATGCACTTAGGCTAGCTAGATATGCTGCATCATGTCTAAATTTCATTTAAAGATGAATTGGGGATGACCAAACCCTAGCACCAAATGAATTCAAGTAGGTTCAAAATAAAAATATTTTCATTAAACCCAAAATGCCCTTCAAAAATGTTCATTATTTATGGAAAAAGGTTAAAACCTTTACCAGAGGTCATGCACATTATTCCAAGGCATTTATGGTCTTTGAATTAATTCAAACATATTTGATTGGAGCTATTTGAATGCTATAGATATTTCAGATGCTCCAAAAATGTTGGAAATTGTTAAGGGTCACTGGAATGATTCAGAAGTCACCCATAATTATTTCCAGGATTTTATGAAATGGTTTAGTATTATTACTAAATCAAAACAGAGCAAAAGAAATAGAAAATAGAAAGAAAAATAAAGGACAGAAAACCTACCCGCATTTACCTAGCGCTTACCTGGCAGCCCATCTGGCCGGCCCAGCCCACCAGGGGCAGGGAGGTCTTCTTCCTCCCGCCAGTCGGACGCATAGCGCGTGCCCGACGCGCGCACGGCCACCGCATGCCACCTCCAGCCTGCCTGGCTCCTCCCCGATGCACCTAGACGGCTCCACGACACCCCCTCGACGCCTCGACCTCTCCCTCGAGCTCATCCCCTCCTCTGTCTCCCTCACGCGCGTCCACCCGAACACAGCCATCGCCGCCGCTCGCCACCACCGCGGCCACCGCCTCCCCCTCGCCTCACCGACGCGCCCAGAAGCTCTGCCACTTCGTCCTCGACCCCCTCGCTGAGCTACACAACGCCGGACGCCTCGAAGCACCGCCGCCGACGCCTTCTTCTTCCTCGGGTCGCCGAGATCGCCTCCGCCGCCCCGCTCGCTTCGGACCTCCTCCGAGCTCGCCGTAGCCTCTGCTGCAACTACTGTGAGCTCACGGACCTACTCCCCTTCCTCTCCTACTCGCGTTCATGCTCTAGCTTCGTTCCCCATCTCCGCCGAAGCTCGCTGCCGCCATTGCTAACGAGCTCCGTGCTCCCGAGCTCGGCGGCTCGCCCGAGCTTCACCAGCGTGCTCGCCGCGCTCCTGTGAATCTGAAGCACCCACGGGTTCGCCCTGCCGTGCCCTGTAGCGCCAT
The DNA here is from genome assembly GCF_002575655.3 of Aegilops tauschii subsp. strangulata. Taxonomy (NCBI): domain Eukaryota; kingdom Viridiplantae; phylum Streptophyta; class Magnoliopsida; order Poales; family Poaceae; genus Aegilops; species Aegilops tauschii. The sequence continues at coordinate 151,778,086 of NC_053039.3, forward strand.
CTCCGCCGTTGCCCGAGCTCCGGCCGCCGCCCAAGTGGTCGCCACCGTAGTTCCCGACCTCCCCTCGCCCAGCCGCCTGCTCCGTTGGATGCGGTGCACGTCCAGCAGCCCGTAGGGCCAAACCCCGAGCCCAATGGTCGCCGGATGGCAAAACCCGACGCCTCCGCCGTGCGGAATGCTTGCCGCCGGCCATATTCCGGCGAGGCTGATGTGGCGACATCATTAGCGGCTAATGACGCCACTAACTAACCCCCCTAGCTCACTGACAGACGGGCCCCGCCCTTAACTAACCACAGGGTTATTTCCTGATTAAATTAAGCTAATGCCGTGGACCCCCCATGTCAGCTTTGACTTTGGTCAAGTCAACGTTGACCGGTCCCACTTGTCATCCACCCAAACCAGCCAGTGACACTGACATGCGGGCCCCATCATCCAGGTTTGACCTGGACCGCCTAGTTGACCTGCTGACGTCACAGTGACGTAATGCTGACGCTATAAATCATTTTCTGGATTTATTCTTATACAGAAAATTCCAGAAAATCCTATAAACTTCTAAAAATCATAGAAAATAATCTATAACTCAGATTGAAAAGATTTATATATGAAAAATTATCAAAAAAAATCCAATCTATCCATTTATGCTACTTTCATGCATGAAAAACCAACTTATACCTGCTGTATAAGTGAAAACATTCAAATGGCACCTTAAATGCTCAAACTAGAGTTTGCATTTGAACCTTTGGTTCAAATGGACTCCCTTGCACTTGTTGCTAGCTGCATTAGCTCAATTCACAGCATATTGCCATGATCATGCATCATATTGTGCATTGCATTGATTGTATTTCTTCTCTGTTGCCGGTGTTTGTCCCCTCTCAGTAGACGACGTTCCGAGGATTTGATCGATGACACTGATGAAGAGTTTTGCTATCTTCAGAAGTGCCAGGCAAGCAAAACCCCCTTGCTCATTCCGATACAATCCCACTCTCTCGCTCCTGCTCTCTTTTACTGCATTAGGACAACAACGATTCATCTGTTACTTGCTGCGGTAGCTGAACCCCGTTATCCTCTGCATGACCTGTCATTGCCACAGTAAATGATGAAGCCCACTAGCATGAGTAGGAGTTGTTTGAGCCCTGATGTGCCTACTCATTCATGCCTGTTCGTCATGCCTGCTATTGCTTAGAGTTGTGTCAGGTCTGATTCATCGGGAATGAATTGGAAAGTTGTGAACATGTCCTACTGTGTGAGAGCTAAGTGTGTGAACACGATTTGGTAAAGGTAGCGGTGAGAGGCCATGTAGGAGTACATGGTGGGTTGTCTCATTGAAACCGTCCTCAGGAACTGAGTTCTGTGTTTGTGATCCATGAACAGTTACTACCACACATTGGGCTCCGGGCGCTCCAAGCTCTCTCGACTTATTAATCAACCTGATCTCTGTCCAGGAGTTGCAACTAGTTTCTGGTGTTTGTAGGTAGTGTTAGTAGTCTACCAAGTGGCACCCGGTACAGGTGGGCTTGGGACAGACTAGGCACACGTGGCCTGGTGTACCGAGTGGCACCCGGATGGTGGGCTCGGGAACCCTGCACACATCGTTTGGGGTCGTGAGCGACACCCCGGCCGGATCTCCTTGCGGATGGAACCCGAATAGGCGATAAACCTGGACGAGAGACTTGTGTGGTTAGTCAGGTCGTGGCCGACTCCCTCGCCAGGCTTCCGCTTGAAGGTTGCCGAGGTACACGACGTGTACATGGTGGTAAGTGGCGAGAGCGTGTGTGATGAAGTACACCCCTGCAGGGTTAATATGATCTATTCGAATAGCCGTGTCCGCGGTAAAGGACTTCTGGGTCGCCTGTACAGTTCATAGACAAGTGAAAGTGGATACTCTAAAATGCGCAAGATAAGCGTGAGTGCTATGGATGGCGTCCTCGTAGGGAGACGGGAGCGGATCCATAGTGGTGTATTGATATGGTGAATATGTGGACTCGTGTGCTCCACCTCAAAAGAGTTACTTGCAGTCGTAGTTCAGGATAGCCACCGAGTCAAAGCTGGCTTGCTGCAGTTAAACTCCACCACCCCCTTTGTTTGTACCGATGCATATGTAGATAGTTCTGATGTAAGTCTTGCTGGGTACATTTGTACTCATGTTTGCTTATTTTATGTTTTGCAGAGAGACGTCAGTCTCGCTAGTAGTTCCGTGTGGACTTCGACGTTTAGCTTGATACCTCAGCTACGATCTTGTGCCCTCGGCAGGATCTAGTAAATAGTCAGGCTTCTCAGCCTTTTTCATTTGTAGATGTCTGTACTCAGACATGTTAAGCTTCCGCATGTGCTTTGACTTGTATGCTCTGAATGTTGGGTCATGAGACCCATGTTTGTAATATCTGGCTCTTCAGAGCCTAATGAATAAATACTCTGAGTCATAGAGTCTTGTTGTGATGCCATGTTGTATTTGCACATATCGAGCATATTGTGTGTATGATTGAAATGCTTGGTATGTGTGGGATCCGACAATCTAGTTGTCTATCCTTAGCAGCCTCTCTTATGGGGAAATGTAGTTAACACTTGACTGGCCGGCATGTGTTTCATATCGTTCCTGTGTCTGTCCCTTCGGGGAAATGTCACGCGGTGACATCCGGAGTCCTGCCTAGCCTGCTACAGCCCGGGTTCCCGGAGTCCTGTTCGCCCAGTGCTACAGCCCGGATTCGCACGCTGCTGACCGACACGTTCGATGTTGATTCATGTATGCCTGTCCCCATACGTTAGCGCCGCTTTGGGTTCACGACTAGCCATGTCGGCCCGGGTTCTCTGTCATATGGATGCTAGCAACATTGTCATATACGTGAGCCAAAAGGCGCAAATGGTCCCGGGCCATGGTAAGGCGACACCCGTGGGAGTACCGTGCGTGAGGCCGCAAAGTGATATGAGGTGTTATAGGCTAGATCGGTGTGACTTGGAATCGGGGTCCCGACAGCTTTGGTATTAGAGCCTGACTGCCTGTAGGATTACCAAGCCAAACTGGTCGAAGTTGAGTCTAGAAATGCTTTAGTTATATAAGGGAATTGATTGTGGAAGGGAACGTAAGGCTCTTTTTACTCCTTATACCTTATGGCCTTCTGATCTGAGTCAGCCTCTTCTTTTCTACGGGGATTAAGAACTAGGCTCCTCATCTTTCTATCAGGATCACGTGTTACTAATCCGTAGACTCGTAGGATTGTTGGTTCCAGGCCTCAGTTCAGTTCCTACTACTTCCGTATGTTGACCATTGATCCCGGAAGTTTATATTGTGATGTTGAGTGGTTATGCCACCATTTTGCAGGATGTCTCAATTCTTTTTGAGCATTTACGGCCGTTATGTTGTCCGAGTCATCCCAGGTTTCTAAACAATCTGATGCATTTGCAAACCCCTTCTTTCCGTTCCCGATGTTCCTTGGGCCAGATTAATCACACTAACCAGTGTGTTGAGGTACTCCGTTACCTCGTCATATATGTTGGAGCTATTATTATGACCCTAGGTGTCTTAGAGGACCACTTAGCAATCTAGCAATGCTTGCATCCCCAGTGTGATGATTCTGGCCATCACTCTCGAAAGCATGCCGTGATGCCACTTAGTTAGTAGGCATTCTATTCCCGGGTTTCTGAACTCGAGATTCACCCTACTTACTTCATGTTGATAGTGTTGCTAGTTCCTTTAGGATATTAGTAACCTTTGTGATAGTCTTCGAGGTCCGTGGTATCCCATTCTTCCAGTACCATGAACCATTATGGCAGAAGTTCTTTTACCCAAAAGATCACAACCAGGGCGCTCTTGATGAGTCCTCCATTCTGAATTGTGAATCTGCCAGTCCTACCTTTCTGCATGGGTTATCCGGAAGAAATACGTTGAACTTGTTCAACATACTAATCCATGCATCTACAACTCAGAAAAAATATGTCCCCTTGAGTTGTCCCCCTTCATTGGTATTCCGACCATCGTCTGTCAATTGATAGTCAGGAGTAATTGTGCATTTGTGTTATCGATGCTTATTATTCGTGTGGTCTGTCAAGCCATTCTAATCCGGAATGACTAGGAGAAACAAACTCCACAACCTCGTCCATATCTAGGATCGGGTCAAAGCAAGTGTATTCTGCAGACCAAAATGCCAATCCAGCTTTTGCTCTGCTCTACCTTGGAGCGTTACCATCCTTATGTCAAGAGTGTCATGAGAATTGCACCACCTCTTATGAATTCTTGACGCAGTGATACCTCTCACCATCATTATTCATTCCTCGGTCCCGTGCTGTCACAACCGGAATACCGACAAGTGAACCGTGATGTGTGAAATCAATACTCCTGGCAACCATGTTGCTCGGTAGTTAACGGACAATAATTTTATTCTTGGTGTGTTGGTTACTGAATCATCATCCTAAGATTTATCGTGCGACCTAGTCCATCTTCCCTGGTGCACACCTCGATCAACGAGATAGGATTGTGTCAATCCATCACTCTCTTGGTCATATCGTCTTGCCCTGAAAAGCGAGATTGTTCTCGAGCCTAGTAACATATCGGTGGTACGTGATTTTCCGAATATCTTCTCGGAAGTATCACCAGGTTGACACCTGACCGCTATGTTGAATTCATGATCAAGTTGGTTTTCCAATAAACCACCCCTTCTCCAAGAATCTGTGTTGGATACCCCTGAGCTAGTTGGTCAAGCTAAACAACAACTTGGAGAGTTGGAGGATAAAAGCTTGCCTGACTTAGTTCTCTCCAAAGGATATCTCTTGTGTGTGTGTTTGTTGTAGAAAGATGATTTCTTCATCGATTGGTCCTCGTGATAAATTAATGGACCTATCATCTTAACCAAACTTTGATTTGAGTGTGGGATATTATCAATCAAATCAGAACCAACGATGATCATAATGTTGTCTTACTCGTGGTTGATTCCTCGAGCATACACCATTACATCTTTTGGTCTGACCAATGCTATCATCATGTTCACATGGTGGTGGAAGTCCAGTGATATGGAAATTCCGATGAGTTGTTGTTGAGCCCATCAGCAACATTTTGTCTCCCCCATGATTCATGTTGAACATCAACCTAGTGTTGAAAACTTTGTAACCATTGCCTTCATGTTGTTCATGAGGTATATGTTTCGTGCAAGAAGTGGCTTTCTCCAAGTTCACGTGCATTAGGTGCAAGTTGCCGTCATGAATTCGAGAAAGTTAGTTTTGCTTCCTCTGGAATCATCCCAAGTCAGTCATGCACATGCGAAGTATACCATGGCTTGAGAGATTAGCTACCTCCATTCCATCGGTATTTCCTAGCACACCAAGCCACTGATTGATTTGTTCAAAGAAAAGAAGTTCATGCGCTACTCCTGAAGGGCCCGGACGGACATGCACAAGACTTCGCTATCTTAATGATGGTTCCCAACCAGAGCTCGGTAGTGTTTTCTTGTAAGACTACTATGTGGTCATGCTTGTCTGGGACAGCGTGTTCACATGTTGTAGCAGAACCAGCTCATGTTTTGGAGCTTGCTATCGTAGCTCATGCCCCGAGAATCTCGCAACGTCATCTCGTCGAATTGCGTTGCAAACTTTCATTTTTCTTTCTAGACCTGATGAGTCTGGAATATCCCGACACCAACCAGATTTGAATCTCAGGCAGATATGATGGTTGGAACTTCTTCCAAGAACTATGATATAGGTTCCAGTGAAGTGGACGCACCTAGCTGGAAGCTCCATTATTGTAGTATCTTGACTAAGCCGTTTGGTCACCCCCCCATGAGGATTTCATATGACTTATCCCACAAGTTGTTCCTCATAGATTTTGTGCCTCTGAAGTCCGACCTTTACCTGATGGCCATGTTGATGTTTTTAGCATAACCGTGGTAGCTAGAACATCAGGGAGAACATTAGAAGCGGAGTGCTAAATGTCTCTCGGTCGATCATCCAGATTTGCTTCTTTGGCATTGCTAAGGAAAAATCTGAGAAAGTGTTGTCCTCCTTTGCACCTGCATCCTCCATCATCGTTCATCATGGTAGTATGATGTGTTGCCAGGATCCTCGGCATGGATATTGGTGAAACTTGATGAATATGGAAATGCTCAAGTTCTTGAGAGCACGCGCAAGCATTAGGTGTCATCATCGGCACTAACTGGGATTGGTCCCAATTTCCTCGGTTATGTTATAACCTTTCCAATAGTGGAATCACTCTCTACTGTTGGGTTTCTCCCCAGTTGCTAGAATCATTCCCATCATTTGCATTTTGTTCCCAGCTTGCATCTCAGTAATTACTGTTTAGGATCATCTTCAAAGGTGGACTTACCATGAGTCCCATTCATTTCCGATGATAAGCAAAAATCGTCCATCTCGTGGTCTTCAACAAGGTAGTCCACATCGCCCATTCCAGCCCGAGTGTGTCGTTCTCCCGAACTCCCTCGAACAATTGTTTGTGATTGCCTTAGGCTGGCATAAAGAGTTTCAATGATATTATATCAAAAGTAATTCTTTTTGCCACTTGAGGGAATAATTCTACGAGTCACCTTTTCCAAGGTGCCCCATTATGGAATCATGGCAATTCTACCTCGCTATTCTGAAACCTTCGTCAAATTGTTTCTTCCGTCCCTTCTGATGCATGTTTTGCCTCTCAGCTCCAGAGATGTTTCTATGTCCCATTCCGTGAGTTGATCTTGTGATCATTAAGATGATCCTAAGTTGCTCGAACCTCAGGAAGATTGAGTCTTCCAAAAATTCTCCCTCTCTATTCATTGTTATGTTGGATGTAGTTCTCAAAGCGAGACGTTAAGATCAAGGGATGCAATGAATCAACATCTTCGAGAAGAACAATTGGATCGTGAAGATTATGTTAGTTTGCGTTCCCCTTTCATCTAACCCTACGCTTGAATCTCGGGACGAGATTTTTGTTTAGTGGGGGTGAGTTGTCACATCCCTAGTCTGGTATGCACTTAGGCTAGCTAGATATGCTGCATCATGTCTACATTTCATTTAAAGATGAATTGGGGATGACCAAACCCTAGCACCAAATGAATTCAAGTAGGTTCAAAATAAAAATATTTTCATTAAACCCAAAATGCCCTTCAAAAATGTTCATTATTTATGGAAAAAAGGTTAAAACCTTTACCAGAGGTCATGCACATTTTTCCAAGGAATTTATGGTCTTTGAATTAATTCAAACATATTTGATTGGAGCTATTTGAATGCTATAGATATTTCAGATGCTCCAAAAATGTTGGAAATTGTTAAGGGTCACTGGAATGATTCAGAAGTCACCCATAATTATTTCCAGGATTTTATGAAATGGTTTAGTATTATTACTAAATCAAAACAGAGCAAAAGAAATAGAAAATAGAAAGAAAAATAAAGGACAGAAAACCTACCCGCATTTACCTAGCGCTTACCTGGCAGCCCATCTGGCCGGCCCAGCCCACCAGGGGCAGGGAGGTCTTCTTCCTCCCGCCAGTCGGACGCATAGCGCGTGCCCGACGCGCGCACGGCCACTGCATGCCACCTCCAGCCTGCCTGGCTCCTCCCCGATGCACCTAGACGGCGCCACGACACCCCCTCGACGCCTCGACCTCTCCCTCGAGCTCATCCCCTCCTCTGTCTCCCTCACGCGCGTCCACCCGAACACAGCCGTCGCCGCCGCTCGCCACCACCGCGGCCACCGCCTCCCCCTCGCCTCACCGACGCGCCCAGAAGCTCCGCCACTTCATCCTCGACCCCCTCGCTGAGCTACACAACGCCGGACGCCTCGAAGCGCCGCCGCCGACGCCTTCTTCTTCCTCGGGTCGCCGAGATCGCCTCCGCCGCCCCACTCGCTTCGGACCTCCTCCGAGCTCGCCGTAGCCTCTGCTGCAACTACTGTGAGCTCACGGACCTACTCCCCTTCCTCTCCTACTCGCGTTCATGCTCTAGCTTCGTTCCCCATCTCCGCCGAAGCTCGCCGCCGCCATTGCTAACGAGCTCCGTGCTCCCGAGCTCGGCGGCTCGCCCGAGCATCACCAGCGTGCTCGCCGCGCTCCTGTGAACCTGAAGCACCCACGGGTTCGCCCTGCCATGCCCTGTAGCGCCATCTCCGCCGTTGCCCGAGCTCCGGCCGCCGCCCAAGTGGTCGCCACCGTAGTTCCCAACCTTCCCTCGCCCAGCCGCCTGCTCCATTGGATGCGGTGCACGTCCAGCAGCCCGTAGGGCCAAACCCCGAGCCCAATGGTCGCCGGATGGCAAAACCCGACGCCTCCGCCGTGCGGAATGCTTGCCGCCGGCCATATTCCGGCGAGGCTGACGTGGCGACATCATTAGCGGCTAATGACGCCACTAACTAACCCCCCTAGCTCACTGACAGACGGGCCCCGCCCTTAACTAACCACAGGGTTATTTCCTGATTAAATTAAGCTAATGCCGTGGACCCCCCATGTCAGCTTTGACTTTGGTCAAGTCAACGTTGACCGGTCCCACTTGTCATCCACCCAAACCAGCCACTTACACTGACATGCGGGCCCCACCGTCCAGGTTTGACCTGGACCGCCTAGTTGACCTGCTGACGTCACAGTGACGTAATGCTGACGCTATAAATCATTTTCTGGATTTATTCTTATACAGAAAATTCCAGAAAATCCTATAAACTTCTAAAAATCATAGAAAATAATCTATAACTCAGATTGAAAAGATTTATATATGAAAAATTATCAAAAAAATCCAATCTATCCATTTATGCTACTTTCATGCATGAAAAACCAACTTATACCTGCTGTATAAGTGAAAACATTCAAATGGCACCTTAAATGCTCAAACTAGAGTTTGCATTTGAACCTTTGGTTCAAATGGACTCCCTTGCACTTGTTGCTAGCTGCATTAGCTCAATTCACAGCATATTGCCATGATCATGCATCATATTGTGCATTGCATTGATTGTATTTCTTCTCTGTTGCCGGTGTTTGTCCCCTCTCAGTAGACGACGTTCCGACGATTTGATCGATGACACTGATGAAGAGTTTTGCTATCTTCAGAAGTGCCAGGCAAGCAAAACCCCCTTGCTCATTCCGATACAATCCCACTCTCTCGCTCCTGCTCTCTTTTACTGCATTAGGACAACAACGATTCATCTGTTACTTGCTGCGGTAGCTGAACCCCTTTATCCTCTGCATGACCTGTCATTGCCACAGTAAATGATGAAGCCCACTAGCATGAGTAGGAGTTGTTTGAGCCCTGATGTGCCTACTCATTCATGCCTGTTCGTCATGCCTGCTATTGCTTAGAGTTGTGTCAGGTCTGATTCATCGGGAATGAATTGGAAAGTTGTGAACATGTCCTACTGTGTGAGAGCTAAGTGTGTGAACACGATTTGGTAAAGGTAGCGGTGAGAGGCCATGTAGGAGTACATGGTGGGTTGTCTCATTGAAACCGTCCTCAGGAACTGAGTTCTGTGTTTGTGATCCATGAACAGCTACTACCACACATTGGGCTCCGGGCGCTCCAAGCTCTCTCGACTTATTAATCAACCTGATCTCTGTCCAGGAGTTGCAACTAGTTTCTGGTGTTTGTAGGTAGTGTTAGTAGTCTACCAAGTGGCACCCGGTACAGGTGGGCTTGGGACAGACTAGGCACACGTGGCCTGGTGTACCGAGTGGCACCCGGATGGTGGGCTCGGGAACCCTGCACACATCGTTTGGGGCCGTGAGCGACACCCCGGCCGGATCTCCTTGCGGATGGAACCCGAATAGGCGATAAACCTGGACGAGAGACTTGTGTGGTTAGTCAGGTCGTGGCCGACTCCCTCGCCAGGCTTCCGCTTGAAGGTTGCCGAGGTACACGACGTGTACATGGTGGTAAGTGGCGAGAGCGTGTGTGATGAAGTACACCCCTGCAGGGTTAATATGATCTATTCGAATAGCCGTGTCCGCGGTAAAGGACTTCTGGGTCGCCTGTACAGTTCATAGACAAGTGAAAGTGGATACTCTAAAATGCGCAAGATAAGCGTGAGTGCTATGGATGGCGTCCTCGTAGGGAGACGGGAGCGGATCCATAGTGGTGTATTGATATGGTGAATATGTGGACTCGTGTGCGCCACCTCAAAAGAGTTACTTGCAGTCGTAGTTCAGGATAGCCACCGAGTCAAAGCTGGCTTGCTGCAGTTAAACTCCACCACCCCCTTTGTTTGTACCGATGCATATGTAGATAGTTCTGATGTAAGTCTTGCTGGGTACATTTGTACTCATGTTTGCTTATTTTATGTTTTGCAGAGAGACGTCAGTCTCGCTAGTAGTTCCGTGTGGACTTCGACGTTTAGCTTGATACCTCAGCTACGATCTTGTGCCCTCGGCAGGATCTAGTAAATAGTCAGGCTTCTCAGCCTTTTTCATTTGTAGATGTCTGTACTCAGACATGTTAAGCTTCCGCATGTGCTTTGACTTGTATGCTCTGAATGTTGGGTCATGAGACCCATGTTTGTAATATCTGGCTCTTCAGAGCCTAATGAATAAATACTCTGAGTCATAGAGTCTTGTTGTGATGCCATGTTGTATTTGCACATATCGAGCATATTGTGTGTATGATTGAAATGCTTGGTATGTGTGGGATCCGACAATCTAGTTGTCTATCCTTAGCAGCCTCTCTTATGGGGAAATGTAGTCTAGTGCCTCCTTGAGCCATAGTAGTCCGCTACAGCCCGGTTCACCGGAGTCCTGCTAGCCCAGCACTACTGCTCTGGACACTTGACTGGCCGACATGTGTTTCATATCGTTCCTGTGTCTGTCCCTTCGGGGAAATGTCACGCGGTGACATTTGGAGTCCTGCCTAGCCTGCTACAGCCCGTGTTCCCGGAGTCCTGTTCGCCCAGTGCTACAGCCCGGATTCGCACGCTGCTGACCGACACGTTCGATGTTGATTCATGTATGCCTGTCCCCATACGTTAGCGCCGCTTTGGGTTCACGACTAGCCATGTCGGCCCGGGTTCTCTGTCATATGGATGCTAGCAACATTGTCATATACGTGAGCCAAAAGGCACAAACGGTCCCGGGCCATGGTAAGGCGACACCCGTGGGAGTACCGTGCGTGAGGCCGCAAAGTGATATGAGGTGTTACAGGCTAGATCGGTGTGACTTGGAATCGGGGTCCTGACACTACGAGACACCGATGACCGGTAACTGTCGGATGTCCGACACCTGTGAGTGCACCGCGTGTTGGGCCAAAGCCCATGTACCCCTTCGTCCACTTAGACTATATATACTCCTCCTCCCCCCTCTTTCTAGGGTTAGCAAAGGATTAGCTCATTTGAGAGATAGAGCTTTGCTCATCCACTTGGTTACTTCTCCATTGGAGTCCACGACCTCTTCGGAGAAGATCCCCCAAGCGGATGCAAGACCCCTCATGGGAAGACCCCTCAAGACCTCCTCACGGAGTAGAACTTGCTACTTGTATCGTCCCTTGTTGATCGTGGATCGTGTATCTCTTTGTGTTCCGAGGATCTAGCACATGTGTAATCGAATCTTGTTGGTTTGAGTGATTCCTCTTGTGTTTTCCCTCAGGTTTTCCCTCGTGTTCCTCGTGTTCTTCGTAGGATCACCTCCAAATCGTGAAAGATTGGCCCTAGGGTTTCCACCCTACATCAAAGTCGGCATGTGACGTGTCTGCATATATACTATATATCACTAAGCTCCCTAGGATTGGAGGCCTTACAATCAATTGAGGTCTCTAATTGGAATTTGGTCACCCAATTTTGACCGGGTCAACAATTTCTCAAAACTCTCTTGTTCATTTTTTATACAATACACTATACTTCCTAATTTTTAAAACTGTGCAATTAATTGATGCTTCAATTTAGAATTAGGTCACCCAATTATGATCGGGTCAACAATTTCTCAAGGAGCTCTCCCATTTAATTATTTTAATTATCTATGTTTCCTAATTTTAAAGCTCTTTCATTCGATTGAGGTATTCAATTTTTTATTTGGTTTATGATTTTAGTCGGGCCAACGATTTTTCAAATCAATCAGCAGCAACCGGCCAATAAAAACATAGCAACCCCCCCGCGGACTCCCATCACTCACAAAAAAGTGCCACCATGTGATGCTATGGCATGAATATAGTACATGCAACCACCGATGCAAAAAAAATCCCACATAAATATGGGTTAATTAGCAGATAATGTAGAATCACGCCACGAAAGGCCCACCAAATAACCTCATTATAAATAAACATACAACACACTTCATCATCTCCAACACTAGCCAAGCTAAATATTCCATCAATGTCAAAATATAAGGGGTATTAGTTTTCTGGAAAGTCAAATTTCTTTAACTTTGACCAAGTTTAGAGCCAAAAATATCGCATCCACAATATTAAATAAAATATATGAAAATTCATTTCATGATGAATCTAATAACATCGATTTGATATTATGAATTTCGGTATATTTGTCTACACATTTGATGAAACTTAAACAAGTTTGACTTATCAAAAATAATAATATACCATATATTTTGAAATAGAGTGAGTAAAGAAATTTAAGAATCCCAACAACATCAATGGCGCAGCAAAACGCACCCAACCCTTCTAGTTGAATAACTAGTTCTCATTTAGATTCCCATCTATGTTCATTTGTTCCACCAGAGGTCCAGAAGATATAGCCCAAACATTTCACGACATTGCCCACTCGAGTAGCGTGTGCCGCCATGAGCCAGTCATGTCACAAAGCGGGCACACTGGTGAAGCTGCCATATTACCACGACGCAAGAGCTCACATGTAGGGATGGACTGCCTCACCGGGCGCCAAACGAAAATGCGGATTTTATTTGGAACTTAAGTGCGCCATAAGGATGAGAATCCATTACTATCTGCGTCGGTGTTCGATGTACCGCCATTCTCATACAACGCATATATTTAATGGAACATAACAAAGCACATATATTTGATGGACAAGTACTCCAATCATTAGACATTTTACATAAGGTGTGATCAATTATCAACCAAAATTTAGGAAGTGCTCTTATTCGCATGTATGAATATAAACAGGAGTGCCTCCTAAACTAATAAATCCTTCGGTTGTTGTTTCTGTTTTTTGCTTACATAAGGATGAACCAGTGTCGGTTGCTGCCTTTTGCTTGTTTTTGCCTTTTTAGAAAATCGGTACCAAACGGAGTTCAAATGCTATGAAACTTTTGACGATTATTTCTTGACCAGAAGGGACCATAGAAGCTTCGGGAGAAGACCTGAAGAGTCACAAGGGAGCGATAAGCCTGCCAGGCATGCCCCCCCCGGGGGGGGGGGGAGGGCAGGCTTGTGGGACCTCATGGCACCTCTTGACCTAATTCCACTCCTATAAATTCACAAATATTCCCAATACATCAGAGAGCTACCCAAAAATATATTTTTCCGCCGACGCAAGTTTCTGTTCTTTGGAGATCCCATCTGGAGACCTTTTTCGGTACTCTGCCGGAGGAGGAAATAATCACGGAAGGCCTCTACACCAACCTTGCCGCCCTTCCAATGATGTGTGAGTAGTTTACCACAGACCTACAGGTATATAGCTGTTGGGAAACGTAGCATGCAATTTCAAAAAAATTCCTACGCGCATGCAAGATCTATTTAGGAGATGCATAGCAACGAGAGGGGGAGAGTGTGTCCATGTACCCTCGTAGACCGAAAGTGGAAGCGTTTGACAACGCGGTTGATGTAGTCGAACTTCTTCTCGTTTCGATCGATCAAGCACCGAATGTACGGCACCTCCGAGTTCTACACATGTTCAGCTCGACGACGTCCCTCGAACTCTTGATCCAGCAAAGTGTCGAGGGAGAGTTCCGTCAGCACGACGGCATGTGAGGGTGATGGTGAAGTGATCCGCGCAGGGCTTCGCCTAAGCACTACGTGAATATGACCGGAGGCGTAAACTATGGAGGGGGGCACCACACACGGCTAACAGATGTTCTTGTGTGTTCTAGCAGTGCCCCCCTCATATATATAGGTTGGAAGGGAGGAGAGGCAGCCAAGGGGGCACCCCAAGTAGGAGGAATCCTACTTGGGCGCCTCCCAATTCGGTCTCCCCCCTTCCCATATTCATCCGGAGGGGGAAGGAAGGAGGAGGGAGGAGGAAAGGAAGGGGGAGGCCGAATCCCTCCCCTTCCTTTCTCTCTTCCCCTCTTTCCTTCCCCTCCTAATTTGTCCTACATGGGGCGCACCAACCCCTTAGGGGCTGGTCTGTCCCCTTCTTGGCCCATTAGGCCCATGTGGTTGCTGGGGGGGCAGAACCCCTTCCGGTGACCCGATATGTACCCGGTACCCCCAGAACACTTTCGGTGTTGGAATATCATCGTCCTATATATGAATATTTACCTCTCGACCATTTCGAGATTCCTCGTCATGTCTGTGATCTCATACGGGACTCCGAACAACATTCGGTCACCAAATCACATAACTCATATGGTACAAAATCGTCATTGAACGTTAAGTGTGAGGACCCTACGGGTTCAAGCACTATGTAGACATGACCGAGACACCTCTCCGGTCAATAACCAACAGCGGAACCTGGATGCTCATATTGGTTCCCACATATTCCACGAAGATCTTTATCGGTCGTACCGTAATGACAACATACGTTATTCCCTCTGTCATCGGTATGTTACTTGCCTGAGATTCGATCGTCGGTATCTTCATACCTAGTTCAATCTCGTTACCGGCAAGTTTCTATATTCGTTCCATAATACATCATCCCGCAACTAACTCATTAGCCACATTGCTTGCAAGGCTTATTATGACGTGTATTACCGAGAGGGCCCAGAGATACCTCTCTGATACTCGGAGTGACAAATCCTAAATTCGATCTATGCCAACCTAACAAACACCTTCGGAGATACCTGTGGAGCATCTTTATAATCACCCAGTTTCGTTGTGACATTTGATAGCACACAAGGCATTCCTCTGGTATCCGGGAGTTGCATAATCTCATAGTCAAAGGAATATGTATATGACATGAAGAAAGCAATATCAATAAAATTGAAAGATCAATATGCTAAGCTAATAGATGGGTCTTGTCCATCACATCATTTTCCTAGTGATGTGATACCATTCATCAAATGACAACACATGTCTATGGTTAGGAAACTTAACCATCTTTAATTAACGAGCTAGTCTAGTAGAGGCTTACTAGGGACATAGTGTTTTGTCTATGTATCCACACATGTATCAAGTTTCCGGTTAATACAATTCTAGCATGAATAATAAACATTTATCATGATATAAGGAAATATAAAATAACAACTTTATTATTGCATCTAGGGCATATTTCCTTCAATAGCTATTAGCTAGATGGCTCTTCTCTCTCTTTAATCTTCAATACAATGTTCTCAGTGTTCTTGGTCATGCCGGTTTCCTATAGAAGGTTTATTAAAGACTTCTTCAAAATTTCTAGGCCTCTTACTAATCTTTTGCAAAAAGATGTTCCATTTGTTTTTGATGATGCTTGCGTAGAAGCCTTTGAAATACTTAAGAAAGCCTTAAACTCTGCACCTATTATTCAACCACCTGGTTGGAACTTGCCTTTTGAAATTATGTGTGATGCGAGTGATTATGTTGTTGGTGTTGTTCTAGGACAAAGAGTTGATAAGAAATTTAATGTCATCCATTATGCTAGTAAAAATCTAGATAGTGCTCAAAGAAATTATGCTACTAATGAGAAAGAAATTTTAGTAGTTGTGTTTGCATGTGATAAATTTAGATCTTATATTATTGATTTTAAAGTCATTGTTCACACTGATCATGTTGCTATTAAATATCTTATGGAAAAGAAAGATGTTAAACCTAGGTTGATTAGGTGGGTTCTTTTGCTACAAGAATTTGACTTGCATACTATTAATAGAAAGGGAGCGGAGAATCCCGTAGCTGATAATTTGTCTAAAATGGAAAATGTTCTTGATGACCCAGTCCTATTGATGATAGTTTTCCTTATGAGCAATTAGTTGTTATAAATGCTTCTCGTAATACTCCTTGGTATGCGGACTATGCTAATTACATTGTTGCTAAATATATACGAGCTAGTTTCACATACCAATAATAGAAAAATTTCTTTGATTTAAGCATTACTTTTGGGAAGACCCACATTTATATAAAGAAGGAGTAGATGTTATTTTTAGATGTTGCGTGCATGAGCATGAACAGGAACAAATCCTATGGAAGTGTCACTCCGAGACATATGGAGGACACCATGCCGGAGACAGAACTACACATAAGGTATTACAATTGCTTTTTATTGGCCTAATCTCTTCAAGGTTGCACGTAAGTTTGTCTTATCATGTGATGAATGTCAAAGAATTAGTAATATTAGTAGACGTCAGGAGATGCCTATGAATTATTGACTTGTTATCGAGCCATTTGATGTTTGGGGATTCTATTATATGGGACATTTTTCCTTCCTCTAATGGGTAGACACATATTCTAGTTGCTGTTGATTACGTTACTAAGTGGGTCGAAGCTATTCCAACTAGTAGTACTGATCATAAAACTTCTATTAAAATGCTTAAAGAAGTTATTTTCCTGAGGTTTGGAGTCCCTAGATATTTAATGACTGATGGTGGTTCACATTTTATTCACTACAAAAAAGACACATCTGTGACATTATGGCCCGAACGAAAAGTTTTTCTGTCATGCTTATGACACTTCTATGACGATAATTGTGACAAAAACACATATCATCATAGATGTGGTGGGCTCCTACTTCTATGGCAGAAAATGATGACAGAAAATGGGATTTTCGTCCTGGGCCGGCCGGAGACGCACATGCATGACATTCTTTGGGTTGTCCATGATGTAAAAAATCATGGTAGAAGTGAGGGCGAGGAATATATCGGGGAATTCCCGGTTACGATGGGTTGTCGGGGCCGAGCGATGCAGTGTGGTTTGCGTGTTTCTCTCATACGCGCATGTGTGCGAGGCACTTGCTAACTGAACCCTTGCGAGGCGTTCGCTTACTAAACTCGAGCGATTGCACTAGCTAGCTACTACTGAACATGATCGAGGGATCGATCCCACTACATACTGAAGTTGATCGATCCATCCCTTCGTTTCTAACTGAACCTGAGTGATCCCTTCGCTGCTAACTGAAGCCGGACGATTCCTTCGCTACTAACTGAATCCAATCGATCCTTCTCGCTGCTCACCAAAGCCGATTGAGCCCCCATGCGAGATGTAGCGAGCCGGTGCATTGGGTTGCCTCTAGATGAACAGTGTCTGTTGCTGTCGCGCGCGCGATATGTAGAAACGAGTCGAGACGTGTGATGAGTCCAGCCGGTTGGTTGGCTGTGGATGAACAGTTCCCGTTACTACCGCCCACTCGGACGTACGTGTACGCCCCTCCCCAGCCAGTGGGGGTTGGACGAACATGACCCCATGGTAGTAGGCGGTTGCCGCTGGATGAACAGGACCCCGAGGAGACCACCACACCCCAGCTGGTTGGCGGTGGATGAACAGGACCTCGTGGAGGCTCTATGAACAGTAGCCCGTGGAGTCCTGTTTTGCGGTACGCCATGTCCCTTCCGATGAACAGGACCCCGTTTTGACTATAGGCGCTCCAACAGAAGTCGGTTTCCTCCATTTTGCGGTACGCCACACCCCTCCCGATCAACATGACCCCGTTTTAACCGTAGGCGGTCGAACAAAAGTCCGTTTCCTTCGTTTTGCGGTATGCCAGACCCCTCCCGATGAACAGGATCCCGTTTTGACCGTAGGCGGTCGGACAAAAGGCCGTTTCCTCCGTTCTGGCATATGCCAGGCCCCGTTTCGACTGTTCCGTCCAAGTCGGTTGGCTCCCGATGAACAGGACGCATTTCATTGGCTCCCGATGAACACGATGCTATTTCTTTGTTCTGGCCGGTTGGCTTCCAATGAACAGGACGCCCTTGCTGCCGTCCATTGCCTCTCCATGTACAGGAGCCCTGGCCGTGCGTATGCGCGAGTAGGCGTTCGAGACCCCGCCTACATGTACGTATGTGGCCGTATTTTTTGGCATGTGGTTGTACGTACGTATACACGGTTTAGAAGGGACTGCGTGAACTGCTACGTCGAGGGCTCTACTACTACACGTGTCATTGCTTACTCGGCCATAGTTCATCGTTGCAGAGAGACTGACCGACCAGTATGTACGTACACGTTTGCGACCAGATAGACCGCTACATACGCTTCGACCGGGTGGGTCTCAGCTGTTAGGGAGGATAAGGACGCACTTCCTTCCATGCGAAGATATAGCTGGTGGGTCCCAGCTGTCAGGGGAGGAATCATTTTTATTTTGCGAGTAATAAGGAGGCACTTCCTTGTGTTCGAAGATGCAGCTGGTGGGTCCAGCTGTCAGCCTCACCGACTAAAGTCATCTTCCCATGACTATCGTTCGTTGACCTCGTTGACCACGCCGCGCTGAGAGCATCAAGGCAGTGACGACGGCGAGGCCTAGGAAGGGAACGACACAGAGCCAGGGAAGAGGAGGTAGGTGGATGCCCATGCGGAGGGGAGTATGAGGGTTCACTAGTTTGGCTGCGGTGTAAGGCTGCCGTTGCCAGAGAATAACAGGGGTGTGGGTGAGCAGAGGGAAGGCCTGGCCAGTGGTAGTTGTTGGGGAACTGATGCGGAGCATCCTATGGACATCACCATGTGAAAGAACATGCGGTGCCCCCATGTTTGGTTTTGGTAATTGATGACAATCTCTATGGACTAATGGTTGCCTTGAGTTATATTTGAAGGATTTGTCCATAGGCATTTCTTGAAGTCCATGTGTTGGTTTCAAGGAGTTTATGTGGTGACCAAGGTGTTATTAAGGAATTATCCAAAGATTGGTCATGTGAGAGTTGAGCTTATTGCAAGCATGTCTTGAAGAAGAAGATTGTGTGATCATTCATGTTTACCTTCAAGACATCATCCAAATGAAGAGAGTTGGAAAGAGTCAAGGTTGATCAAGACTAAGTCAAGAGTGAATCAAGTTGATCAACACACAAAGCGCACAAGATGTACCGAGAGGGATCAAGCGATCCCATGGTGTGGTGAGCATTGTCAATTACGCTTTGTGTACTAACCCATGATCTTCGTGAGAGTTCTTTGTGGGGTTAGGTTGCGGTGTGCAAGTTCAAGTGAAGCATCATGAAGAGATCAAATGCTTGAAGCTTGCCGTCCATTGTGGTGACAATGGACTTGTGAAGATGTTGCGGTGTGCAAGTTCAAGTGAAGCATCATGAAGAGATCAAATGCTTGAAGCTTGCCGTCCATTGTGGTGACAATGGACTTGTGAAGATGTGCGGAAGAGTGGCTCACCCATAGTGGAGCATGGGGGAGCAATCAACTAGTCTTCATCGAGCCAACGCAACCAAGAAAGGTGGTCCAACTTGAGGGAGTCAAGATCGTCATCATCTAGCTCAAGTGGACCATGTGCAAGGCAAAGGTTTGCTCTTGATAGGTTTTCTATTTTACCGGTCTCATGATGGTAGGTGGGAGACCGGGTTATAGGATCGATTGCCGTACTATCAAGGGGGGCTCTCGATGAGTAGCTTGATCGTATCGTTCATAGAGAGCTCAAACCATTGCATCCTTGCATCATCTTTATTGGTTCTTGTTTGGTTCTTCTCTTTGTGAGTTTTGGAGCTTATGGTCATCTTGATGACAAGCCCGAGTTCATCGAAAACGGAGTTCACTTGCATCTTCTATGATGTTTTCGATGTTGGAGGTTATGCCGGTTCTTCTCGGTTGGAGGTTTCACTCCTATATTTGTTGGCATACCTCCCCTGCCTCTTCTTACTATAACCAGTCGCTGCTTTGATGCTACTCGTCTTCCTCTATCCAACAAGCTTGAGTTTGCTCAATTCGAAGCTCATATGCAGAAGTTATGGCAGTTTTGGTTTCCTAGCGGTAGTACCGCGGGCCGGAGCGGTAGTACCGCTTGGGTGCTACAAGCGGTAGTACCGCTCTAGAGCGGTAGTACCGCTGGTAGCCCCCAGCCGTAGTACCACTGCGGTCTCGTGCTAGTACCGCCTCGATTCGATGGGTCTTTTTTCGTGTCGGGTTTTACGGTACTAGCCACGGCAGTGGGGGCCGTTGTACCGCTCGTATGCGGTAGTACCGCCCTGCCACCGCGGTAGTACCGCTCTGGGCCCAGCGGCAGTACCGCGAGGGGGAGCGGTAGTACCGCTTATAGGGGCAAGCGGTAGTACTGCTGGCCAAGCGGTAGTACCGCTCTCTGCGGGGCTGAAGTGGGGGTAACGGTTGGATTGTTCCCCCCACTATATAAGGGGGTCTTCTTCCCCATTCTACTTGATCTCTTGAGCTCGTGTTCTTCCCCCATTGTTGACCTTCTTCAAGCTTGCTAACTCTCAATCCCTCCATGGATTCTTGCTAGTTTTTGAGGGAAAAGAGAGAGGAGATCGAGATCCACATTTCCACCAATCACTTTCTCCTCTATGTGAGGGGAACCCATTGGATCTAGATCTTGGAGTTCTTGGTGTTCTCCTTCTTGTTCTTCCTCTCATTTTCCTCCCTAGCTTTAGTTGCTTCGGTGGGATTTGAGAGAGAAGGACTTGGGCACTCCGTGTGCCCTTGCCATTGCATTTGGTGCATCAGTTTGAGTTCTCCACGGTGATACGTGGAAGTTACAAGTTGAGAAGCTTATTACTCTTGGGTGCTTGGTGCCCTTGAGCTTGTTCCTCTTGGGTGCTTGGGCGCCCTAGACGGTTGGTGGTGTTCGGAGCTCAATCATTGTGGTTTAAAGCTCCGGGCAAGCGTCGGGGTCTCCAATTAGGTTGTGGAGATCGCCCCAAGCAATTTGACGGGTACCGGTGACCGCCCCCAAGGGTTGCCAAAGTGTACGGGTTCGGTGACCGCCCCCAAGGGTTGCCATTTGTACGGGTTCGGTGACCGCCCTCAAGGGTCCCTTAGTGGAATCACGGCATCTTGCATTGTGCGAGGGCGTGAGGAGATTACGGTGGCCCTAGTGGCTTCTTGGGGAGCATTGTCCTCCACACCGCTCCAAACGGAGATTAGCATCCGCAAGGGTGTGAACTTCGGGATACATCGTCGTCTCCGCGTGCCTCGGTTATCTCTTAACCGAATCCTTTACTTACGCACTTTACTTTGTGATAGCCATATTGTTTCTTGTCATATATCTTGCTATCACTTAGTTGTTATCTTGCTTAGCATAAGTTGTTGGTGCACATAGGTGAGCCTAGTTGTTGTAGGTTTTGTGCTTGTCAAATTAACCGCTAGGTTTATTCCGCATTTGTTCAAGCCTAAACCGTAATTATTTTAAAGCGCCTATTCACCCCCCTAGGCGACATCCACGATCTTTCACCATGTCAAGAGTCCATTCGGCGAGTGACACGTGCGACATCTACTTCACATACACAAAGGTGAATCATCTCCTTTACACGTGCTCACTTGACACCTTCGAGGATGGTATACTACTTGACACTCCACTCGTGTGCATGCATAGGTATTGTCGGAACACTACGGACGACGAGGAGGAGTGCAAGCGCCAAGGAACAACTACACCATCCGCTAGAGAAGCATGGAAGCAACGATGGAAGAAGAAGACGGAGACAACTCCCAGGACCCGGACATCCGGCCAGGACCCCGGACATCCGGCCCCTGGAACCTCCCCCACAGCAGCCGCCCAGCCGCCAAGTACCATCAGCGGCCGGACATCCGGCGCGAGCCCCGGACATCCGGCGCCTCGCCAAATCCCGGACATCCGGCCCTTCCCCTGGAAATCTGGCATCGACGATAGAACGCACCCGAAGTTTGGCCACTTCAGCCCGGACATCCGACCCGAGCCCGGACATCCGGCGACTCGCGAAGCCCCGGACATCCGGCCCCCAGCCCAGACATCCGGCGCCTGCCTGCGTGCAGAGACGGGCCAGAGGCCCATGTATCCCCTCCTCACTTACCCCTTCGTGGCTTAGACTATATATACTCCTCCCCCTCCTCCTAGTTAGGGTTAGCAAAGGATTAGCTCATTTAGAGATAGAGCTTTGCTCATCCATATCGGATCTACTCCACGAGAGAGACCGTGGCCCCTCTACGGAGACGATCCACCTTGGATTCAAGACCTCCTCACGGAGAAGACCCCCATCAAGACCTCCTCACGGAGAATAACCGGTTACCCTTTGTATCGTCCTTTGTTGGATTTGGATCTTGTATCTCACCTTTGTGTTCATCGATCTAGCGCATGTGTGATCTATTCTTGTTGGTTGAGTGATTCTCTCGTGTTTTCCCTCGTTTTCCCCTTGTGTTCTTCGTGTTCCTCGTTGGGATCCGCTCCTTTCATGAAAGATCGGGCCGCTAGGGTTCTACCCTACATCATCTTGGTATCGTGAGCCACGTTGATCACGATTTCGGAGCCTCCCCGTTGTGTTTTCTAGCCTAGTTTTGTTGATTTCGTCCTAAATTCGAAAATCCCCACCAAAAAATAGCCCCCAATTTTTTTTGTGATTTGTTGGTTTGATGATGTTTTGTTGAATTTGATCCGTGGATTTGCTTTGTTACTTGTGGATCTAGCTTTCCCCCAATTTTCCCCACTTTCCATGCACGAAATCTCTCCAATCTTGCCCCCGAAATCATCAATTTCCGCCCCAAAATCGAGTTCCTCGAGTTCGTCCTCGGATTTGGGGCCCGGACATCCGGCCCCCCGGACATCCGGCTCCTGGAGCGCATTTTCGCGCAAGGTTCTGGACATGAGGTCCCGGAAATCCGGCCAAAGCCCCGGATGTCCGACCCCTGTACATTTCAGCTTTTCCGTTTCACCGTTTTGTGCATAACTTCCACATCCAGAGTCCGATTTTCGCGTTCTTTAGCTCGTTGAGTAGCTATTGACATCCTCTATCCCTCTAGATCGGTCCCATCACCATTTTAATCCATCAAAGTTTGACAACTTTGGCATCTTTGCCTAGGGCTTCCACCATAACTTCCGCATTGCCACCACCGACTTCCGCAACCTAACCAATTTTGTTCCCCTTTGCATTTGTGGTTGTTTGAGTTGTGATTCGAGTCTCCTAAGGTGTTTCGGCTACTTAGGGATGATTGCTTCTTAATCAACCGCCACCATAACTTCCGCATAGGCTTACCCACCATACACTTCCACCAACCCAACTTAACCCAATTTTGTTTGTGTTGTGAGTTGTGTCTCCTAAGGTGTTTCGGCTACTTAGGGACCGTGTTTTGAACTCCGACACCGTGTATAGTCCATCCAACTTACCCTCGACTTCCGCATTGCGTCTCAAAACCCATCATTGCATTTTCGCAATCCCATTGAGCTTCCGCAAACCCACCACCGCTTACACTACCACCATTTGACATTTGACATTTGAGATTTTGAGTTCGCGGTTTTTCCGTTTCCTAAGGTGTTTTGGCTACTTAGGGACAAGTATCCATCATCTTGGTATCTCCATCAAGATCACCGCCACTCATCATCGCCTCGGACGGTAACCTCCATATCATCTTGGTATCGTGGTATCCCTCCATTGTATTTTCCCTTGCACATTGCATTGTTAACCCCTAGCCCATTTTGCGTCACTTGCCTATCGAGACTAGCCATTTGAGTATTGCCGGCAACGGTACTTGTGCACATTAGTGATCTACACTATACATTGCATACATACCATATCATATTGGTATCATATCATCTCGTGTGCCTCAAGTTTGTTCCTGCATATACACAATTGCTATCTTGGTTTGTGCATTGTACAAAAGTGGTCATACATATATAAAAATAAGAGAATAAGCTTTTAAGCAAAGAAAAAGAGTGAACAAAGAGCTTGTAAGCAAGTGCCATAGCATCATACCACATTGCATATAAGATTGTCATATCCGATCACTTGGATTATCTTGAGAGAAACACCGGGAACCATACATACATAGCATACTTGGGATAGAAAGTTTATCCATTTTGCATATCATAGGTTGTGCACAAGTGTCGTATCCGCCTATTGAGCAATCGTGCTAGCGTCTCTCTTGAGTTGTGCAACACGAGTGTTTTCCATGGACTCCACATTTTGTGCTCATTCCTTGGTTGCACGACCCCATTTATCTATCCGTGTGTGTGTTTCCGTGTGCCATTCTTTGCTATTGGTCTACTTGTTTCACTTGCGAATTTGTGATTATTTTTCAACATTATTGACTCTTGCTAACATTTTGCATCAAATTTTTGTGCCACTATCCTCACCAAGCTCCACCATAAGCCTTATTTGTGTAGGTGTGAGAAACCGACAAGAATTGGTACCAATTGTGCTATTTCCTTGTTACACATTGAGTGATCATTGATCCATCTTCAACATCGGTCAAGGTACATTTGGTATCGTTCTTCTCTTTCTCCCACTCACATTTGCTCGAGTCTTGTGATGGATAGGGAAGGCTTTTCACCTTCGGTCTACAACAACAAAGACAAGTTCGATGCCACGAACAACAACTTCGACACCAAGATGCAAGCTCAAATGGAGGAGATCCAATCCCTCATCAAGTCCTACAAGCGATCTTCCTCATCTTCGAGAAGACGCTCAAGAGCACATGCCTCCGAGCTACCATCTCCGGCAAGGTCACATCGGCATCGACACCATCACCACCAAGAACGTGAAGGTCAAGAGCTCTACACCAACAACCGCTCAACGACTTCACCATCTCCCTTGGCATCTTCGCCAAGCGACTTCAAGGCATCTTCGCCTACGGATATACGGCATCTTCGCCAACAAGCACCTCAAGACTACGCTCAAGAGAAGCTCCCCAAGCTCAAGTCCGCGACTTCCACGAGCTACTACGACCTCGACACCGACCATGAGATTCCTTTCTATGGGACTCAAGAACCCGAGGAGTATCTTGAGTGGGAGCACCTAATGGACGACTACCTCAAGCTACATCAAGTTCCTCCCGAAGATCAAGTGAAGTGCGCCACAAGAAACTTCCACGACTACGCCTCGACATGGTGGCTTCACACACCTTCGGAGAGCTACGACATGAGTTGGCCCAAGACGAAGAGAGCTTTGCGGCGAGAGTTTGTGCCTCCAACCTACACGGAACAACTTCTATGCCAATTGGAGAACACCAACCAAGGATCCAAGTCCATCGACGCGTACTTCAAGGAGATGAAGATTGCCTTGCGACGAGCCGGCGTGGAAGACCCCATGTAAATGAAGTTCCACTTCATGATGGGATTGAACAATGACATCTCCAAGACTATCTTCCTCGAGAACTACAAGTCCCTCGACGACAACTACTTTGGTGCTCTCGAGGCGGAACAAGAACTCATGAAGGCCAAGGCTCCTCCACCCGAAGCACACTTCTCGAAGACCAAACTCAAAGACGACGAGCATGAGGCTAGTACCACCAAGATGTCCAAGCCCGACGAGCTCCAAGACGATGCTCCCAAGTTCGACTTCACTGCCATCCCTCTTTGTGGCATTGATGATGCCGAGTCCTCCACGACTCTTTTTCAAGATGGTGCGGCGACGAGTACGACTACGGAGACCTTCAAGGACCACGCTTTGGAGGCGAGCGACTTGGTGACGATCAAGGATGATGCTTCCATCTTAGGAGGCGAGAGTGATGATGTGCCATCTTCGGCCTTCATCCACGGTGACAACGACGAGATGGTTGAGCATGGGATTTTCCCTTCGACCACGGTGACGTATGATGACTTGAGTGACTTGTGCCACCATATTGAGAGTGAGAGTGTCTTCACCACTAGCCCCATATACGATGTGTTGCCCCAATTCCCATGTGAGGAGAGCCACAACCCCCACCATTTGAGTGAGATGAGTGACTCCACCATATGTGACTTTGAGTGCACCTACCTTGAGGGAGTGAGTGAACCACCACTTAGAGAGAGTGAGGCCACTTCGATTTCTAACGACTTAACCTCTACCTCTATTGTGTCTTCTCATTTGGTGCTAGGGCCCATATATGATGACGCGCCGATTCACGACGACTTCGTCCTTCCTATGGACATGACGATGGCCATGGTGGAATATGATGCACCCCCCACATGGTTCCATCAAGATGAAGATGACCACCCTTTGGTCTTTGCCACCTCACCTACACCACTTGAGTGGAATGAACAAGGTAACATAGGTGAAGGTGATGCTCTAGTCCCACTAGTGGACATTCTTGACATTGACTGGTTGCATGATGTTGATCAACCTATTACCATGCTTCATTCTAGTATGATTTCCCCATGCGATGATTTACCCATTTATGATGAGTTTGATGATTGTCATGTGGAGTCTATTGGTTGTGATGCCATGTTACATAGGATTTCTTGTGACAATTCTTTAGGTCACATCATGTTTGACAATCTGCTTGACTTGTCATATGCTATGCATGAGATCGACAATATGTCATATTTGCAATCTCTTCATAGTGACTATGCATATGCCATTAAAATTAACCCAATTTGCACTTATGGCATAGATGACAAGCCCATGGTTATTGGCATTTGTTTTTCTTGTGATGATATTGATATGCTTCCTTTGCATCATTTATCTCATATGCCATGCCATGACCAACTAGCTTCGGATATGCATTGTTTTGGATGTTGTCCATTTTCTCCATATGATGTTTCTGATATTGCTCATGAGGAGACCCCCATAGTTTCCTCATACATTTTAGGAGATTTTGATTCATCCTATCCATTGCATGATCCCAATACTTGTGTGCACAATATGCTTCCCATGAATAAACATGCTATTGATGTGCCATATACTTCTATGCTAAATTTGCATCCCCATCGTGTCATACACAATAACTATTCTTTCATGATGGATGACATGTCCTTGTACCATGCATCAAATTTCTTTGAGCGGTGCTTATCTTGTGCTAACTCACACGTGCACATACACATCATGATGGATGATGTGTACATTTACCATGCACACAATTTCTTTGGTTTGTGTCTCTTTTGTGTAGGTACCCATGAATACTTGTCAACCTCGCAATCCCATGAGTTGACAAAACGAGCTCTAGAGAGCAATGATGACTTGGGATCCCATGGATTGCCTTTCCCACCGCTCACTTCGCGCAAACACTTCGCGCATTTCTTTTACATGGCCCTCACATGGTTATGGGTTGTTGTCTATTATATATCATTTGCCCATCTTGCCATGTTCACTTTGCATGATATGCCCATTACTATGCCTTTGCCATGCATTTGCGACCCATGCTTTGCATTACACATGATGATTGATTCTAGTACTTGTATGTGTATTTGCAAGCGTGGTGGAGATATTGTTTGTTATTGCCATGATTGCTTTGTGCCCCATGCCTATGATGATACTATGATCTTGATTTGTGTTCGTGCTTGCGATATGTCATGTACATTGCCTATGCCTATTATTTGCTCACATGACATGATTGCCATGATTCCCTCTAGTGTGTTGCATCTTCGCTCCACTAGTTTGCACGACTTGATTACTATTGATTGCCTTGTCGCATCACCAATGATTGAT
This sequence comes from Aegilops tauschii subsp. strangulata, assembly GCF_002575655.3. Lineage (NCBI taxonomy): Eukaryota > Viridiplantae > Streptophyta > Magnoliopsida > Poales > Poaceae > Aegilops > Aegilops tauschii. The sequence goes on from NC_053039.3 coordinate 151,805,535, forward strand.
ACTTGATCATTTCATTCGGTTGATGACAACCACCTACATGCTTTGCACATGATTGTTATTGCTTCTTGTCATACCTCTCCATATATTGCCTCTATTATGATAGATGATTTGACATGTATTGAGTGCAACAATGCCCTTAGTCTTGATAATGAGTTTGCCCCCATAGCATTCTCACATATATTTGGAGATTTTGACATATTTCTTGTGAAGCATGCTTGCCTTACCTCTTTGCACCATATTCCTCGTGCCATGAATATAGCCATTATTGCATCATATTATTCATGCACTTGTGTTTCTAATGGCTATGTGCAAGAGAAGAAAACCATCATGATGGATGATGTGTTTATCTACCATGCACATACGTTCTTTGTTTTGTTGTGTGCATGTGTAGGATACTTGGACTTTGTGTCGACTTCCGCTTCACGTGAGTTAACCATTCGAGCTCTTGAGAGCGAGCCTCATACATTCGACCACGACTCGTTTCTACGCCACCTTTCCTACCACTTCGGCATTGTGAAGAATGCACAAGGACACGCCATCAAGGTGATATCTTTCTTGAGCATGGATATTGCGGATCATACTACTTGTGTTGCTTGCACCATGAGACTTATTGTTCATCTTGGACCACTTGATTGCACACTTGATAGAGATCTTGCTTCGACTTGTCATTTTCACCATCCCATGCATCATGATATATATGCCTTGTGTGTTGCATCCAATTCTTGGATTACTTGCTCCTCTCATATGTTTGGTTGCAACAATGTCATCCCTTCACATATGCCATGTCCCATTGCTTGTCACATGATTGACTTGATTGCCTCACACATGATGAACAATTGCTCTTTCTATTGTGTTGAGTGCCACACTATGTTCACTACACCCTATGCACATTATGCTTGGATTGTCTTGCACTTAACCCATGTGTTTAGACATCTCATCTTCTTAGGTGTCGTGAATGATTCCTATGCCTACCATAGACCTTTCATTGAGCGCTTTGCCCATGCTTGCTATGAACCTGAGGTAGATGCTTATTCTCTTAACACACATAATTGCATCTCTACCTCCAATTTACATGCTTGTCCCCATGATATCTTTGCTTGTGCTCGATTGATATACTTACATGCCATGTCTCAATCCTTTGTCACACCATATGCTTTGCATGATGACGACACTTGTTTGGTGAATCACCCCTTGAATGATTGGTTTTGCACTAACGCTAACCACATTTGTTTTTCCAAGTGTTTGTTGTCCTTACTCCTTTTGAAGGAACCACAAGACGGTGCGACATTGGAGAGTGCCCATTTCGAGCTTCAAGATGACAAGTACTTGGTGAACGTCCACTTCTACACGGCGAAGCCATCTCTTTCCCATGGTGATTTGGTTTTCGATCCGAGGTCGGATCTTTCCCAAGGGAGGGGAGATGATGCGGAGCATCCTATAGACATCACCATGTCAAGAGTCCATTCGGCGAGTGACACGTGCGACATCTACTTCACATACACAAAGGTGAATCATCTCCTTTACACGTGCTCACTTGACACCTTCGAGGATGGTATACTACTTGACACTCCACTCGTGTGCATGCATAGGTATTGTCGGAACACTACGGACGACGAGGAGGAGTGCAAGCGCCAAGGAACAACTACACCATCCGCGAGAGAAGCATGGAAGCGGCGATGGAAGAAGAAGACGGAGACAGCTCCCAGGACCCGGACATCCGGCCAGGACCCCGGACATCCGGCCCCTGGAACCTCCCCCACAGCAGCCGCCCAGCCGCCAAGTACCATCAGCGGCCGGACATCCGGCCCTTCCCTCGGAAATCTGGCATCGATGATAGAACGCACCCGAAGTTTGGCCACTTCAGCCCGGACATCCGGCCTGAGCCCGGACATCCGGCAGCTCGCGAAGCCCCGGACATCCGGCCCCCAGCCCGGACATCCGGCGCCTGCCTGCGTGCAGAGACGGGCCAGAGGCCCATGTGTCCCCTCCTCACTTACCCCTTCATGGCTTAGACTATATATACTCCTCCCCCTCCTCCTAGTTAGGGTTAGCAAAGGATTAGCTCATTTAGAGATAGAGCTTTGCTCATCCATATCAGATCTACTCCACGAGAGAGACCGCGGCCCCTCTACGGAGACGATCCACCTTGGATTCAAGACCTCCTCACGGAGAAGACCCCCATCAAGACCTCCTCACGGAGAAGAACCGGTTACCCTTTGTATCATCCTTTGTTGGATTTGGATCTTGTATCTCACCTTTGTGTTCATCGATCTAGCGCATGTGTGATCTATTCTTGTTGGTTGAGTGATTCTCTCGTGTTTTCCCTCGTTTTCCCCTCGTGTTCTTCGTGTTCCTCGTTGGGATCCGCTCCTTTCGTGAAAGATCGGGCCGCTAGGGTTCTACCCTACATCAGGAACGTAGCATGCAATTTCAAAAAAATTCCTACGATCACGCAAGATCTATCTAGGAGATGCATAGCAACGAGAGGGGGAGAGTGTGTCCACGTACCCTCGTAGACCGAAAGCGGAAGCGTTAGTTTAACGCGGTTGATGTAGTCGAACGTCTTCACGATCCAACCGATCAAGTACCGAACGTACGACACCTCCGAGTTCAGCACACGTTCAGCTCGATGACGTCCCTTGAACTCTTGATCCAGCAGAGGGTCGAGGGAGAGTTTCGTCAGCACGACGGCGTGGTGACGGTGATGGTGATGTGATCCGTGCACGGCTTCACCTAAGCACTACGACGCTATGACCGGAGGAGTAAACTGTGGAGGGGGTCACCGCACATGGCTAAGAGAATAACTGTTATATTTTGGGGTGCCCCTGCCACCATATATAAAGGAGTAGAGGAGGAGGCCGGCCACCAGGGGCGCACCAAGGAGAGGGGAGTTCTACTAGGACTCCAGTCCTAGTAGGATTTGGCCTCCCCTTTTTTCCTTCTCATGGAGGGGACAAAAAGGGAAGGGAGAGGGAAGAGGGGAAGGAAAGGGGGGCACGCCCCCTCCCCTAGTCCTATTCGGAATCCCTATGGGAGGGGGCGCGGCCACCCCTTGTGGGCTGCCTCCCCTCTCCCCTATGGCCCATGTAGGCCCATTACTTTCCCCGGGGGGTTCCGGTAATCCCTCGGTACTCCGATAAATATCCAAAACATCCCGAAACCATTCCGGTGTCCAAATACTATCGTCCAATATATCAATCTTTACCTCTCGACTATTTCGAGACTCCTCGTCATGTCCGTGATCTCACCCTGGACTCCAAACAATCTTCGGTCACCAAAACACATAACTCATAATACAAATCGTCATCGAACGTTAAGCGCGCGGACCCTACGGGTTCGAGAACTATGTAGACATGACCGAGACACATCTCCGATCAATAACCAACAACGGAACCTGGATGCTCATATTGGTTCCTAGATATTCTATGAAGATCTTTATCGGCCAAACCGCAGTGACAACATACGTCATTCCCTTTGTCATCGGTATGTTACTTGCCCGAGATTCGATCATCGGTATCTTCATACCTAGTTCAATCTCGTTACCGGCAAGTCTCTTTACTCATTCTATAATGCATCATCCCACAACTAACTCATTAGTCACATTGCTTGCAAGGCTTATCATGATGTGCATTACCGAGAGGGCCAGAGATACCTCTCTGATACTCGGAGTGACAAATCCTAATCTCGATCTATGCCAACCCAACAAACACCTTTGGAGATACCTGTAGAGCATCTTTATAATCACCCAGTTACGTTGTGACATTTGATAGCACACAAGGCATTCCTCCGGTATCCGGGAGTTGCATAATCTCATAGTGAAAGGAATATGTATATGACATGAAGAAATCTATAGCAATAAAACTGAACGATCATTATGCTAAGCTAACGGATGGGTCTTGTCCATCACATCATTCTCCTAATGATGTGATCCCGTTCATCAAATGACAACACATGTCTATGGTTAGGAAACTTAACCATCTTTGATTAACAAGCTAGTCTAGTAGAGGCTTACTAGGGACACAGTGTTTTGTCTATGTATCCACACATGTATCAAGTTTCCGGTTAATACAATTCTAGCACGAATAATAAACATTTATCATGATATAAGGCAATATAAAATAACAACTTTATTATTGCCTCTAGGGCATATTTCCTTCAGTCTCCCACTTTCCCTAGAGTCAATAATCTAGTTCACATCGCCATGTGATTTAACACCAATAGTTCACATAACCATGTGATTAACACCCATAGTTCATATCGCCATGTGGCCAACACCCAAAGGGTTTACTAGAGTCGATAATCTAGTTCACGTCGTCATGTGATTAACACCCAAAGAGTACTAAGGTGATCATGTTTTGCTTGTGAGAGAAGTTTAGTCAACGGGTCTGCCACATTCAAATCCGTATGTATTTTGCAAATTTCTATGTCTACAATGCTCTGCAGGGAGCTACTCTAGCTAATTGCTCCCACTTTCAATATGTATCCAGATTGAGACTCAGAGTCATCCAGATCGGTGTTAAAGCTTGCATCGACATAACTCTTTACGATGAACTCTTTATCACCTCCATAACCGAGAAATATTTTCTTAGTCCTCCTAGGTAACTAAGGGTAATTTTGACCGCTGTCCAGTGATCCACTCCTGGATCACTATCGTACCCCCTTGCCAAACTCATGGCAAGGTACGCAATAGGTCTGGTACACTACATGGCATACTTTATAGAACCTATGGCTTAGGCATAGGGAATGACTTTCATTCTCTCTCTATCTTCTGTCATGGTCGGGTTTTGAGTCTTACTCAACTTCATACCTTACAACTCAGGAAAGAACTCCTTCTTTGACAAATCCATTTTGAACTCCTTCAAAATCTTATCATGGTGAAGGTAGAGGTAGTGTGCCATGGTGATCGTATCAACCTTGGAATCATTTCCAACACACATCGTCACCTCACCCTTAACTAGTCTCTGTTCATTTTGCAACTCCTGTTTCGAGTTATTAATCTTAGCAACTGAACCGGTATCAAATACCCTGGGGTTACTATGAACACTAGTAAAGTACACATCAATAACATGTATATCAAATATACCTTTGTTCACTTTGCCATCCTTCTTATCCACCAAGTATTTGGGGTAGTTCCGCTTCCAGTGACCATTCCCTTTGCAGTAGAAGCACTCAGTTTCATCCTTAGGTCTAGCTTTGGGTTTCTTCACGGGAGTGGCAATTTGCTTGCCATTCTTTTTTGAAGTTCCCTTTCTTTTCCTTTGACCCTTTTCTTGAAACTAGTGGTCTTGTTAACCATCAACACTTGATGTTATTTCTTGATTTTGACCTTTGCCGATTTTAGCATCGCGAAGAGCTCGGGAATCGTTTTCATCATCCCTTGCATATTATAGTTCATCATGAAGTTCCAATAACTTGGTGGTAGTGACTAGATAACTCTGTCAATCACTATCTTATCTGGAAGATTAACTCTCACTTGATTCAAGCGATTGTAGTACTCAGACATTTTGAGCACATGCTCATTGGTTGAGCTATTCTCCTCCATCTTGTAGGCAAAGTACTTGTCAGAGGTCTCATACCTCTCGACTCGGGCATGAGTCTGAAATATGAATTTCAACTCTTGGAACATATCTTATATGCTCCATGGCGTTCAAAACGTTTTTGAAGTCCCTGTTCTAAGCCGAAAAGCATGGTGCACTAAACTATCAAGTAGTCATCATACCGAGCTTGCCAAACATTCATAACGTCTGCATCTTCTCCTGCAATAGGTCCGTCACCTAGCGGTGCATCAAGGACATGATTCTTCTATGCAGCAATGAGGATAATCCTCAGATCATGGACCCAGTCCGCATCATTGCTACTATCATCTTTCAACTTATTTTTCTCTAGGAACATATCAAAAATAAACGGGGAGCTACATCGCAAGCTATTGATCTACAACATAGATATGCAAATACTATCAGGACTAAGTTCATGATAAATTAAGTTCAATTAATCATATTACTTAAGAACTCCCACTTAGATAGACATCCCTCAAGTCATCTAAATGATACATGATCCAAATCAACTAAACCATGTCCGATCATCACGTGAGATGGACTAGTCGTCAATGGTGAACATCTCTATGTTGATCATATCTACTATATGATTCACGTTCGACCTTTTGGTCTCTAGTGTTCTGAGGCCATGTATGTACATGCTAGGCTCGTCAAGTTTAACCCGAGCATTCCGCATCTGCAAAACTGTCTTGCACCCGTTGTATGTGAACATAGAGCCAACCACACCCGATCATCACGTGGTGTCTCAGTACAAAGAACTTCTGCAACGGTGCATACTCAGGGAGAACACTTAGACCTTGAAATTTAGTTAAGGGATCATCTTATAATGCTACCGCCGTACTAAGCAAAATAAGATGCATAAAAGACAAAACATCACATGCAATCAAAATATGTGACATGATATGGCAATCATCATCTTGTGCCTTTGATCTCCATCTCCAAAGCACCGTCATGATCTCCATCGTCACCGGCTTGACACCTTGATCTCCATCGTTGCGTCGTGGTCGTCTCGCCAAGTATTGCTTCTACAACTATCGCTAACACATAGTGATAAAGTAAAGCAATTACATGGCGTTTGCATTTCATACAATAAAGCGACAACCATAGGGCTCCTGCAAGTTGCCGATAACTTTTACAAAACATGATCATCTCATACAACAATGTATATCACATCATGTCTTGACCATATCACATCTCAACATGCCCTGCAAAAACAAGTTAGACGTCCTCTACTTTGTTGTTGCAAGTTTTACGTGGATGCTACGGGCTTCTAGTAAGAACCGTTCTTACCTACGCATCAAAACCACAACGATGTTTCGTCAAGTTTGTTGTTTTAACCTTCAACAAGCACCGACCGTAGTCAAATTTGGTTCAACTAAAGTTGGAGAAACAGACACCCGCCAGCCACCTTTATGCAAAACTAGTTGCATGTCTATCGGTGGAACCGGTCTCATGAATGTGGTCATGTAAGGTTGGTCCGAGCCGCTTCATCCAACAATTTCGCCGGATCAAAATAAGACGTTGGTGGTAAGCAGTATGACTATTACTGCCCACAACTCTTTGTGTTCTACTCGTGCATATCATCTATGCATAGACTGACTCTGATGCCACTGTTGGGGAACGTAGCATGCAATTTCAAAAAAATTCCTACGATCACGCAAGATCTATCTAGGAGATTCATAGCAACGAGAGGGGGAGAGTGTGTCCACGTACCCTCGTAGACCGAAAGCGGAAGCGTTAGTTTAACGCGGTTGATGTAGTCGAACGTCTTCACGATCCAACCGATCAAGTACCGAACGTACAACACCTCCGAGTTCAGCACACGTTCAGCTCGATGACGTCCCTCGAACTCTTGATCCAGCAGAGGGTTGAGGGAGAGTTTCGTCAGCAGGACGACATGGTGACAGTGATGGTGATGTGATCCACGCAGGGCTTCGCCTAAGCACTACGACGCTATGACCGGAGGAGTAAACTGTGGAGGGGGCAGCGCACACGGCTAAGAGAATAACTTTTATATTTTGGGGTGCCCCCTGCCCCTGTATATAAAGGAGGAGAGGAGGAGGCCAGCCACCAGGGGCGCGCCAAGGAGAGGGGACTCCTACTAGGACTCCAGTCCTAGTAGGATTCGCCCCCCTTTTTTCCTTCTCTTGGAGGGGGAAAGAGGGAAGGGAGAGGGAAGAGGAGAAGGAAAGGGGGGCGTGCCCCCTCCCTAGTCCAATTCGGACTCCCTATGGGAGGGGGGCGCGGCCACCCCTTGTGGGATGCCTCCCCTCTCCCCTATGGCCCATGTAGGCCCATTACTTTTCCCGGGGGGTTCCGGTAACCCCTCGGTACTCCGATAAATATTAAAAAAAGTCCCGAAACCATTCCGTGTCCAAATACTATCGTCCAATAAATCAATCTTTACCTCTCGACTATTTTGAGACTCCTCGTCATGTCCGTGATCTCACCCGGGACTCCGAACAATCTTCGGTCACCAAAACACATAACTAATAATACAAATCGTCATCGAACATTAAGTGTGCGGACCCTACAGGTTCGAGAACTATGTAGACATGACCGAGACACATCTCCGATCAATGACCAATAGTGGAACATGGATGCTCATATTGGTTCCTACATATTCTACGAAGATCTTTATCGGTCAAACCGCAATGACAACATACGTCATTCCCTTTGTCATCGGTATGTTACTTGCCCGAGATTCGATCGGCGGTATCTTCATACCTAGTTCAATCTCGTTACCGGCAAGTCTCTTTACTCGTTCCGTAATGCATCATCCCACAACTAACTCATTAGTCACATTGCTTGCAAGGCTTATCATGATGTGCATTACCGAGAGGGCCCAGAGATACCTCTCCGATACTCGGAGTGACAAATCCTAAACTTGTCTATGCCAACCCAACAAACACCTTCGGAGATACCTGTAGAGCATCTTTGTAATCACCCAGTTACGTTGTGACTTTGATAGCACACAAGGCATTCCTCTGGTATCCTGGAGTTGCATAATCTCATAGTCAAAGGAATATGTATATGACATGAAGAAAGCTAAAGGAATAAAACTGAACGATCATTATGATAAGCTAACGGATGGGTCTTGTCCATCACATCATTCTCCTAATGATGTGGTCCTGTTCATCAAATGACAACACATGTCTATGGTTAGGAAACTTAACCATCTTTGGTTAACGAGCTAGTCTAGTAGAGGCTTAGTAGGGATACGGTGTTTATTTATGTATCCACACATGTATCAAGTTTCCGGTTAATACAATTCTTGCATGAATAATAAACATTTATCATGATATAAGGAAATATAAAATAACAACTTTATTATTGCCTCTAGGGCATAGTTCCTTCAGTAGTATGCTCGGGCAGTGAGGCCTGCGTGGCAGCACAGCCGTCCGCGGGAGGTTGGAGCAGGCGATATGGCGGGCGCTGGTTTTGACGGCTGGAGGAAGAAGACCAGAGGTTGAAGATGCAGCACGGCCGTTGGATTAACATCCAGTGGTCACTGTAGTTATAATCGTTTATTGACTAAGTTGACAAAGCCCCGCGTACGCGTGAACTTAGTAGGACCACAAGTCAGACTCCAAATCTGGTGGGTCCCAGCTAGCAGGTGGAAATCATTTTTTTGCGCGTAATAAGGTGGCACTTCCTTGCGTGCGAAGATGTTTTTGGTTTTTTTAATTTCTTCCTTTTCGAGTTAGAATAAAAGAAAATAATTTAGCATCTTTGGTACAATATATATTTTCGCGAAATGGATCATAATAAAGCTGGTGGATCCCAGCTGTAAGGGAGAGGAAAGTTTTTCCCCGCGTAATAAAGGAAGCACTTCCTTGCGTGCGAAGATGCAGCTGGTGGGTCAAATTTGTCAAGGGGATAAATCATTTGTTTTCACAAATAAGGAGGCACTTGCTGCGTGCGGCCATGGGCCATGTGGGTCCCTACTGTCAGGCACTCCACGTACATGCCTCTTCTGATGGCTGTCGTTTGTTGACAAAGTTGACCATGCTGTGCCTTCCATTATGAAAAAGTGCACTTGTTTTGTTCGCCCCCGAGCCCCAATCAGTTCAAAAATCCATTGTGAAATGTATTTTTACTCTGCTTTAATTGATGCAGGTGCTTCCGTATGCGTGATGATTCTGATTGCTTAGCACATTGTCGATGGTGGCTTGGGCTTGTTGTAATGCTTATCAATCTACAGTGGCAATTACGAGAAAATAACATTAGCAAGTCCAAGCTCTGTTTAAGTGGTGGTACATAGTGTAGTGGTAACAGGTGCAATGATAATTCATATAACATATGGCAAGAAGTAATTGATACATCTCCAACGTATCTATAATTTTTTATTGTTCCATGTTGTTATATTATCATTCTTGGATGTTTTACAATCATTTTATAGCAACTTTATATCATTTTTTGGGACTAACCTAATGTTATTTGGAAGTTTGGTGCTTCCTTGGCTCCCAGTGCCAGTTGCTGTTTTTTGCTTGTTTTTTACTTCACGAAATATCCCTATCAAACGGAGTCCAAATGTAGCAAAACATTTTGGAGATTTTTTTGGACCAGAAGACAACTTGGGAGCCAAGGAAGCACCAGGGGGTGGCCCGTGGGGCCCACAAGACACCAGGGCGCGCTAGAGGACCCTAGCGCGCTCTGATGGGTCATGGGGCCCACCGGGGTCTCCTCCACCACCTCTCAGCTCTATAAATACCCAAATATTTCAGAAACCCTAGGGGAGTCGATGATACACAATTCCAGCCGCCGCAAGTTCCAGAACCACGAGATCCAATCTAGAGCCCTTTTTTGGCACTCTCCCAGAGGGGAACACGATCATGGAGGGGTTCATCCTCCTCATTGGTGCTCCTCCGATGATGCGTGAGTAGTTCACCATAGACCTATGGGTCTGTAGGCAGTAGCTAGATGGCTTCTTCTCTCTTTTTGATTCTCAATACAATGGTCTCTTGGAGATCTATTTGATGTAATGACTTTTTGCGGTGTGTTTGTTGGGATATGATGAAGTTTGACGATACGTCTCCAACGCATCTATAATTTTTTTATTGTTCCATGCTATTATATTATCTGTTTTGGATGTTTTATATGCATTAATATGCTATTTTACATTATTTTTGGTACTAACCTATTAACCTAGAGCCCAGTGCCAGTTCCCGTTTTCCCCTGTTTTTGAGTTTCACAGAAAAGGAATGCCAAACGGAGTCCAAAGTCCAAACAGAATAAAACCTTCGTGATGATTTTTATTGGACCAGAAGACAACCAGGAGACTTGGAAATGAAGTCGGAGGAGCCATGAGGCGGCCACAAGGACGGAGGGCGCGCCTAGGGCGGTAGGCATGCCCCCCACCCTTGTGGCCCCCTCGTGCACCTCCTGACCTAATTCATTCGCCTACATATTCCCATATATCCCCAAACCACCAGAGGCATCCACGAAAAACACTTTTCCACCGTCGCAACCTTTTGTACCCGTGAGATCCCATCTAGTGACCTTTTCCGGCACCCTGCCAGAGGGGGATTCAATCATGGAGGGCTTCTACATCAACTCTATTGCCCTTCCGATGAAGCGTGAGTGGTTTACTATAGACCTACAGGTCCATAGGTAGTAGCTAGATGGCTTCTTCTCTCTCTTTGATTCTTAATACCATGTTCTCCTCGATGTTCTTGGAGATCTATCCGATGTAATACTCTCTTGCGGTGTGTTTGCCGAGATCCGATGAATTGTGGATTTATGATCAGCTTATCTATGAATATTATTTGAATCTTCTCTGAATTCTTTTATGCATGATTTGATATCTTTGTAATTCTCTTCGAATTTGGTTTGGCCAACTATATTGGTTTTTCTTGCAATGGGAGAAGTGCTTAGCTTTGGGTTCAATCTTGCGGTGTCCTTTCCCAGTGATAGTACGGGCAGCAAGGCACGTATTGTATTGTTGCCATCAGGGATAAAAAGATGGGGTTTTCATCATATTTCTTGAGTTAATTCCTCTACATCATGTCATCTTGCTTAATGCGTTACTCCGTTCTTTATGAACTTAATACTCTAGATGCATGCTGGATAGCGGTCGATGTGGGGAGTAATAGTAGTAGATGCAGAATCATTTCGATCTACTTGACACAGACGTGATGCCTATATTCATGATCATTGCCTTAGATATCGTCATAACTTTGCGCTTTTCTATCAATTGCTCGGCAGTAATTTGTTCACCCACCATATTATTTTCTATCTTGAGAGAAGCCTCTAGTGAAACGTGTACCCCCGGGCCTATTTTCCATCATATAAGTTTCCGATCTACAGTTTTAGTTTCCAATCTACTCTTTTTGCAATCTTTTACTTTCCGATCTATAAACCAAAAATATCAAAAATATTTACTTTATCGTTTGGTTACTTTTATCTATCTCTATCAGATCTCACTTTTGCAAGTAACCGTGAAAGGATCAGCAACCCCTTTATCACGTTGGGTGCAAGTTGTTTGATTGTTTGTGTAGGTATTCGGTGAGTTGAGCATTCTCTCCTAATGGATTGATACCTTGGTTCTCAAACTGAGGGAAATACTTATCTCTACTTTGTTGCATCACCCTTTCCTCTTCAAGGGAAAAACCAACGCAAGCTCAAGAAGTAGCAGGAAGAATTTCTGGCGCCATTGCCAGGGAGATCTATGCCAAGTCAAGACATACCAAGTACCCATCATAAACTCTCATCTCTTGCATTACATTATTCGCCATTCACCTCTCATTTTCCTCTCCCCCACTTCTAAAATGATTTTCGAAAAGATTTGCCTTTTTCTTCGCCCCTCTTCCGTTCATCTTCCTCGTTTGCTTTTTGTGTACTCGTGTGTTGGATTGCTTGCTTTGTCACGATGGCTCAAGAGAATACCAAATTGTGTGAATTTTCCAACACCAATAATAATGATTTTATTAGACTCCGATTGCTCCTGCTATTAATGCGAAATCTTGTGAAATTAATGCCGCTTTGCTGAATCTTGTTATGAAAGATCAATTTTCTGGCCTTCCTAGTGAAGATGCCGCTTCCCATCTAAACAATTTCGTTGATTTGTGTGATATGCAAAAGAAAAAGGATGTGGATAATGAGATTGTTAAATTGAAGCTATTTCCGTTCTCACTTCGAGATCGTGCTAAAACTTTGTTTTCATATTTGCCTAAAAATAGTATTGATTCATGGAATAAGTGTAATGATGCTTTTATTTCCAAGTATTTTCCTCCCGCTAAGATTATCTCCCTTAGGAACGATATTATGAATTTTAAGCAACTTGATCATGAACATGTTGCACAATCTTGGGAGAGGATGAAATTGATGATACAAAATTGCCCTACTCATGGTTTGAATTTGTGGATGATTATACAAAAAAATTATGCCGGATTGATTTTTGCTTTCTTTTAGATTCGGCCGCGGGAGGTACTTTTATGGAAATTACTTTAGGAGAGGCTACTAAACTCCTAGATAATATTATGGTTAATTATTCCCAATGGTATACCGAAAGATCTTCCACTAGTAAAAAAGTGCATGCGATTGAAGAGATTAATGTTTTGAGTGGAAAGATGGATGAGCTTATGAAATTATTTGCTAGCAAGAGTGCTTCTGTTGATCCTAATGATATGCCTTTGTCTACTTTGATTGAGAATAATAATGAATCTATGGATGTGAATTTTGTTGGTAGGAACAATTTTGGTAATAACGCGTATAGAGGTAATTTTAATCCTAGTCTGTTCCCTAGTAATTCCTCTAATAATTATGGTAATTTCTAAGAACATTCTTATGGAAATTATAATAAGGTGCCCTTTGATTTTGAGAATAGTGTTAAAGAATTTATGAGTTCGCAAAAGAATGTCAATGCTTTGATTGATTTTTTTTGCTTAAGATTGATGATTTGGCTAGGAACATGGACAAAATTTCTCTTGATGTTGATTCTTTGAAACTTAGATCTATTCCACCCAAAGATGATATTAATGAGTCTCTCAAAGCTATGGGAATTTCCATTGATGAGTGCAAAGAAAGAACCGCGAAGATGCGTGCTAAACGAGATTGGTTTGTAAAAACGTGTTCTTCTAGTTACCGTGAAAATAATGATGAAGATCTTAAAAGTGATTGATGTGAATCCTATTGAATCTTTGTTTTCTAATATAAATCTTGATAAAGATGGGACTGGAGATGAGTCAACTTTAGTTAAAAGGCGTCCCAGTGATTCAGCGTTTTTAGATCTTGATGCAAAAATTGATAAAAGTGGGTTTGGAGAGGTCAAAACTTTAAGTAGCAATGAACCCAATCTTTTGGATTTGAAGGAATTTAATTATGATAATTATTATTTAATAGATTGTATTTCCTTGTTTCAATCCATGTTGAATTCTGCTCATGCTTATAATCAAAACAAAGCTTTTACTAAACATATCGTTGATGCTATGATGCAATCTTTTGAAGAAAAGCTTGAATTGGAAGTTTCTATCCCTAGAAAACTTTATGATGAGTGGGAACCTACTATTAAGATTAATATTAAAGATTATGAGTGCCGTGCTTTGTGTGATTTGGGTGCTAGTGTTTCCACGATTCCAGAAACTTTATGTGATGTGCTAGGTTTACGTGAATTTGATGATTGTTCTTTAAATTTGCATCTTGAGGATTCCACTATTAAGAAGCCTATGGGAAGGATTAATGATGTTCTTATTGTTGCAAATAGGAATTATGTGCCCGTAGATTTCATTGTTCTTGATATAGATTGCAATCCTACATGTCCTATTATTCTTGGTAGGGCTTTCCTTAGAACGATTGGTGCAATTATTGATATGAAAGAAGGAAACATTAGATTTCAAGTTCCATTAAGGAAGGGCATGGAACACTTTTCAAGAAATTAAATTAAATTGCCATATGAATCTATTATGAGAGCTACTTATGGGTTGCATACCAAAGATGATAATACTTAGATCTATTCGTGTTTTATGCCTAGCTAAGGGCGTTAAACAATAGCGCTTGTTGGCAGGCAACCCAATTTTATTTTTGTTTTTGCTTTTTAGGTTCTGTTTTGCAATAAATAATTGATCTAGCCTCTGGTTAGATGTGGTTTTGTGTTTTAATGTTTTTGCCAATTAAGACCTTTGGGATAGCTTACGGTGATAGTTGATTTGATCTTGTTGAAAAACAGAAACTTTTGCGCCCAGGAAAACAATTTTCGTTTTTAACAGAAGCATGATAAACTACTGAGTCTTTTTGCAGAAGATTAATAAACAAATTTCTTAGGATGTCCTAATTTTTCAGAATTTTTAGATTTACAGAACTATTCGAAATATCCATCTTGCTACAGTCTGTTCTGTTTTTGACAAATTCTGTTTTCTATGTGTTGTTTGCTTATTTTGATGATTCTATGGGTAGTATCGGGGGGGGGGGATTATGAACCATGGATAAGTTGGAATACAGTAGATATTACACCAATATAAATAAAAAATGAGTTCACAACAATACCAAAAGTGGTGATTTATTTTCCTATACTAACGGAGCTTATGAGATTTTCTGTTGAGTTTTGTGTTGTGAAGTTTTCAAGTTTTGGGTAAGGATTTGATGGACTATGGAATAAGGAGTGGCAAGAGCCTAAGCTTGGGGATGCCCAAGGCACCCCAAGGTAATATTCAAGGACAACCAAGAGCCTAAGCTTGGGGATGCCCCGGAAGGCATCCCCTCTTTTGTCTTCGTCTATCGGTAACTTTACTTGAGGCTATATTTCTATTCACCACATGATATGTGTTTTGCTTGGAGCGTCTTGTATGATTTGAGTCTTTGCTATATAGTTTTCCACAATCATCCTTGCTATACACACCTTTTGAGAGAGACACACATGAATCGTGATTTATTAGAATACTCTATGCGCTTCACTTATATCTTTTGAGCTAGGAAATTTTGCTCTAGTGCTTCACTTATATCTTTTTAGAGCACAGCAGTGGTTTTATTTTATAGAAATTGATGAACTCTCATGCTTCACTTATATTATTTTGAGAGTCCTTAAACAGCATGGTGATTTGCTTTGGTTATAAATTTAGTCCTAATATGATAGGCATCCAAGAGGGATATAATAAAAACTTTCATATAAAGTGCATTGAATACTATGAGAAGTTTGATTCCTTATGATTGTTTTGAGATATGAAGATGGTGATATTAGAGTCATGCTAGTGAGTAATTGTGAATTTGAGAAATACTTGTGTTAAAGTTGGTGATTCCCATAGCATGCACGTATGGTGAACCATTATGTGATGAAGTCGGAGCACGATTTATTTATTGATTGTCTTCCTTATGAGTGGCGGTCGGGGACGAGCGATGGTCTTTTCCTACCAATCTACCCCCTAGGAGCATGTGCGTAGTACTTAGTTTTGATAACTAATAGATTTTTTGCAATAAGTATCTGAGTTCTTTATGACTAATGTTGTAGCGACCAGACCTCAAACAGTCTAGTCTCTGTGCATCAGTGTCATCCCTGGATCGGTAATGCTGACACGCACAGTACTTTGAATGATTTATAACAGAGTAGCAATCACACACTTATTACATCGAATAGTTCAAGAGAACTCAATACAATAAATATGGCTTAAGGCCATCTAAAATACGATAACAGCGGAAGGCTTGGAAGATAAAGTGAGTCCATCAACTCCAACGGCATCACTGAGTATAAGACCATGACCTAAGGCTCCTTACTCATCCTCTGAAAAGTCTGCAACATGATACGTTGCAGCCCGAAAACGGGTCAGCATATGGAATATGCTGGCAAAGTAACACATAGAGAGTAATGAACAGAATAATGCTATCACTACATGCATATTTGGCTGGTGGAAAGCTCTATGGTTACAGTTTTGCGAAAAGCCAATTTTTCCCTACCACAAAGGAATAAATTTTATTTAACTATCATGGTGGTTGTTAAACATTGAGAAGGCACCTCCAACTCAATCCCAATTAAGAACGTGATTAACCCAATCAAATTAAATTAATTAACATGATGATGAGATTCACATGATAATCCAAGAACTAGATACTCAAGATGTCCATAACCGGGGACACGGCTAATCATGATTAGTTTGTACACTCTGCAGAGGTTTGTGCACTTTTCCCCACAAGACTTGATCTCCTCTGTTTGATTTCTCGCACTACATGGTGTTTGAGAAACGGATGACCGAGACACAGTCTTTCAGAAACACTACTCTTTACTCCGGGTGGACAGTTACACCTACTTTCCCCTACATCTGCTAGCCCACCTCTTCAAGAGGTCATGTAACCTACTCAACTATGCTAGAGCCCATAATAGCTTGTGGCTGCACACAGAAGTTTCTAGCATGAATAATCTCATGATCCCTTTGAGTCTGGGTGGCGGTCCATAGGATGATCACATGGGTACTCCGGGATATCCAAAAATACAGGCAACACTGGTTTCTCCAGGTGCCTCAATCCACCCAGATGTAAATTAAAGTAGCCACCTTAAGTTGAACCATAAATTAATAATCTCACATCTGTCATGAAGAATTCACTCAAACCCAATCCACGTCTACGAGCATAGCATAGCAATATAAGCAAACGTAGAAGTAACTCCCAAAGGTTTGATAGTAAACAGGACAATAGGTACTACCTCATCTACTTCCCAAAACCCACATATTAATCAGATCCTAATCATGCAACTGTCTGAGGATTGATCTAATGTAATAAAACTGGGTGATAAAAAGCATGATCAAAGTGTTACTTGCCTTGCTGATGATCCGTGAAACCTAGAGACTCGTAGGAGCACGCTTCGCACTCCGGGTATCGCAAACAAACAATACATACATAAGCAATCAAGCAAGGGTGCATGAAATAAAACTCAAAATAAGAGATCTAACCAGAAAGTTCAACTTAAGAACTCCGGTTTGCAAAAAGAATCAATTCAAACGAAGCAACGAAGGTCAAACGGCGAAAGAAACAAGCTTCATTTACTAATCTGGATCTAAGTCAAATTTTGCAGTAGCAAAAACTTGTTCGAGTTGGTTAAACGGAAAGAGAATTTCGAGACGAAACTCTAGGCGCTTGAATCGCCTGATTCCGATAAACGAGCAAAAAGTTATACTAAAACGAAAAACAGATCAGAAATCGCGATCAGGAATAATCGCAGAAAATCCAAAAAAAGAAAAACTGACAAACAGGCTAACGATCGAACGTTCGCTGTGTGTAAAAAACGAAAACCGTTCATTAAAACGAACGAACAAACGGGCGTTCGCTATTTAACTAAACCGGAAAAAATAAACCGATCTAATATAAAAAAACGCATCTCGGTTTCGAAATAAAACCCAACGGTTTTTCGAGAAAAACCGGCGGCTACCTCGGTTCGCGTGACGGCGGCGGCGGCGTCGGGCGAGAGGCGGCGGGGCTTCGGCGGGCGGCGGCGGGGCTCTGACGGGTGGCGGGTCGGGCGGCGGGGCGACGCGGGCGGCGGCGGACGGCGGCGGGGCTCCGGCGGGTGGCAGGTCGGGCGGCGGGGCGACGCGGGCGGCGGCTCGGGGCGGCGGCGGCGGCTAGGGTTTCGGGGCGGCGGCGACTTGGGCTGAGGCGGGGCTCGGGCCGCGGCTTTAAAGGCCGGCCGGGCTGAGGTGTCCGGGTCGGACATGGCCCGTAAGGCGGTTGACTTAAAAAAAAAACTCGGACGTGCAGAAAAAGTAAGAAAATAAATACTAAACGGACTCCAAAAATCCCGAAATAAATTTTCCCCGTCCTCTAAAAATAAGTCAGACAAGATGAACATTTATTTGGGCCTGAAATGCAAATTTTGAAAAACGCATATTTTCCTAATTCGAATAAAATCAAATAAATCCAAATAAAATCAAATATTTGTTTTTAATATTTTTCCTCCAATATTTCATTATTTGTGGAGAAGTCATTTTATCCCCTCTCATATATTTTGATATGAAATATTTTCGGTGAGAAAAATAATTAAAACAAATGATCCTATTTTCAAAATATGAGAAAACCCAAATACGAAAATAACGAAATCCCTAACTCTCTCCGTGGGTCCTTGAGTTGCGTGAAATTTCTAGGATTGCAAATCAAAATGCAATAAAATATGATATGCATGATGATCTAATGTATAACATTCCAAATTGAAAATTTCGGATGTTACAAACCTACCCCCCTTAAGATGAATCTCGCCCTCGAGATTCGGGTTGGCTAGAAAATAGGTGAGAGTGGTCCTTCCGTAGATCTTCCTCTCGCTCCCAGGTGGCTTCATCCTCGGTATGGTGACTCCCCTGAACTTTGCAAAACTTGATAACCTTGCTGCGGGTGACTCGGCTGGCATACTCAAGAATCTTAACTGGTTTCTCCTCATAGGTCAAGTCACTATCCAGCTGAATCGCTTCCAATGGCACTGTATCTCTCAGTGGTATCTCAGTCATCTCTGCGTGGCACTTCTTCAGCTGAGAAACATGGAACACATCGTGAACTCCCAACAATCCTTTGGGCAATTCCAACTTGTAAGCAACTTCCCCCATACGCTCCAAAACTTTGTATGGTCCTACAAAACGTGGCGCTAACTTTCCCTTAACTCCAAAGCGCTTTACTCCTCGAAGTGGTGATACTCGAAGATAAACTCTGTCTCCGACTTCGTAAACTGTCTCCTTGCGTTTAGAATCCGCATAACTCTTCTGCCTGGACTGGGCTACCTTGAGCCTATCGCGAATCAACTTCACTTTCTGTGCAGACTCTTTAATCAAATCTGGTCCAAACAACTAGCGGTCTCCAACTTCGTCCCACAACAACGGTGTCCTGCACCTCCTTCCGTACAGAGCTTCGAAAGGGGCCATCTTCAAACTGGATTGATAACTGTTGTTGTAAGAGAACTCTGCATATGGCAAATTGTCGTCCCAACTAGATCCATAATCTAGCGCACAAGCTCTCAGCATGTCCTCCAAAATCTGATTGACTCTCTCGGTCTGTCCGTCTGTCTGTGGATGAAAGGCTGTACTGAACTCTATCCTGGTACCCAAAGTCTCGTGCAACTGATTCCAAAACTTTGAAGTAAACTGGGTTCCTCTATCTGATACAATGGTCCTCAGAACTCCATGCAGACATACGATCCTGGTCATGTATATCTTTGCCAACTTAGCACTTGTATAAGTGGTCTTTACTGGGATGAAATGAGCTACCTTCATCAAACGATCAACTACAACCCATATCGAGTCATAGCCTGAATGAGTCCTGGGCAATCCTGTGATAAAATCCATGCCTAGCTTATCCCACTTCCATTCAGGTATCGGCAATGGTTGTAGAAATCCTGCTGGCTTCTGATGCTCTGCCTTTACTCTCTGACATACATCACAAACTGCTACATACTCCGCAATATCCTTCTTCATTCCGGTCCACCAGAAAGTATCCTTCAAATCCAAATACATCTTGGTATTTCCTGGGTGAATCGAATATGGTGAATCATGGGCCTCTTGCAGAATCAACTTCCTGATCTCCGGATCATTGGGCACATAAACGCGGTCCTCAAACCATAAGGTATCGTGTTCATCCTCACGAAATCCCTTGGCTTTTCCTTTACTCATCCTTTCCTTTATCTCAGCAATTTCCTTGTCTGTTTTCTGAGCTTCTCTGATCTTATCCATCAAAGTAGACTGAATCTCCAATGCTGCTACAAAACCTCTTGGAACTATTTCCAACATGGTTCACGAAGATCCTCTGCTAACTTCTTGGGTAACTCTCCGGTCATGAGCGTGTTGACATGGCTCTTGCGGCTCAACGCATCGGCTACTACGTTAGCCTTCCCTGGGTGATAATGCAATCTCATATCATAATCCTTAATGAGCTCCAACCATCTCCTTTGCCTGAGATTCAACTCCTTCTGCGTGAAAATGTACTTCAAACTCTTGTGATCCGTGTACACCTCACAATGGTTTCCGATGAGAAAATGTCTCCATGTCTTCAACGCATGCACTACGGCTGCTAACTCCAAATCATGTGTAGCATAATTCAACTCATGGGGTTTAAGCTATCATGAGGCATATGAAACAACTCTTCCCTCCTGCATTAGCACTGCTCCAAGTCCTCGACGAGAAGCGTCGCAATATACTTCATAATCCTTGCGTTGATCTGGCAGAATCAACACTGGCGCTGTAACCAAACGTTTCTTCAATTCCTGGAAACTAGCCTCACATTCCTCAGTCCAAATGAATTTGGTGTCCTTCTTCAACAACTCCGTCATAGGCTTTGCAATCTTCGAGAAATTCTCGATGAATCTCCGGTAATATCCTGCGAGTCCAAGAAAACTCTGGATTTCTCCAACTGTCGTGGGTGCTTCCCAATTTGTCACAGTGTTAACCTTGGTGGGATCTACTACTATTCCTTCTTCGGATATAACATGTCCAAGGAATCCAACTTCCTTTAACCAAAACTCACACTTGCTGAACTTGGCATATAACTGATGTTCTCCGAGCTTTCCAAGTACCAAACGCAAATGCTCCTTATGCTCTTCTTCATTCTTCGAATAGACCAGAATATCATCAATGAACACTACGACGAACTTATCCAAAAACTCCATAAACACTTTGTTCATCATGTTCATGAAATAGGCAGGTGCGTTAGTCAGGCCAAATGACATAACGGTGTACTCATATAGCCCATACCTTGTGGTAAAAGCTGTCTTGGGTATATCCTGCTCTCGAATCTTCAACTGGTGGTATCCTGATCGCAAATCAATCTTGGAAAATACTTTAGCTCCTTGTAGTCGGTCAAACAGATCATTGTTCATCGGCAGTGGGTACTTGTTCTTGATTGTTACTTCATTCAATCCATGATAATCAACAACCATCCTCAACGATCCATCTTTCTTCTCCACTAGAAGTACGGGTGATCCCCAAGGTGACGAACTTGGGCGAATATATCCTTTATCCAGTAACTCCTTAATCTGCTTCTTAATTTCTTCCAAATCCTTAGCGGCATCCTGTACGGTCTCTTAGATATTGGCCCAGTGCCTGGCAAAAGCTCAATCAAAAACTCAATGTCTCTATCCGGTGGCATGCCTGGCAACTCCTCTGGAAATACGTCAGGGAATTTCTTCACCACTGGTACTTCCTCCTGTACAACTCCTGATAAGGAATTCACTTGAGTCCTCTTCGGCACATGTTGGGATACATACTTAATCCTTCTTCCTTCTGGGGTAGTAAGCAAAATCGTCTTACTGGCGCAATCGATGTTTCCTCCATACATCGATAGCCAATCCATTCCCAAAATCACATCCAAACCTTGTGACTCCAAAACTATTAGGTCTGAGGGGAAAACATGCCTACCTATGGCCAATGGCAACTGAAAACATCCTTGGCTTGCCATATACTCTGCTCCTGGCGAGGTTACTAACATAGGTGTTCTAAGAACTTTGGTGGGCAACTTAAACTTATCCACAAATCCCCTTGATATGTATGAATGTGATGCACCAGTATCAAAAAGAACGATTGCAGTAAATGACTTAACCAAGAACTTACCTATTACTGCATCAGGCTGTGCTTCAACCTCCTCCACATTAACGTGGTTCACCTGTCCCCTGTTGAAAGGGTTCGGCTTCTTCCCCGAGCTTCCATTGCCATTTCCATTCTTTGCTTCTGGACAATCAGTGGCATAATGTCCAGTCTTCTGGCACTTGAAACAGGTAACGTGGCTTAGATCCCTCTTGGCTGGGGTTGATGGGTTGGTACGGTTCTGTCCGTTGCTTCCCCCGTTCCCATTGCCATTCTTGGGGCCACTATGATTGTGCGAACTTCCTCCATTGTGATTGTGACCTCCATGGTTATGCTGAAGGTGTCCTCCCGAGTTCGGGGTAAAACGAGGCTTCTGGTGAGCCCCTGTACTGTACTTTCCTTGTCCATACTTCCTCTTACGACTCTCAATCTGCTGCTGCTTCCCTTCAATCATGAGAGCTCTATCTACCAACTCCTGGTAGTTGTTAAAAGTTGCCACCATCAACTGCATGCTCAGCTCATCATTCAGTCCTTCCAGAAACTTCTCCTGCTTAGCTGCATCCGTAGCAACGTCATCTGGGGCATAACGTGCTAACTTACTAAAATCCTCCACGTACTGGCCAACGGTACGTCCTCCTTGGCGTAAATTGTGAAACTCACGCTTCTTCATGGCCATAGCTCCTGCTGAAACATGGGCAGTACGGAAAGCTTGCTGAAACTGGTCTCATGTGACAGTGTCAATGGGGTGAGTGGCTGTGTAATTCTCCCACCATGATGATGCGGGTCCATCAAGCTGATGTGCGGCAAAACGCACTCTCTCCGCATCTGTGCATCCTGCAGTGGTCAGCTCCCTTCCAACCTTGCGGAGCCAATCATCTGCCACAATCGGCTCGGTGCTACTGGAAAACACCGGCGGATTCAGCCTAAGAAATCGGGCTAAGTGATCAACAGGTGGTGGTGGTGGTGGGTTGTTGTTGTTGCCTTGGTTTTGAACTAGCACTTGCATCAGGGCATTCTGATGCTGAATCAACTGAATGATCTCCGGTGGGAAAACAAATCTGGTGTCGTGTCTCGGAGGCATCTGATGGTTTAGAAAAGATGAGAAAATAGAATAGAATGAGGTCTAGAGGGAAAACACTACCCATATGCACATGAGACAAACACAATCATATCACTCCAATCAATTCAAACAAGGCATACAATCGATCTAACTATCGTTACAAAGTGCTTGGACTATAATATATACATGGTGGAGTACTACTACTAATTTGGTGGTCTACTAGAAAAATTGCTCAGTCGAAGACTCCATGATATCTGCTCCGGCTTCATCTTCCAAATCATCCTCACTTGGGTCCGAGTCGGTGTCGTCAATGATGATGTAATTCTCCGGGCAAGTAGAATCGTCATCATCTCCTCCTGGTGCTGGGTCTCCCATGAAAACTCCTAGCTTCTTTGTCAGGTCGTCATTCTTCTCCACTAGTGCGACGATTTCCTCCATATAATCCTCGCGTGTAGCCTTGAGTTCTTCCTCCAGTTCCATGATCCTAGTCTTTGCCTTCTTCAGTTCTATCATGTCTGCGCACATCTGGTTCTCCTGGCGACGAATGTGCTGGTTTAACTCCTGGATGAAAGCTGCAATAGATCTATCCTTCCTGGTACTGATCATCTCCCATTGCTCGTCTCGGTGCCCACAAATCTGATAGATAGTATCCTTGAGATCATTGTGGTACACTTCTCCAATGCGTCCCATGGTGATGTGGGCTGCCATGCTCTTTCCTAGACTCCAGGTTGGTGCATCAAAGGAAAACTCTATGGGCTCAGTGATTGGCGTGAACGTCCTTCCTGGAACTTGAACTTGAATCATCCAGCGCTCCTCTTCTGGTAGTGTGGTGTTGTAGGTTCTGGTGAAGCTTGGTATTCCGATGTTCAGGTACTTAGTAACTTCCTTCAAGTGCCGTCCAAAAGGTGTATCCTCATCTGGTTGCGCAAACTTGTTCCTTGCATCCGCCATCCTAAAAGAGTGGAAGAAAGGAGAGGAGTCAGAAATGAGAAGAGAGTAGTGATCTAGGGCTTTAGCTTAGTGGTTGTGTCCTAAAGTCAGCGTGTGCTCTGATACCATCACTGTAGCGACCAGACCTCAAACAGTCTAGTCTCTGTGCATCAGTGTCATCCTTGGATCGGTAATGCTGACACGCACAGTACTTTGAAGAATTTATAACAGAGTAGCAATCACACACTTATTACATCGAATAGTTCAAGAGAACTCAATACAATAAATATGGCTTAAGGCCATCTAAAATACGATAACAGCGGAAGGCTTGGAAGATAAAGTGAGTCCATCAACTCCAACGGCATCACTGAGTATAAGACCACGACCTAAGGCTCCTTACTCATCCTCTGAAAAGTCTGCAACATGATACGTTGCAGCCCGAAAACGGGCCAGCATATGGAATATGCTGGCAAAGTAACACATAGAGAGTAATGAACAGAATAATGCTATCACCACATGCATATTTGGCTGGTGGAAAGCTCTATGGTTACAGTTTTGCGAAAAGCCAATTTTTCCCTACCACAAAGGAATACATTTTATTTAACTATCATGGTGGTTGTTAAACATTGAGAAGGTACCTCCAACTCAATCCCAATTAAGAACGTGATTAACCCAATCAAATTAAATTAATTAACATGATGATGAGATTCACATGATAATCCAAGAACTAGATACTCAAGATGTCCATAACCGGGGACACGGCTAATCATGATTAGTTTGTACACTCTGCAGAGGTTTGTGCACTTTTCCCCACAAGACTCGATCTCCTCCGTTTGATTTCTCGCACTACATGGTGTTTGAGAAACGGATGACCGAGACACAGTCTTTCAGAAACACTACTCTTTACTCCGGGTGGACAGTTACACCTACTTTCCCCTACATCTGCTAGCCCACCTCTTCAAGAGGTCATGTAACCTACTCAACTATGCTAGAGCCCATAATAGCTTGTGGCCGCACACGGAAGTTTCTAGCATGAATAATCTCATGATCCCTTTGAGTCTGGGTGGCGGTCCATAGGATGATCACACGGGTACTCCGGGATATCCAAAAATACTGGCAACACTGGTTTCTCCAGGTGCCTCAATCCACCCAGATGTAAATTAAAGTAGCCACCTTAAGTTGAACCATAAATTAATAATCTCACATCTGTCAGGAAGAATTTACTCAAACCCAATCCACGTCTACAAGCATAGCATAGCAATATAAGCGAACGTAGAAGTAACTCCCAAAGGTTTGATAGTAAACAGGACAATAGGTACTACCTCATCTACTTCCCAAAACCCACATATTAATCAGATCCTAATCATGCAACTGTTTGAGGATTGATCTAATGTAATAAAACTGGGTGATAAAAAGCATGATCAAAGTGTTACTTGCCTTGCTGATGATCCGTGAAACCTAGAGACTCGTAGGAGCACGCTTCGCACTCCGGGTACTCTATCGCAAACAAACAATACATACATAAGAAATCAAGCAAGGGTGCATGAAATAAAACTAAAAATAAGAGATCTAACCAGAAAGTTCAATTTAAGAACTCCGGTTTGCAAAAAGAATCAATTCAAACGAAGCAACGAAGGTCAAACGGCGAAAGAAACAAGCTTCGTTTACTAATCTGGATCTAAGTCAAATTTTGCAGTAGCAAAACTTGTTCGAGTTGGTTAAACAGAAAGAGAATTTCGAGACGAAACTCTAGGCGCTTGAATCGCCTGATTCCGATAAACGAGCAAAAAGTTATACTAAAACAAAAAACAGATCAGAAATTGCGATCAGGAATAATCGCAGAAAATCCAAAAAAAGAAAAACTGACAAACAGGCTAACGATCGAACGTTCGCTGTCTGTAAAAAAACAAAAACCGTTCGTTAGAACGAACGAACGAACGGGCGTTCTCTATTTAACTAAACCGGAAAAAATAAACCGGTCTAATATAAAAAAGCATCTCGGTTTCGAAATAAAACCGAACGGTTTTTCGAGAAAAACCGGCGGCTACCTCGGTTCGCGTGACGGCGGCGAGCGGCTCCGGCGGGTGGCGGCGTCGGGCGAGAGGCGGTAGGGCTCCGGCAGGCGGCGGCGGACGGCGGCGGGGCTCCGCGGGTGGCGGGTCGGGCGGCGGGGCGACGCGGTTGGCGGCGGACGGCGGCGGGGCTCCGGCGGGTGGCGGGTCGGGAGGCGGGGCGACGCGGGCGGCGGTCGCGGCTAGGGTTTCGGGGCGGCGGCGACTTGGGCTGAGGCGGGGCTCGGGCCGCGGCTTTAAAGGCCGGCCGGGCTGAGGTGTGCGAGTTGGACACGGCCCGTAAGGCGGTTGACTTTAAAAAATAATAATAATTCAGACGTGCATAAAAAGTAAGAAAATAAATACTAAACGGACTCCAAAAATCCCGAAATTTATTTTCCCCGTCCTCTAAAAATAAGCCGGACAAGATGAACATTTATTTGGGCCTAAAATGCAAATTGTGGAAAACGCGTATTTTTCCTAATTCGAATAAAATCAAATAAAAACCAAATAAAATCAAATATTTGTTTTTAATATTTTTCCTCCAATATTTCATTATTTTTGGAGAAGTTATTTTATCCCCTCTCATATATTTTGATATGAAATACTTTCAGAGAGAAAAATAATTAAAACAAATGATCCTATTTTCAAAATTTGAGAAAACCCAAATATGAAAATAACGAAATCCCCAACTCTCTCCGTGGGTCCTTGAGTTGCATGAAATTTCTAGGATCGCAAATCAAAATGCAATAAAATATGATATGCATGATGATCTAATGTATAACATTCCAAATTGAAAATTTGGGAGGTTACAAATGTTGAGTCCATGGATTATACGCACTCTCACGCTTGCACCATTGCTACCCTCTCTAGTGCCGCACAACTTTCTCCGATACCATAAACCCACCATATACCTTCGTCTAAACAGCCACCATGCCTACATATTATGGCATTTCCATAGCCATTCCGAGATATATAGCCATGCAACTTTCCATCGTTCCGTTTATTATGACACTTTCCATCATTGTCATATTGCTTTGCATGATCATGTAGTTGACATCGCTCGTAAGTCTTTCATACATGTCACTCTTGATTCATTGCACATCCCGGTACACCACTGGAGGCACTCATATAGAGTCATATTTTGTTCTGAGTATCGAGTTGTAATTCTTGAGTTGTAAGTAAATAAAAGTGTGATGATCTTAATAAAAGTGTGATGATCTTCATTATTAGAGCATTGTCCCATGCGAGGAAAGGATGATGGAGACTATGATTCCCCCACAAGTCGGGATGAGACTCTGGACGAAAAAAAGAGGCCAAAAAATGAGACAAGGCCCAAATAAAAAAATGAGAGAAAAGAGAGAAGGGGCAATGTTACTATCCTTTTACCACACTTGTGCTTCAAAGTAGCACCATGATCTTCATGATAGAGAGTTTCCTATGTTATCACTTTCATATAGAAGTGATAATTTTTCATTATAGGACTTGGCTTGTATATTCCAGTGATGGGCTTCCTCAAATTCTCCTAGGTCTTCGTGAACAAGCAAGTTGGATGCACACCCACTTAGTTTCTTTTTGAGCTTTCATATACTTATAGCTCAAGTGCATCCGTTGCATGGCAATCCCTACTCCCTCACATTGATATCTATTGAAGGGCATCTCCATAGCCCATTGATACGCCTAGTTGATGTGAGACTATCTCCTTATTTTTGTCTTCTCCACAACCACCTTCTATTCTACCTATAGTGCTATGTTCGTAGCTCATGCTCATGCATTGCGTGAAAGTTGAAAAAGTTTGAGAACATCAAAAGTATGAAACAATTGCTTGGCTTGTCATCGGGGTTGTGCATGGTTTGAATATTTTGTGTGATAAAGTTGGAGCATAGCTAGACTATATGATTTTGTAGGGATAAGCTTTCTTTGGCCATGTTATTTTGAGAAGACAAAATTGCCTTGTTAGTATGCTTGAAGTATTATTGTTTTTATGTCAATATTAAACTTTTGTTTTGAATCTTATGGATCTGAACATTCATGCCACAATAAATAAATTACATGGATAAATATGTTAGGTAGCATTCCACATCAAAAATTCTGTTTTTATCATTTACCTACTCGAGGACGAGCAGGAATTAAGCTTGGGGATGCTTGATACGTCTCCAACGTATCTATAATTTTTTTATTGTTCCATGCTATTATATTATCTGTTTTGGATGTTTTATATGCATTAATATGCTATTTTATATTATTTTTGGGACTGACATATTAACCTAGAGCCCAGTGCCAGTTCCTGTTTTTCCCCTTATTTTTGAGTTTCGCAGAAAAGGAATACCAAACGGAATAAAACCTTCGCGCTGATTTTTCTTGGACCAGAAGACAACCGGGAGACTTGGAGATGAAGTCGGAGGAGCCACGAGGCGGCCACAAGGACGGAGGGCGCACACCCACCCTTGTGGGCCCCTCGTGCACCTCCTGACCTAATTCTTTCGCCTATATATTCCCATATATCCCGAAATCACCAGAGGCATCCATGAAAAACACTTTCTCACTGCTGCAACCTTCTGTACCTGTGAAATCCCATCTAGGGACCTTTTTCGGCACCCTGCCGGAGGGGGATATGATCACGGAGGGCTTCTACATCAACTCTATTGCCCTTCCGATGAAGCGTGAGTAGTTTACCACAGACCTACGGGTCCATAGCTAGTAGCTAGATGGCTCCTCTCTCTTTGATTCTCAATACCATGTTCTCCTCGATGTTCTTGGAGATCTGTTCTATGTAATACTCTTTTGCAGTGTGTTTGCCAAGATCCGATGAATTGTGGATTTATGATCAGCTTATCTATGAATATTATTTGAATCTTCTCTGAATTCTTTTATGCATGATTTGATATCTTTATAATTCTCTTCAAACTATCGGTTTGGTTTGGCCAAGTAGATTGGTTTTTCTTGCAATGGGGAAGTGCTTAGCTTTGGGTTCAATCTTGCGGTGTCCTTTCCCAGTGACAATAGGGGCAGCAAGGCACGTATTGTATTGTTGCCATCGAGGATAAAAATATGGGGTTTTCATCATATTGCTTGAGTTACTCCGTTCTTTATGAACTTAATACTCTAGATGCATTCTGGATAACAGTCATTGTGTGGAGTAATAGTAGTAGATGCAGAATCGTTTCGGTCTACTTGACATAGACGTGATGCCTATATTCATGATCATTGCCTTAGATACCGTCGTAACTTTGCACTTTTCTATCAATTGCTCGACAGTAATTTGTTCACCCATCATATTATTTTCTATCTTGAGAGAAGCCTCTAGTGAAACCTATGGCCCCCGGGTCTATTTTCCATCATATAAGTTTCCGATCTACTCTTTTTGCAATCTTTAACTTTCCGATCTATAAACCAAAAATACCAAAAATATTTACTTTACCGTTTGTTTTCTTTTATGCATCTCTATCCGATCTCACTTTTCCAAGTAAGCGTGAAGGGATTGACAACCCCTTTATCGCGTTGGGTGCAAGTTGTTTGATTGTTTGTGCAGGTATTCGGTGACTTGAGCATTGTCTCCTACTAGATTGATACCTTGGTTCTCAAACTAAGGGAAATACTTATCTCTACTTTGCTGCATCACCATTTCCTCTTCAAGGGAAAAACCAACGCAAGCTCAAGAAGTAGCATTTGAGTTTATGATCAGATCTATATCCATGAATATTATTTGAGTCTTCTTTAATCTATTATATGCATGATTATTTGTAGCCTTGTATTTTTTCTTCGAATCTTTGGTTTAGTTAGGCCAACTAGATTGATTTTTCCTGCAATGGGAAGAGGTGCTTTGTGATGGGTTTGATCTTGCGGTGTCCTCACCCAGGGACAGAAGGGGTAGCGAGGCACTCATGTATCGTTGCTATTAAGGATAAAAAGATGGGGTATATTCCTACATGAATAGATCTTGTCTACATCATGTCATCGTTCTTATTGCATTACTCTGTTTCTCCATGAACTTAATACACTAGATGCATGCTGGATAGCGGTCGATGTGTGGAGTAATAGTAGTAGATGCAGGCAGGAGTCGGTCTACTAATCTTGGACGTGATGCCTATATTCATGATCATTGCCTTGGATATCGTCATGATTATTTGTTCTTCTATCAATTGCCCAAGAGTAATTTATTTACCGACCGTATGCTATTTTCTCGACAGAAGCCACTGGTGAAATCTACGGCCCCCGGGTCTATCTTTTATCATATTGCTTTCCGATCTATATTTTATCGTATTTGTTTTCAGATCTATTATTCAAAAAACCCAAAAATACCTTGCTGCACTTTTTCTGTACTTATTTTATTTCGTGTTTTATTCAGATCTATTTATCCAATCTACCACAATTTTATCTATCTTTTTACCGAGGAGGGATTGACAACCCCTCTTACGCATCGGGTTGCAAGTATTTGTTCTTTGTGTGCAGGTACCATTTACATAGTGTTGCTTGGTTCTCCTACTGGATTGATACCTTGGTTTCACAACTGAGGGAAATACTTACCATAGCTGTGCTGCATCATCCCTTCATCTTTGGGAAAATACTGACGCAGTCTCAAGCCACATCAAAGGAATTTCTGGCGCCTTTGCCGGGGAGACATCATCAACATCAATCAGTTTCCTAATCACAAATCTCATCTCCTTGCAGTTTACATTATTTGCCATTTGCCTCTCATTTTCATCCCCCTTACTTCATAAAAAAACCTTTTTATTCGCCTTCTTTTCCATTCGCCTTTTTCTCGCCAGATCTATCTTTTTGCTTGCAATCTGTTTGCATAGTAACAATGTCTCAAGAAAATACCAAATTGTGTGATTTTTCCAATACCAATAGTAATGATTTTATTAGTACTCCGATTGTTCCTCCCGCCACTAGTGTGGATTCTTGTGATATTGATGCCGCTTTGTTGAATCTTGTTGTGAAAGATCAATTTTCCGGTACTCCTAATGATGATGTCCCGTCCCATCTAAACACATTTGTAGAATTGTGTGATATGCAAATGGAAAATGATGTGGACAATGATATTGTGAAGTTGAAATTGTTTCCTTTCTCATTGAGGGAACGTGCAAAAATTTGGTTTTCTTCTTTGCCTCGCAATAGTATTGGTTCTTTGGATAAGTGGAAAGATGCTTTTATTACTAAGTATTTTCCGCCCGCGAAAATTATTTCTCTTAGAATTCAAATCATGAATTTTAAGCAACTTTAGCATGTACATGTTGAACAATCTTGGGAAAGAATGAAATTGATGCTAAGAAATTGTCCTACTCATGGTTTAAATCTTTGGATGATTATACAAATTTTTTATGCGGGGTTGAATTTTGTTTGTAGAAATCTTTTAGATTCCACCGCGGGTGGTACTTTATGGAGATTAGTTTGGGTGAAGCTACTAAATCGCTTGATAATATTATGGCAAATTATTCACAATGGCGTACCGAAAGAGCACCTACTTAAAAAAGTTTATTCAGTTGAAGAAATTAGTACTTTGAGTGAAAAAGTTGATGCTATTATGAAATTGGTTGCTTGTAAAAGTGTTCCAGTTGATCTTAATGATGTGCCTTTGTCTACTTTGATTGAGCAAAATAGTGATCCCGTAGATGTGAATTTTGTATCGCGAAACAATTTTAATAACAATGCTTATAGAGGTAATTTTAATCCTAGGCCATTTTCTGGAAATCCCTCTAATAATTATGGCAATTCCTATGGTAATTCTTCTTACAATAATAATAGGAACCCCTTTGATCTTGAGAGTAATATTAAATAATTTATCAATGGTCAAAAAGTTTTCAACACTACGATAGAAGAAAAGTTGAATAAGATTGATGATATGTCTAGAAGCATTGATAGAATTTCCCATGATGTAGAAAATCTCAAGATTAAAATTTTCCCACCGAAGGCTGATGTAATTGAATCAATTAAAGCTTTATATGTTTCTATGGATGAAAGTAAGAAAAGAACCACTATGCTTAGAGCTAAAAGAGAATTTTTAGAAAGAGCGTTTTCTACCGGTTGCTTTCATAAAAATGATGAAGATCTTAAAATGATTGGTGTTTCTTCTATTGATTCCTTGTTTAGTAAGATTAAAATTTATGATAACGGGACTAAATAAGAGTCAACTTTAGCTAGAAGGCGTTCCGATGATTCGGAGGGTGAACATTTTGATGAAAAAATTGATAAAAGTGGGTTTGGAGAGTTCAAAACTTTAACTAGTGATGTACCCACTCTTTTGGATTACAAAGACTTTAATTATTACAATTGTTCTTTGATTGAATGTATTTCTTTGTTGTAATCCATGATAAATTCACCCCATGCCTATGAACAAAATAAAGCTTTTACTAAACATATTGTCGGGGGAAACGACACCTATGGGATCCCGAGGAATCCCTTCTACGGTTGGCGGGGCGTGTAGCTGCGCAAAGAGTAGGTCTAAAAGATCAACAAGAGGGGATTTTTACCCAGGTTCGGCCGCAAATGATGCGTAAAACCCTAGTCCTGCTTGTCTGTGTTTATTTGGTGTTCTTGAGCTCCTGAACTAGCTACGATGCATGCTCAGTCCAAAAAAGTCCGAATCCTTCCACAGTACACCTCGGGCCTCCTTTTATATGTCAAAGGGGTCGCCACAGTGGCACACATGAGGTGGAAAGTATCTATAGTGTTACAAGTTTATCACATGGCACGTAGGACAAATGCATTTAATGCGCTGCCTAAGTGCCCTCTTGCTTTATCGGGGACGACAATGAAGCTCGTCCCGTCCGTCGCCGCCTCGCCTTGCTTCGACGCGTGTCCAATCCGACGAGGCATGCAGCGCCATGCTGGCTGGCTGGTTGTTGAGCTAGTGCAGTGACAGGGTCTTCACGAAGATCTGCATGCCACCACGCAGGTGCTTGACTAGTTGGCCTAGAAGCTGCATGCTGCCACGCAGGCGCTCGCCTAGTTGGCCGGCTGGGTGCCGCGTCGGAACGGGCGCGTGATACGTCTCCAACGTATCTATAATTTTTGATTGTTCCATGCTATTATATTATCTGTTTTGGACGTTTAATGGGCTTTAATAAGCACGTTTTTTTGCCTATTTCAGTGTTTCGCAGAAAAGGAATATCAAACGGTGTCCAAACGGAATGAAACCTTCGGGAGAGTTATTTTTGGAACAAACGTGATCCAGAGGACTTGGAGTGGACGTCAAGAAAGAAGCGAGGAGGCCACCAGGCAGGGAGGCGCGCCTGCCCCCTGGGTGCGCCCCCACCCTCATGGGCCCCTCGCAGCTCCACCGACCTACTTCTTCCTCCTATATATACCCATATACCCCGAAAACATCCAGGAGCACCACGAAACCCTATTTCCACTGCCGTAACCTTCTGTACCCGTGAGATCCCATCTTGGGGCCTTTTTCGGCGCTCCGCCGGAGGGGGAATCGATCACGGAGGGCTTCTACATCAACACCATAGCCTCTCCGATGATGTGTGAGTAGTTTACCACAGACCTTCGGGTCCATAGTTATTAGCTAGATGGCTTCTTCTCTCTCTTTGGATCTCAATACAAAGTTCTCCTCGATCTTCTTGGAGATCTATTCGATGTAATTCTTTTGTGTGTTTGTCGAGATCCGATGAATTGTGGGTTTATGATCAAGATTATATATGAATAATATTTGAATCTCCTCTGAATTCTTTTATGTATGATTTGTTATCTTTGAAAGTCTCTTCGAATTATCAGTTTGGTTTGGCCTACTAGATTGATCTTTCTTTCAATGGGAGAAGTGCTTAGCTTTGGGTTCAATCTTGCGGCGTCCTTTCCCAGTGACAGCAGGGGAGCAAGGCACGTATTGTATTGTTGCCATCGAGGATAAAAAGATGGGGTTTATATCATATTGCTTGAGTTTATCCCTCTACATCATGTCATCTTGCCTAATGCGTTACTCTGTTCTTATGAACTTAATACTCTAGATGCATGCTGGATAGCGGTCGATGTGTGGAGTAATAGTAGTACATGCAGAATCGTTTCTGTCTACTTGTCGCGGATGTGATGCCTATATACATGATCATGCCTAGATATTCTCATAACTATGCACTTCTCTATCAATTGCTCGACAGTAATTTGTTTACCCACCGTAATACTTATGCTATCTTGAGAGAAGCCACTAGTGAAACCTATGGCCCCCGGGTCTATTTTCCATCATATAAGTTTCCAATCTATTTTTACTTTGCAATCTTTACTTTCAATCTATATCATAAAAATACCAAAAGTATTTATCTTATTATCTCTATTAGATCTCACTTTTGCAAGTGGTCGTGAAGGGATTGACAACCCCTTTATCATGTTGGTTGCAAGGTTCTTATTTGTTTGTGTAGGTACGAGGCGACTTGCGTGTAGTCTCCTACTGGATTGATACCTTGGTTCTCAAAAACTGAGGGAAATACTTACGCTACTTTGCTGCATCACCCTTTCCTCTTCAAGGGAAAAACCAACGCAAGCTCAAGAGCTAGCAAGAAGGATTTCTGGCGCCGTTGCCGGGGAGATCTACGCCAAGTCAAGTCAAGTAAAGACATACCAAGTACCCATCACAACTCTTATCCCTCGCATTACATTATTTGCCATTTGCCTCTCGTTTTCCTCTCGCCCACTTCACCCTTGCCGTTTTATTCGCCCTCTTTTTCCGTTCGTCTCTTTTCGCTCGCTTCTTGTGTGCTTGTGTGTTGGATCGTTTGTAACGATGGCTCAAGACAATACTAAATTGTGTGACTTTTCCAATACCAACAACAATGATTTTCTTAGCACTCCGATTGCTCCTCTTACCGATGCTGAATCTTGTGAAATTAATGCTGCCTTATTGAATCTTGTCATGAAAGATCAATTCTCTGGCCTTCCTAGTGAAGATGCCGCTACCCATCTAAACAACTTTGTTGATTTGTGTGATATGCAAAAGAAGAAAGATGTGGATAATGATATTGTTAAATTGAAGCTATTTCCTTTTTCGCTTAGAGATCGTGCTAAAACTTGGTTTTCATCTTTGCCTAAAAATAGTATTGATTCTTGGAATAAGTGCAAAGATGCTTTTATCTCTAAGTATTTTCCTCCCACTAAGATCATCTCTCTTAGAAACGATATTATGAATTTTAAGCAACTTGATCATGAGCATGTTGCACAATCTTGGGAGAGGATGAAATTGATAATACGTAATTACCCTACACATGGTTTAAATTTATGGACGATTATACAAAAAAATATGCCGGATTGAATTTTGCTTCTAGAAATCTTTTAGATTCGGCCGCGGGAGGCACTTTTATGGAAATCACTTTAGGAGAAGCTACTAAACTCCTAGATAATATTATGGTTAATTATTCTCAATGGCACACTGAAAGATCTACTAGTAAAAAGGTTCATGCGATAGAAAAGATTAACGTTTTGAGTGGAAAGATGGATGAACTTATGAAGTTGTTTGCTAATAAGAGTGCTCCTATTGATCCTAATGATATGCCTTTGTCTACTGTGCTTGAGAATAATAAGGAATCTATGTATGTGAATTTTGTTGGTAGGAACAATTTTGGCAACAATGCTTATAGAGGAAACTTTAATCCTAGGCCGTATCCTAGTAATTCCTCTAATAATTATGGTAATTCCTACAACAACTCTTATGGAAATTTTAATAAGATGCCCTCTGATTTTGAGACTAGTGTTAAAGAATTTATGATTTCTCAAAAGAATTTCAATGATTTGCTTGAAGAAAAATTGCCTAAGATTGATGAGTTGGCTAGGAACATGGATAGAATTTCTCTTGATGCTGATTCTTTGAAACTTAGATCTATTACTCCTAAGCATGATATCAAGGAGTCTCTCAAAGCCATGAGAATTTCCATTGATGAGTGCAAAGAAAGAACCGCTAGGATACGTGCTAAGAAAGATTGCTTTGTGAAAGCGTGTTCTTCTAGTTTTCATGATAATAGGGATGAAGATCTAAAAGTGATTGATGTGTCCCCTATTAAATCTTTGTTTTGCAATATGAATCTTGATAATGATGGGACTGGAGATGAGTCAACTTTAGTTAAAAGGCATCCCAATGATTCGGAGTTTTTAGATCTTGATGCAAAAATTGGTAAAAGTGGGATTGAAGAGGTCAAAACTTTACATAGCAATGAACCCACAATTTTGGATTTCAAGGAATTTAATTATGATAATTGTTCTTTAATATATTGTATTTCCTTGTTGCAATCCGTGTTAAATTCTCCTCATGCTTATAGTCAAAATAAAGCTTTTACCAAACATATCGTTGATGCTTTAATGCAATCTTATGAAGAAAAGCTTGAATTAGAAGTTTCTATCCCTAGAAAACTTTATGATGAGTGGGAGCCTACTATTAAAATTAAGATTAAAGATCATGAATGCTATGCTTTATGTGATTTGGGTGCTAGTGTTTCCACAATTCCAAAAACTTTGTGTGATGTTTTAGGTTTCCGTGAATTTGATGATTGTTCTTTAAACTTGCACCTTGCGGATTCCACCATTAAGAAACCTGTGGGAAGGATTTATGATGTTCTTATTGTTGCAAATATGAATTATGTGCCAGTAGATTTCATCGTGCTTGATATAGATTGCAATCCTACATGTCCTATTATTCTTGGTAGACCTTTCCTTAGAACGATCGGTGCAATTATTAATATGAAAGAAGGAAATATTAGATTCCAATTTCCATTAATGAAAGGCATGGAACACTTTCCTAGAAATAAAATAAAATTACCTTATGAATCTATTATGAGAGCCACTTATGGATTGCATACCAAAGATGGTAATACCTAGATCTATCCTTGCCTTTTTGCCTAGCTAGGGGCGTTAAACGATAGCGCTTGTTGGGAGGCAACCCAATTTTATTTTTGTTTCTTGCTTTTTGGTTCTGTTTAGTAATAAATAATTCATCTAGCCTCTGTTTAGACGTGTTTTCATGTTTTAATTAGTGTTTGTGCCAAGTAGAACCTTTGGGAAGACTCGGGTGAAGTCTTTATGATCTTGCTGTAAAAAACAGAAACTTTAGCGCTCACGAGATTAGCTGCCATTTTTTTACTGGAGAGTGCTATTTAGTTGATTCTTTTTGCAGATGATTAATAGACAAATTACTCACGTCAACCAATTTATTTCAGAATTTGTGGAGTTCCATAGGTTTACGTTTGATCCAGATTACTACAGACTGTTCTGTTTTTGACAGATTCTGTTTTTGTGTGTTGTTTGCTTATTTTGATGAATCTATGGCTAGTATCGGAGGGTATGAACCTTAGAGAAGTTGGAATACATTAGGTTTAACACCAATATAAATAAAGAATGAGTTCATTACAGTACCTTATGGTGGTGATTTGTTTTCTTATACTAACGGAGCTCATTAGATTTTCTGTTGAGTTTTGTGTTGTGAAGTTTTCAAGTTTTGGGTAAAGATTTGATGGATTATGGAATAAGGAGTGGCAAGAGCCTAAGCTTGGGGATGCCCAAGGCACCCCAAGGTAAACAAAAGCCTAAGCTTGGGGATGCCCCGGAAGGCATCCCCTCTTTCGTCTTCATCCATCGGTAACTTTACTTGCGGCTATATTTTTATTCACCACATGATATGTGTTTTGCTTGGAGCGTCTTGTATGATTTGAGTCTTTGCTTTTTAGTTTACTACAATCATACTTGCTGTACACACCTTTTGGGAGAGACACACATGAATCGGAATTTATTAGAATACTCTTTGTGCTTCAATTATATCTTTTGTGCTAGATAATTTTGCTCTAGTGCTTCACTTATATCTTTTAGAGCACGGTGGTGGTTTTATTTTATAGAAATTATTGATATCTCATGCTTCACTTATATTATTTTGAGAGTATTTTAGAACAGCATGGTAGTTTGCTTTGGCTATAAAATTAGTCCTAATATGATGAACATCCAAGATGGGTATAATAAAAACTATCATATAAAGTGCATTGAACACTATGAGAAGTTTGATACTTGATAATTGTTTTGAGATATGAAGATGATGATATTAGAGTCATGCTAGTTGACTAGTTGTGAATTTGAGAAATACTTATTCTAAAGTTTGTGATTCCTGTAGCATGCACGTATGGTGAACCGTTATGTGATGAAGTCGGAGCATGATTTATTCATTGATTGTCTTCCTTATGAGTGGTGGTCGGGACGAGCGATGGCCTTTTCCTACCAATCTATCCCCCTAGGAGCATGCACGTAGTACTTCGTTTTGATAACTAATAGATTTTTGCAATAAGTATGTGAGTTCTTTATGACTAATGTTGAGTCCATGGATTATACGCACTCTCACCCTTCCACCATTGCTAGCCTCTCTAATACCGCACACCTTTCGCCGGTATCATACACCCACCATATACCTTCCTCAAAACAGCCACCATACCTACCTATTATGGCATTTCCATAACCATTCCGAGATATATTGCCATGCAACTTACAACCGTTCCGTTTATTATGACACGCTTCATCATTGTCATATTTCTTTGCATGATCATGTAGTGGACATCGTATTTGTGGCAAAGCCACCATTCATAATTCTTTCATACATGTCACTCTGGATTCATTGCATATCCCGGTACACCGCCGGAGGCATTCACATAGAGTCATATTTGTTCTAAGTATTGAGTTGTAATTTTTTGAGTTGTAAGTAAATAAAAGTGTGATGATCATCATTATTAGAGCATTGTCACAAGTGAGAAAAGGATGATGGAGACTATGATTCCCCCACAAGTCGGGATGAGACTCCGGACGAAAAAAAAAGAGAGAAAAAGAGCCCAAACAAAAAAAAGAAAAATAAATAAATAAAAAAGATGAGAGAAAAAGAGAGAAGGGACAATGTTACTATCCTTTTGCCACACTTGGGCTTCAAAGTAGCACCATGATCTTCATGATAGAGAGTCTCCTATGTTGTCACTTTCATATACTAGTGGGAATTTAACATTATAGAACCTGGCTTGTATATTCCTATGATGGGCTTCCTCAAAATGCCCTAGGTCTTCGTGAGCAAGCGAGTTGGATGCACACCCACTTAGTTTCTTTTGTTGAGCTTTCATACACTTATAGCTCTAGTGCATCCGTTGCATGGCAATCCCTACTCACTCACATTGATATCTATTAATGGGCATCTCCATAGCCCGTTGATATGCCTAGTTGATGTGAGACTATCTTGTCCTTTTTGTCTTCTCCACAACCACCATTCTATTCCACATATAGTGCTATGTCCATGGCTCACGCTCATGTATTGCGTGAAGATTGAAAAAGTTTGAGAACATCAAAAGTATGAAACAATTGCTTGGCTTGTCATCGGGGTTGTGCATGATCAAATACTTTGTGTGATGAAGATAGAGCATAACCAGACTATATGATTTTGTAGGGATAACTTCCTTTGGCCATGTTATTTTGAGAATACATGATTGCTTTGTTAGTATGCTTGAAGTATTATTATTTTCATGTCAAAATTAAACTTTTGTCTTGAATCTTTCGGATCTGAACATTCATGCCACAATAAAGGAAATTACATTGAGAAATATGCTAGGTAGCATTCCACATCAAAAATTCTGTTTTTATTATTTACCTACTCGAGGACGAGCAGGAATTAAGCTTGGGGATGCTTGATACATCTCCAACGTATCTATAATTTTTGATTTATCCATGCTATTATATTATCTATTTTGGATGTTTAATGGGCTTTACTAAGCACTTTTATATTATTTTTGGGACTAACCTATTAACCGAAGGCCCAGTGCAAATTGCTGTTTTTTTTTTGCCTATTTCAGTGTATCGTAGAAAAGGAATATCAAACGGAGTCCAAACGGAATGAAACCTTCGGGAGAGTTATTTTTGGAACAAACGTGATCCAGAGGACTTGGAGTGGACGTCAAGAAAGAAGCGAGGAGGCTACGAGGCAGGGAGGCGCGCCTGCCCCCTGGGCGCGACCCCACCCTCGTGGGCCCCTCACAGCTCCACCGACCTACTTCTTCCTCCTATATATACCCATATACCCCAAAAACATCCAGGAGCACCACGAAACCCTATTTCCACTGCCGCAACCTTCTGTACCCGTGAGATCCCATCTTGGGGCCTTTTCCGGCGCTCCGCCGGAGGGGGAATCGATCACAGAGGGCTTCTACATCAACACCATAGCCTCTCCGATGATGTGTGAGTAGTTTACCACATACCTTCGGGTCCATAGTTATTAGCTAGATGGCTTCTTCTCTCTCTTTGGATCTCAATACAAAGTTATCCTCGATCTTCTTGGAGATCTATTCGATGTAATTCTTTTTGCGGTGTGTTTGTCGAGATCCGATGAATTGTGGGTTTATGATCAAGATTATCTATGAACAATATTTGAATCTCCTCTGAATTCTTTTATGTATGATTTGTTATCTTTGCAAGTCTCTTCGAGTTATCAGTTTGGTTTGGCCTACTAGATTGATCTTTCTTGCAATGGGGGAAGTGCTTAGCTTTGGGTTCAATCTTGCGGTGTCCTTTCCCAGTGACAGCAGGGGCAGCAAGGCACGTATTGTATTGTTGCCATCGAGGATAAAAAGATGGGTTTATATCATATTGCTTGAGTTTATCCCTCTACATCATGTCATCTTGCCTAATGCGTTACTCTGTTCTTATGAACTTAATACTCTAGATGCATGCTGGATAGCGGTCGATGTGTGGAGTAATAGTAGTAGATGCAGAATCGTTTCGGTCTACTTGTCGCGGATGTGATGCGTATATACATGATCATGCCTAGATATTCTCATAACTATGCACTTTTCTATCAATTGCTCGACAGTAATTTCTTTACCCACTGTAATACTTATGCTATCTTGAGAGAAGCCACTAGTGAAACCTATGGCCCCCGGGTCTATTTTTCATCATATAAGTTTCCAATCTATTTTTACTTTGCAATCTTTACTTTCAATCTATATCATAAAAATACCAAAAATATTTATCTTATTATCTCTATCAGATCTCACTTTTGCAAGTGGCCGTGAAGGGATTGACAACCCCTTTATCGCGTTGGTTGCAAGGTTCTTATTTGTTTGTGTAGGTACGAGGCGACTTGCGTGTAGTCTCCTACTGGATTGATACCTTGGTTCTCAAAAACTGCGGGAAATACTTATGCTACTTTGCTGCATCACCCTTTCCTCTTCAAGGGAAAAACCAACGCAAGCTCAAGAGGTAGCAGCGCGGGGCAGCAAAACTTTGGCAGGTGCGGGCCTGGCCTCGGCCCCGCAGATGCCACCGACAAGAGTCTTGTCGGGGTCTCGTGGGCGTCCCTGGCAAGGTCTTCAGCCGTCCCCGACAAGGATCTTGCCGAGGGTCTTTGTCTGTCCCTGGCAAGGTCTTCAGCCGTCCCCGACAAGGATCTTGCCGAGGGTCTTTGTCTGTCCCCGGCAAGGATCTTGCTAGGGGCCTTCATCTTCTGGTTTCTACCTAGACTTGCAGGCCTTTGGTCTTCACAAAGATTTGCATGCCACCACACAGGCGCCTGTGAGTCTTGGTCTCGACGTTTGTCGACGGTGTCAGAGCTCTCAAGCTCAAGGGTGGTGGCCTTGCTGGTATTGGGCAAGTCGCCCCGGCAAGGGTGTTGCCGGGGGAAATCCATCTTGCCCCTTTGCTCTTCATGCCTCTGGCTTGAGTGCTGCCTTGGCAGTCTCGTACTTTTCCTTCCTCTGCCCCGCCAAGCACGGCCGCAGGTGTGGCTACGACCGCCCGTTGATACGTCTCCAACGTATCTATAATTTTTGATTGTTCCATGCTGTTTTATTATCAATCTTGGATGTTTTATAATCATTTTATATCATTTTTTGGTACTAACCTATCGACATAGAGCCAAGTGCCAGTTGCTATTTTCCCCATGTTTTTTACATCGCAGGAAATCAATATCAAACGGAGTCCAAATGCCACGAAACTCCACGATAATTTTTTATGGGCTAGAAGAAAGGCAATGGGCCCTGGATGCACCTGGGGGGTGCCCCGAGGGGGGCACAACCCACCAGGGCGCGCCAGGAGGCCCAGGCGCGCCCTGGTGGGTTGTGCCCACCTCGGTTACCCCCAGACTGCCTCTTTGCTGTATAAATACCCAAATATTCTAGAAACCATAGGGGAGTCG
This sequence comes from Aegilops tauschii subsp. strangulata, assembly GCF_002575655.3. Classification (NCBI taxonomy): domain Eukaryota; kingdom Viridiplantae; phylum Streptophyta; class Magnoliopsida; order Poales; family Poaceae; genus Aegilops; species Aegilops tauschii. The sequence continues at coordinate 151,847,732 of NC_053039.3, forward strand.
ACAAAATATTCATCCAGCCACCGCAGAGTCCAGAACCACCAGATCCAATCTAGACACCATCTCGGATGGGGTTCACCATCTCCATTGGTGCCTCTCCGATGATGCGTGAGTAGTCCGTTGTAGACCTTCGGGTCCGTAGTTAGTAGCTAGATGGCTTTCTCTCTCTCTCTCTCTCGCTGATTCTCAATACAATGGTCTCTTGGAGATCCATATGATGTAACTCTTTTGCGGTGTGTTTGTTGGGATATGATGAACTTTGAGTTTATGATCAGTCATATCTTTTTATATCCATGAAAGTTATTTGAGTTTCTTTGATCTCTTATATGCATGATCTCTTATAGCCTCGTATTTCTTCACCTATATTTGGGTTTTGTTTGTCCAACTTGATCTATTTATCTTGCAATGGGAAGAGGTGCCCGGTAGTGGGTTCAATTTTACGGTGCTTGATCCCAGTGACAGAAGGGGAACCGACACATATGTATCGTTGCCACTAAGGATAAAAAGACGAGATCTATATCTACCGCCATATAGATAAATGGATCTTGTCTACATCATGTCATCGTTCTTATTGCATTACTCCATTTTCCATGAACTTAATACACTAGATGCATGCTGGATAGCGGTCGATGTGTGGAGTAATAGTAGTAGATGCAGGCAGGAGTCGGTCTACTAATCTTGGACGTGATGCCTATGTAATGATCATTTCCTGAATATCGTCATAATTATTTGAAGTTCTATCAATTGCCCAACAGTAATTTGTTTACCCACCGTTTGCTATTTTTCTCGAGAGAAGCCACTAGTGAAACCTACGGCCCCCGGGTCTTCTTCTTCATATATTTGCCTTGCGATCTTTTTTCCTTTGCATTTTTATCCAGATCTAGTAAACCCAAAAACATGAAAACATCTTGCTGCACTTTATTTTATTTGCGATCTATTATTTCAATCCATTACAATTTTCTCCCGTCTCCGTGCCAATTTCTGGCGCCGTGCCCGAAAGGGATTGACAACCCCTTTAACACGTCGAGTTGCGAGTGGCTGTTATTTGCATGCAGGGGATGTTTACGTTTTGTTGCTTGGTTCTCCTACTGGTTCGATACCTTGGTTTCATTATTGAGGGAAATACCTACCGTTGCTGTGCTGCATCATCCTCTCCTCTTGGGGGAAACACCAACGTAGTCTGGGCAAACATCATCAAGGGAATTCCTGGCGCCGTTGCCGGGGAGGATCTTCAACATAACCAGGTTCCTAATCACAAATCTCATCTCCTCACAATTTACATTATTTGACATTTGCCTCTCTCTTTCCTCTCTCCCACTTCACAAAAATTTGCCGTTTTATTCGCCTCTCTTTTCTCGTTCGCCGTTTTCTTGCCGGATCTGTTTTTGAGTGCAATCTTGTTGTGCAGTCATCATGACTCAAGAGAACACCAAGCTATGTAATTTCTCAAATACCAACAACAATGATTTTATTGGCACTCCGCTTGCTCCTCCCGCCACTAGTGCGGAGACTTGTGATATTAATACTGCTTTGCTAAATCTTGTTATGAAAGACCAATTTTCCGATACTCCTAATGAGGATGCCGCGTACCATCTTAATACCTTCGTGGAATTATGCGATATGCAAAATAAAAAATATGTGGACAATGATGTGGTCAAGATGAAATTATTTCCATTCTCTTTGCGTGATTCTTCAAAAATTTGGTTCTCTTCTTTGCCTCACAATAGTATCGATTCTTGGAACAAGTGCAAAGATGCTTTTATCACTAAGTATTTTCCTCCCGCAAAAATTATTTCCCTTAGAACCTAGATCATGAATTTCAAGCAACTTGAACATGAGCATGTTGCGCAATCTTGGGAAAGGATGAAAATGATGCTAAGGAATTGCCCAACTCATGGGTTAAATCTTTGGATGATCATACAAATTTTTATGTGGGATTGAATTTTGTCTCTCGTAATCTTTTAGATTCCGCCGCGGGTGGTACTTTTATGGAAATTACTTTGGGTGAAGCCACCAAATTTCTTGATAATATCATGGCAAATTATTCACAATGGCATACCGAAAGAGCTCCTACTGGTAAAAAAGTTAATTCAGTTGAAGAAATTTCTTCTTTGAGTGATAAAGTTGATGCTCTTATGAAATTGGTTGCTAGTAAAAGTGCTCCTATTGATTTTTATGATATTCCTTTGTCTACTTTGATTGAGCAAAATAGTGATGCCATTGATGTGAATTTTATTTCTCGCAATAATTTCAACAACAATGCTTATAGAGGTAATTTTAATCCTAGGCCTTTTTCTAGTAATTCCTCTAATAATTATGGTAATTCCTATGGAAATAAATCTTATAATAATAATAGGAACACCTCTGATCTTGAGAATAATATTAAAGAATTTCTCAACACACAAAAAGTTTTCAACACTTCCATAGAAGAAAAGTTGAATAAGATTGATGATTTGTCTAGAAGTGTTGATAGAATTGCTCATGATGTGGAAAATCTCAAGATGAAATTTTTTGTGCCTAATGTAGATGAATCAATTAAAGCTCTTTATGTTTCTATGGATGAAAGTAAGAAAAGAACAGCTATGCTTAGAGCTAAAAGAGAATTTTTAGAGAAAGCTTTTTCTAGTGATTATTCTTGCAAAAATGATGAAGATCTTAAAATGATTGGTGTTTCTTCTATCGATTCCTTGTTTAGTAAAGTTAAGAATGATGAAAAAGGGACTGGAGAAGAGTCAACTTTAGGTAGAAGGCGTCCCAATATTTTGGAGGGTGAAAATCTTGTTGAGAAAATTGATAAAAGTGGGTTTGGAGAGGTCAAAACTTTAACTAGTGATGTGCCTGATAACCCACAAGTATAGGGGACTGCAACAACTTTCGAGGGTAGAGTATTCAACCCAAATTTATTGATTCGACACAAGGGGAGCCAAAGAATATTCTCAAGTATTAGCAGCTGAGTTGTCAATTCAACCACACCCGAAAGACTTAATATCTACAACAAAGTATTTAGTAGCAAAGTAGTATGGAAGTAACGGTAACAGTGGCAAAAGTAACAGTAACAGCTTTGTAGTAATTGTAACAGTGGCAACGGAAAAGTAACTAAGCAAAGATCAATATGTGGAAAGCTCGTAGGCAATGCATCAATGACGGATAATTATGTCGGATGCGATTCCTCATGCAACAGTTATAACATAGGGTGACACAGAACTAGCTCCAGTTCATCAATGTAATGTAGGCATGTATTCCGAATATAGTCATACGTGCTTATGGAAAAGAACTTGCATGGCATCTTTTGTCCTACCCTCCCGTGGCAGCGGGGTCCTATTGGAAACTAAGGGATATTAAGGCCTCCTTTTAATAGAGTAACGGACCAAAGCATTAACACTTAGTGAATACATGAACTCCTCAAACTACGGTCATCACCGGGAGTGGTCCCGATTATTGTCACTTCGGGGTTGCCGGATCATAACACATAGTAGGTGACTATTGACTTGCAAGATAGGATCAAGAACTCACATATATTCATGAAAACATAATAGGTTTAGATCTGAATTCATGGCACTCGGGCCCTAGTGACAAGCATTAAGCATAGCAAAGTCATAGCAACATCAATCTCAGAACATAATGGATACTAGGGATCAAACCCTAACAAAACTAACTCGATTACATGATAAATCTCATCCAACCCATCACCGTCCAGCAAGCCTACGATAGAATTACTCACGCACGACGGTGAGCATTATGAAATTGGTGATGGAGGATGGTTGATGATGACGACAGCGACGGATTCCCCTCTCCGGAGCCCCGAACGGACTCTAGATCAACCCTCCTGAGAGAGATTAGGGCTTGGCGGCGGCTCCGTATCGTAAAACGCGATGAATCCTTCTCTCTTATTTTTTTCTCCCCGAACGTGAATATATGGAGTTGGATTTGAGGTCGGTGGAGTCTCAGGGGGCCCACGAGGCAGGGGGCGCGCCCCAGGGGGGTGGGCGCGCCCTGCACCCTCGTGGACAGGGTGTGGGTCCCCTGATGCTGATTCTTTCGCCAGTATTTTTTATTTATTCCAAAAATATTCTCCATGAAGTTTCAGGTCATTCCGAGAACTTATATTTCTGCACAAAAATAACACCATGACAATTCTGCTGAAAACAACGTCAGTCCGGGTTAGTTCCATTCAAATCATGCAAGTTATAGTCCAAAACAAGGGCAAAAGTGTTTGGAAAAGTAGATACGTTGGAGACGTATCAACTCCCCCAAGCTTAAACCTTTGCTTGTCCTCAAGCAATTCAGTTGACAAACTAAAAGTGATAAAGAAAAACTTTTACAAATCTATTTGATCTTGCTGTTGCAAATATGTAAAGCCAACATTCAAGTTTTCAGCAAAGATTGTGAACTAACCATATTCACTAACATTTAGGTCTCATGTTTACTCATATCAATGGCATAATCAACTAGCGAGCAATAATAATAAATCTCAGATGACAACACTTTCTCAAAACAATCATAATATGATATAACAAGATGGTATCTCGCTAGCCCTTTCTGAGACTGCAAAACATAAATGGAGAGTACCCCTTGCAGATCAAGGACCGACTAGACATTGTAATTCATGGTAAAAGAGATCCAGTCATAGTCATACTCAATGTAAATTAATAGTAATACATGCAAATGACGGCGGTGCTCTCCAACTGGTGCTTTTTAATAAGACGATGATGACTCAACATAAAAGTAAATAGATAGGCCCTTCGCAGAGGGAAGCAGGGATTTGTAGAGGTGCCAGAGCTCGAGTTTTGAAATACAGATAAATAATATTTTGAGTGGCATACTTTCATTGTCAACATAACAACCAAGAGATCTCGATACCTTCCATGATACACACATTATAGGCGGTTCCCAAACAGAATGGTAAGGTTTATACTCCCCCACCACCAACAAGCATCAATCCATGGCTTGCCTGAAACAACGGTGCCTCCAACTAACAACAGTCCTGGGGGAGTTTTGTTTGCAACTATTTTGATTTGAGCATGGGACTGGGCATCCCGGTTACCGACCATTTTTTCGTGAGTGATGAGCGGAGTCCACTCATCGTGAGAATAACCCACCTAGCATGGAAGATATAGACAGCCCTAGTTGATACATGAGCTATTCGAGCATACAAAACAGAATTTCATTTGAAGGTTTAGAGTTTGGCACATACATATTTACTTGGAACGGCAGGTAGATACCACATATAGGAAGGTATGGTGGACTCATATGGAATAACTTTGGGGTTTATAGAAGTGGATGCACAAGCAGTATTCCCGCTTAGTACAAGCGAAGGATAGAAAGAGACTGGGAAGCGACCAACTAGAGAGCGACAACAGTCATGAACATGTATTAAAATTAATCAACACTGAGTGCAAGCATGAGTAGGATATAATTCACAATGAACATAAATATCGTGGAGGCTATGTTGATTTTGTTTCAACTACATGCGTGAACATGTGCCAAGTCAAGACACTCGAATCGTTCAAAGGAGGATACCACCCTATCATACCACATCACAACCATTTTAATAGCATGTTGGCACGCAAGGTAAACCATTATAAACTCCTAGCAAATTAAGCATGGCATGAGAAACTATAGTCTCTAATTGTCATTGCAAACATGTTTCATTCATAATAGGCTGAATCAGGAACGATGAACTAATCTTATTTACAAAAACAAGATAGGTCGAGTTCATACCAGCTTCTCTCATCTCAATCAGTCCATCATATATTGTCATTATTGCCTTTCACTTGCACGACCGAACGGTGTGGATAATAATAATTGTGCACGTGCATTGGACTAAGCTGGAATCTGCAAGCATTTAATACAAGGGAGAAGACAAGGTAATATGGGCTCTTGGTTAAATCAACAATAATGCATATGAGAGCCACTCAACATTTTCATCATGGTCTTCTCCTCTCGACCCTCAAAGAAAAGAAATAAAATAAAACTATTTACACGGGAAAGCTCCCAACAAACAAAAGAACGAGAAATCTTTTGGGGTTTTCTTTTAATTACTACTACTACAGGCATGGAAAGTGAACTAGCTAAAAGCTACAACTATTTTTTTTTTGTTTTTTAAGGTTTTTCAAACACACAAGAAAAAGACTTAGAAAATAAAATAAACTAGCATGGATATTACAATGAAAAAGTATGAGCACCGACAACTAGAATGAGTGTGTGAACATGAATGTAATGTCGGCGAGAAATACATACTCCCCCAAGCTTAGGCTTTTGGCCTAAGTCGGTCTATGCCCACGGCTGGCCTGGAGGATATCCAAAGTTGTAACTGGGGTCATACTGAGATGCAGCAGCTACTGCCTGACGAGCTGCACATTGGAGGCGAGCTGCCTCCGTCCTCCTTTCATACTCGTTCGCCTCCTCCCTGGTTATAATATATCTCCTTTTTGCCTGAAAGTCAAAGAAAGTAGGAGCAAGGAGAGCAACATGGACAGTGCGACATATGTCGAAGATTAGTCGGTACTGGAGGTACTATTCATTCCTCTCAACAAACTGACGGCGAACCATGGCATTATAATCTAGATAAGCAGGAGGTAACTCCATATTATTTTCATGTATGGGTACATCAATATAATTAGCTACACAATTCGCATAAATTCCACCAAACAAATCTCCACTTAAACCATTAAGATGCAACCTTCGTGCAACAATGGCCCCCAAGTTATACTGTTTATCACCTAATACCGCACTCTTGAGGACACTAAGATCTGGAATGCACATGTGACAAGCCTCATCTTTACCATTAATGCATCTACCTATAAGAGCAAAATAATGCATGGAAGGGAAATGAATGCTCCCTATGGTAGGTTGTGTGATTTCTCTAGATTCTCCCACAGTGATACTAGCAAGAAAGTCTTTATATTCAGATTTGCGAGGTTCACTAACATTGCCCCACTGCGGGAGTTTACAAGCAGTATTAAAATCTTCTAGGTCCATGGTATATGATTTATCATAAAGATCAAATAAAACGGTATGAGAATTGCGCGAGGATGTAAATTTAAACCTTCTCACAAAGGAATTAGTTAGGTAGTAGTATTGTGGGCACTTATCTGACGCGAATCCTTCAAGATCAGCGTTACGCACATACGCGTCAAATTCATCCTTGATGCCTGCTTGGACCATAAACTCTTATGACGACCATTCACAAGGCCGCACTTGAGCTTCCCTCGGCGGTTCATCGTCTGGCTCACGTATCGCAAGCCTTGGTCCTTGCTTCGTTGAGGAACCACCTTGGTACATTTTCCTAAACATTTTTCTTCCTCTGAAAAATTTCTGAAATTTTTATTGACTCAAAATAAAAGTGAACAAAACTCAACAAAATTGATAGCAACTACTCCCACAAGTGCCTAGAGACCATATCATGCATTAGAACTACTTGGGACCATATAAATTTGACATGCAAGCTCAAGAACAGGGTCACCTTAGCAGCAAAAATTTGCAATAAATAAAGCACTAGAACAAAAACTAATTGGACCATTGGAGGAGTCACATACCCAAGAACAATCCCCCCAAACAGTTTTGTGAATGAAGCTTTGAGCAAGGAGATCGAAAATGGCAGCAAGGTAAGCTAGAACACGGGTTTGAGCTATGGGAGGATTTTTTCTGAAGGAAGACGAAGTGAGTGGGTGCTGGAATAAGTGGAGGGGGTCCACGTGGGACCCACGAGGCAGGGGGCGCGCCCTGCACCCTCGTGTACGGATGGTGGGGCCCCTAGGTGTGTTCTTAGTGCCAGATATTCTTAAATATTCTACAAAAAATCATATTTCATTTTCAGGATATTTGGAGAACTTTTATTTTTGGGGTATTTTTTATTGCAAGGATAATTCAGAAAACAAACAAAAAATACTATTGTTTTATTTAATCTAAATAACAGAAAGTAAAAGGAGGGTACAGAGGGTTGTGCTTTCTAACTTCATCCATCTCATGCTCATGAAAAGGAATCCACCAACAAGGTTGATGAAGTCTTGCTAACAAACTCTTTCCGAATCGCATGAAACGGAGAATTTTCGAATAACACTAAGTTACCTCAATGGGGATATAAATGTCCCCAACAGTAAGAATATCATATTTCTTCTTGATAGTAGGAAGAGGGAATTCAAAACCTCCAATAGTAATCGTTGAATTTTTTTCAATAGAATTGATACTGTGGACTTGAGGTTGTTTCCTTGGAAAGTGTACCGTATGCTCATTACCATTAACATGAAAAGTGACATTGCCTTTGTTACAATCAATAACAGCCCCTGCAGTATTCAAAAAGGGTCTACCAAGGATAATCGACATACTGTCGTCCTCGGGAATATCAAGAATAACAAAGTCCGTTAAAATTGTAACGTTCGCAACCACAATAGGCACATCCTCACAAATACCGACAGGTATATCAGTTGATTTATCGGCCATTTGCCAAGATATTTCGGTAGGTGTCAACTTATTCAAATCAAGTTTACGATATAAAGAGAGAGGCATAACACTAACACCGACTCCAAGATCACATAAAGCAGTTCTAACATAGTTTCTTTTAATGGAGCATGGTATAGTTGGTACTCCTGGATCTCCTAGTTTCTTAGTATTCCACCTTTAAAAGTATAATTGGCAAGCATGGTGGAAATTTCGGCTTCCGGTATCTTTCTTTTATTTGCAACAATATCTTTCATGTACTTAGCATAAGGATTCATTTTAAGCATATCAGTCAAACGCATACGCAAAAAGATAGGTCTAATCATTTCAGCAAAGCGCTGAAAATCCTCATCATCCTTTTTCTTGGATGGTTTAGGAGGAAAAGGCATGGGTTTTTGAACCCATGGTTCTCTTTCTTTACCGTGCTTCCTAGCAACGAAGTCTCTCTTATCATAACGTTGATTCTTTGATTGTGGGTTATGAAGATCAACAACAGGTTCAATCTCTACATCATTGTCATTGCTAGGTTGAGCATCAACATGAACATCATCATTAACATTATCACTAGGTTCATGTTCATCACCAGATTGTGTTTCAGCATCAGAAATAGAAATATCATTGGGATTCTCAGGTGTGTCAACAACAGGTTCACTAGAAGCATGCAAAGTCCTATCATTTTTCTTTTTCTTCTTCTTAGAAGGACTAGGTGCATCAACATTAGTTCTCTGAGAATCTTGCTCAACTCTCTTAGGGTGGCCCTCAGGATACAAAGGTTCGTGAGTCATTTTACCCCCTCTAGTCATAACTCTAACGTCATTATCATTTTTCTTATTATTTAATTCATTGAGCAAATCATCTTGAGCTTTAAGCACTTGTTCTACTTGAGTGGTAACCATAGAGGCATGTTTACTAATAAGTTTAAGTTCACCCTTAACTCTAGACATATAATCACTCAAGTGTTCAATCATATAAGCATTATGTTTCAATTGTCTAACAACATAAGCATTAAAATTTCTTGTTTAACAATAAAATTATCAAACTCATCCAAGCATTGGCTAGCAAACTTAGTGGATGAGATTTCACCCTTATCAAATCTATAGAGAGAATTTACCTTTACTACTTGTGTTGGGTTATCAAGACCATGTATTTCTTCAATAGGTGGTAAATTCTTAACATCTTCAGCTTTAATACCCTTTTCTTTCATAGATTTCTTTGCCTCTTGCATATCTTCAGGACTGAGAAATAGAATACCCCTTTTCTTCGGAGTTGGTTCAGGAAGTTCCAATCATTATCATTACTCAATATATTATTCAATAGCAATTCAGCTTGCTCAACAGTTCTTTCCCTAAAAACACAACCAGCGCAACTATCCAGGTGGTCTCTGGAAGCATCGGTTAGACCATTATAAAAGATATTGTTGAAAGCTTTAGAAGAAAAATTGTTGATGCTATGATGAAAGCTTTAGAAGAAAAATTGGAATTGGAAGTTTCAATTCCTAGAAAATTGCATGATGAATGGGAACCTACTATCAAAGTCAAGATTAAAAATTATCAGTGTTTTGCTTTGTGTGACTTGGGTGCTAGTGTTTCTACAATTCCAAAATCTTTATGTGATGTGCTTGGTCTTACCAATCTTGAAGAATGCTCTTTGAATTTGCACTTGACGGATTCTACTATTAAAAAGCCTATGGGAAGAATTAATGATGTTCTTATTCTTGAAAATATAAATTATGTGCCCATAGATTTTATGATATTGATTGTAATCCGTCTTGTCCAATTATTCTTGGAAGACCGTTTTTACGCACTATTGGTGCCGTGATTGATATGAAAGAAGGCAATATTGAGTTCCAATTTCCTTTGAGGAAAGGGGTGGAGCACTTTCCTAGAACTAGAATTAAGCCACCTTATGAATCAATCATGAGGGAATCTTATGGATCTCGAAACAAGGATGAAAAAACTTAGATCCTTGCTTTATGCCTAGCTAAGGGCGTAAAACTATAGCGCTTGTTGGGAGGCAACCCAATGAATAAATTTTATTTTTGCTTTTTGCTTTCTGTTCTTGAGTGTTAGCACAATTATGCTACTGTTATGATTGTGTTTTTATGTTTTAATTAGTATTTGTGCCAAGTAGAACCAATAGGATCTTCTTGGGTGATAGTTGTTTGATCTTGCCGAGAAAGACAGAAACTTTGTGCTCACGAAAATAATTTTTAAAAGAACTTGATAAAATGTTAATTATTTTTGCAAAAGATCAATATACAAATTATCCAGGCTGTCCTAGTTTTTCATAATTTTTGCAGTTCCAGAAGTTTTCGAACAAATCAGATTGCTACAGACTGTTCTGTTTTGACAAATTCTGTTTGCTTTGTGTTGTGTGCTTATTTTGATGGCTCTATGGTTTTGTTTGATGAGTTTTTGCCATAGAAACGTGGGAATACAGTAGATATAATACAAAAACAAAATAATAATTGGTTTGATACAGCACTTATAGTAGTGGTTTATTTTTCTTACACTAACGGATCTCACGAAGGTTTTCTTGAGTTTTGTGTGATTGAAGTTTTCAAGTTTTGGGTTATCTTACGATGGTTGAAGGAAGGATGTAAGAGACTAAGCTTGGGAATGCCCCGGCATCCCAAGCTATTATCCAAGAATGAGCAACCAACTAAGCTTGGGATGCCCCGAGTGGCATCCCCGCTTTCTTCCAACAACTATCGGTATTTTACTAGAGGCTATATTTTTATTCGTCACATGATATGTGTTTTGCTTGGAGCCTCTTGTATGATACGTGTCTTTGCTTATTTTATTTTGTGTTTTAAGTCATCAATCCTTGCTGGACACACCTATTTGAGAGAGCCAAAATTATATCATGACTTGTTAGAATTGCTCTCTTTGCTTCAAATCTTTTATAAGCTAGGACTTGCTCTAGTACTTCACTTATATCTTTTTGAGCACGATGTGCTTTGTTATTTTTGAAGAATTGCTCTCTTGATTCACTTAGATATGTTTGAGGGTTAGTAAAATTTTGAAGAAATTCTCTCTTGCTTCACTTAAATTATTTTGAAAGAAAGAAAATTTGTTATGCTCATGATCTTCACTTATATTTGTTTGAGCTTGTGAAAAGCAACATATGAAAATTAGTGCCAAAGTGATAGATATCCAAGAAGGATAAAGAAAAAGAAAATGTCATGAAGATCATTGGACAAAATAAACTTGATTCTTAGTAATAGTTTTGAGATATGATGATGTGATATGTGATTTATGTTGATGAGTAATTGTTCTCTAGTAAGAATATTGGTGTTAAGGTTTGTGATTCCCTATGCATGCACGGAAGTCAATAATCATGCAATGAAAATTATATCCTACTTGTGGTGCATTATTCTATGTTAATTATGCTTAATGCTTGCTTATGAGATTATTCGTTTCTTGGTTGGTCGCTTCTCAATCTTTTTGCTAGCCTTCATTCTGCACCAAGTATGACATCTACTTGTGCATCCAAAATTCTTTAAACCAGTTTTGCCACATGAGTCCACTATATCTACCTATATGCGGTATTCTTTTGATGTTCTAAGCAAATTTGCATGTGCCATCTCTAATTTTCAAAATAAACTTCTCTTTTGTGTGTTTGTTTCGCTCGCGGAATGGTAACGGGTGGCTAATATTTTCCATGATGCATGTGTTATTATCAAGACGAGTGTTTATTCACTTGTCATTGCACAAGAGTAAGGCAAAGGTTTTAGGGATGCCCAGTCCTGAAATGCAAAAAAATATTTACTTTATGTTGTCAAATAGTAAATTCCTTGGAAAGTGTTGGTATGGAGGGCACCCATGGATACGGTTAGCCATGGAAAGTGAAAGAAATGGTGGAAAAAGGAATAAACTTTATTTTCTGTTTGGGAGCCGCCTGTGGCATATCTAGCATGGAAAGTGTTCGGAACTCCGAGTCGTTTTCGTTGGTGGGATGGATACACCTCCCAAAATGTTTTTATCTCTAATTTTTTGCTTTGAGCTCTGGCACCTCTACAAATCCCTACTTCCCTCCGTGAGGGCCTTTCTTTTACTTTATGCAATTTTTATTTTTGAAATTTGAGTCTCCATCCTCTCTTACAAAAGCACCAACTAGGAGGCAATATGATCGTGCTCAAGTATTGGGTGTAGTTAATATTCGAGTGTGTTTCATGAATGGATCAATGTTTGAGCATGATGGGCTAGGGATAACTTGTTTTAGCATTGATATTTTGAAACATGTGGTTGCTTGTTGATATGCTTGAGTATCTAAATTATTATGTCAAAACTAGACTATTGCTTTGAATCACATAAAAGTCCAAATGTCCATGCTATAAAGAAAAGAATATGATATGACTTGATGAACAACACTCCACATCAAAAATTCTGTTTTTATCACTTACCTACTCGAGGACGAGTAGGAGTTAAGCTTGGAGATGCTGATACGTCTCCAATGTATCTATAATTTTTTATTGTTCCATGCTGTTTTATTATCAATCTTGGATGTTTTATAATCATTTTATATCATTTTTTGGTACTAACCTATTGACATAGTGCTAAGTGCCAGTTGCTGTTTTTTCCATGTTTTTTACATCGCAGGAAATCAATATCAAACGGAGTCCAAATGCCACGAAACTCCACGATGATTGTTTATGGGCCAGAAGAAAGGCAATGGTCCCTGGTTGCACCTGGGGGGTGCCCCGAGGGGGGCACAACCCACCAGGGCGCGCCAGGAGGCCCAGGCACACCCTGGTGGGTTGTGCCCACCTCGTGTGCCCCCCGGACCGCCTCTTTGCTCTATAAATACCCAAATATTCCAAAAACCCTAGGGGAGTCGACGAAATATTCATCCAACCGCCGCAGAGTCCAGAACCACCAGATCCAATCTAGACACCATCTCGGATGGGGTTCACCACCTCCATTGGTGCCTCTCCGATGATGCGTGAGTAGTCCTTTGTAGACCTTCGGGTTCGTAGTTAGTAGCTAGATGGCTTACTCTCTCTCTCTTGCTAATTCTCAATACAATGGTCTCTTGGAGATCCATATGATGTAACTCTTTTGCGATGTGTTTGTTGGGATCTGATGAACTTTGAGTTTATGATCAGTCAAATCTTTTTATATCCATGAAAGTTATTTGAGTTTCTTTGATCTCTTATATGCATGATCTCTTATAGCCTTGTATTTCTTCTCCGATATTTGGGTTTTGTTTGGCTGACTTGATCTATTTATCTTGCAATGGGAAGAGGTGCCCGGTAGTGGGTTCGATCTTACGGTGCTTGATCCCAGTGACAGAAGGGGAACCGACACGTATCGTTGCCACTAAGGATAAAAAGACAAGATCTATATCTACCGCCATATAGATAAACAGATATTGTCTACATCATGCCATCGTTCTTATTGCATTACTCCGTTTTTCCATGAACCTAATACACTAGATGCATGCTGGATAGCGGTCGATGTGTGGAGTAATAGTAGTAGATACATGCAGGAGTCGGTCTAATAATCTTGGACGTGATGCCTATGTAATGATCATTGCCTGGATATCATCATAATTATTTGGAGTTCTATCAATTGCCCAACAGTAATTTGTTTACCCACCGTTTGCTATTTTTCTTGAGAAGCCACTAGTGAAACCTATGGCCCCCGGGTCTTCTTCTTCATATATTTGCCTTGCGATCTATTTTTCCTTTGCATTTTTATTCAGATATAGTAAACCCAAAAACACAAAAATATCTTGCTGCACTTTATTTTATTTGTGACCTATTATTTCAATCCATTTCAATTTTCTCCGTCTCCGTGCCAATTTCTGGCGCCTTACCCGAAAGGGATTGACAACCCCTTTAACACGTCGGGTTGTGAGTGGCTGTTATTTGTGTGCAGGGGCTGTTTACGTTTTGTTGCTTGGTTCTCCTACTGGTTCTATACCTTGGTTTCATTACTGAGGGAAATACCTGCCATTGCTCTGCTACATCATCCTCTCCTCTTGGGGGAAACACCAACGTAGTCTTGGCAAACATCATCACCTGTGCACAAGTAAAGGGGTATAGAAAGGCCCCTACTTTTGTACACCGACAGGAACCCCCGGGCCTGGGCCTCACATAAGCGCGAAGCGTTGTTGGGCCAGGCCCAGAACGGTGCGCGGGCACGCGTGGCAGAGTTTTAACTGCGGTAACTCCTTCGCCAGTTGTGCTTCCCCCGACCCGCAGTGAGTGCGTGACATGGGGGTCGTGCGTGGAATGGTTGCAGCACGCTTGCATCACCTCGCGGTGAAATAGTAAAGAGGCGTCCCGCGTCTTCCCCATGAAAAAGAGGAAATAGTAGGGCCGCTGCTCATTTACCCTCTGCACCCTTTCCAAACTCGGAACCACCGTTCCCCTCTTCTTCTCCAAGAGGAAATCGGAGCTCTCGCCTCTGCTCACTGCCGCCGCGCCCCCATTGCCCTTGATCCCTCACCCCCTCTCAGCCGCCATGGTGCCCAAGACCAGCAAGGGCAAGGGAGCGGCCAAGGACGCCGGGGGAAGGAGGCGCTGGAGAGCGAGTTGGTGGAGATGCGGACGCAGTACACCATCTTCACCTCGACGGTCGACGCACTCACCCTCAAGGAGAAGTTAAGGCCCTTGTGGGGAAGGGAGACGTCGGGGCATCCCGCCACACACATCATCCCCGCCTCGTGCGCCAAGGCCGACTACTTCTCCTGTGGGCTCTGCCCCCTCTTTCAAATTTCTTCAACGACATCATGCACACCTATGGCTTCCACCTTCTGGACCTTATGCCGAACGCCGTGGCGTGCATGGCCTTCTTTGCCCATCTCTACGAGGGCTTCGCCGGAGTGCACCCCAGCACGACGCTCTTCCATCATTACTTCACCCCTCGTATCCAGCCAGGGGGTGAGGGAGTCCTGGACTAAGGGGTCCTCGGGCGTCCGGCCTGTTATCCATGGGCCGGACTGATGTGCTGTGAAGACACGAAGGCTGAAGACTGTACCCGTGTCCGGATTGGACTCTCCTTGGCATGGATGACAAGCTTGGCGACTAACTATGAAGATTCCTTCTTACGTAACCGACTCTATGTAACCCTAGATTCCCCCGGTGTCTATATAAACCGGAGGGTGTAGTCCAGAAAGCATATACTCATTACCATAGTCATACAGGCTAGGCTTCTAGGGTTTAGCCATTACGATCTCGTGGTAGATCAACTCTTGTAATACTCATATTCATCAAGATCAATCATGCAGGAAGTAGGGTATTACCTCCATAGAGAGGGCCCGAACCTGGGTAAACATTGTGTCCCCTGTCTCCTATAACCATCGATCCTAGACGCATAGTTCGGGACCCCCTACCCGAGATCCGCCGGTTTTGACACCGACATTGGTGCTTTCATTGAGAGTTCCACTGTGCCGCGATGAAAGGTTCGATGGCCCCTTCGATTGTCTATAGCGACGCTGTCCAAGGAGAAACCTTCCTCCTCGGACAGATTTTTGTATTCGGTGGCTTCGTACTACGGGCCAACTGGCTTAGCCATCTAGAGCAGATCGATAGTTACGCCCCTGGCCACCAGGTCAGATTTGGAAGCTTGAACTACGTTGCAAATATCCATGGAGACTCGATCTTCAATGGATTTGAGACCGCGGGGATCGCTCCCCCTCGCTCTGATGAACATGACTTAAATCTGTCATCGGACCATATTCAGGAGATGGTTCCTGTAACTGCTGCGGCCTTAGATCGGGAGCAGATTGCACCATCCGAAGCCACAGAGTCCGCGGCGTTGGAGCTGCACACAGACTCAACACCTGGGAATATCTGTGTCAATGGAATTTCGGACTCGTTTCCGGCTATAAACTCCGAACCGCATACGCCTGCAGACACCGAGCTGGATCGGTCATCGATCTTCGAGTTCAGGGCCGCAGACGTCTTCCAACACTCGCCCTTGGGTGATGTGCTAAAAAACTTGTCCTTGGCAGGGGACTCATAGCCGAACTATGTCCGGTTCGAACTAGAGGCTGACGATGGAGAATTTCGCTTCCCACCCGCCACCCACTTCATAGCCACTGTCGAGGATTTAACCGACGTGCTTGATTATGGCTCTGAAGACATCGACGGTATGGACGATGATGCCGACAAGGATCAAGGCCAAGACCCGCCATTCACTGGACGTTTGACGGCCACCTCTTCGTACGATGTGTACATGGTTGATACACCTAAAGAAGCTAACGACGACGACGACAAAGAAGATCCAGTTGAGAATAAACCTCCTGAGACACAGTCCAAGTGCCGGCGTCCTAAACGCCGCTCTAAGTCACATCACTCAAAAGACAGCGACACCGGAGAAAATAATACTCGGGACGCCGCCGAAAACAATGAAGACCCAGTTGAAGCAAGATCCGAACAGGAGGAACAAGAAAACGGGCAAGCCAGCCCGATTGATCAGGCCCTGCCCAGCGACAATTCGGAGGACGACGACTACCTTCCACTCGCCGAAGATGAGGTAAGCCTCGGCGATGATGACTTCATCGTACCCGAAGAGCCCCTCGAGCAGGAGCGCTTCAAGCGCAGGCTAATAGCTACTGCAAGGAGCCTGAAAAAGAAGCAGCAGCAGCTTCAAGCTGACCAAGACCTGCTCAACGACAGATGGACCGAAGTCCTGGCCGCCGAAGAATACGGCCTTAGTGGCCTGGCCAAAAGCTACCCGGAGCATAGATCGCTACCTCAGTTCGATGACGAGGCGTTGGAGCCCGTACCATCATCACACAATACGACAGGTCGACGACAACACGGTTCGGATAAAGAGGCGATTCAAGCCGAACACCAGACCGCCCCACCTCGCCGTAAAGGCAAAGCTCGTGGTTGTATAGATGACCTCCGACGGGACTTGGACAGTAGAGAAGGACACGCAAGATCGATCTATGGATCGCGAGGGCATGCCTCGACACGCAACGATGGCTACCTATTCAGATGTGACAAACCCAGCCACGCCCGAGCCAAAAACCGAAAATGGACTCCTTCGGAGTTACGTCACAGTGTGGCCCAACATAGAGGCGCAGCACACCCTCTTTGCTTCACTAATGAAGTAATGGATCATGAATTCTCCAAAGGATTCAAACCCGTCAATATTGAATCATACGACGGAACAACCGATCCCGCGGTATGGATAGAAGATTTGATCCTCCACATCCATATGGCCCGTGGAGACGACCTCCATGCCATTAAATACCTCCCACTAAAGCTAAAAGGGCCAGCTCGGCACTGGTTAAACAGCCTGCCTGAAAATTCCATAGGCAGCTGGGAAGACTTGGAAGAAGCCTTCCTTGACAACTTCCAAGAAACATATGTCCGGCCATCGGATGCTGATGACCTAAGTCACATTGTCCAGCAGCCCGGAGAGTCAGCCAGGAAGCTCTGGACTCGGTTCTTAGTCAAAAAGAACCAAATCATCGACTGTCCGGACGCGGAAGCCCTTGCGGCCTTCAGACATAGCGTCCGGGGCGAATGGCTTGCACGCCACCTCGGCCAAGAAGGACCTAAATCCATGGCAGCCCTTACTGCTCTAATGACCCGCTTTTGCGCGGGACAAGACAATTGGCTCGCTCGCAGAAGCAACAGCGCCAGCGACCCGGGCACTTCCGAAATCCGAGACGGCAACAGCAAGCCACGACGAAGCAAACACAACAGTCACAATGATAATGAAAGATCATGCAACACAGCGGTCAACGCCGGATTCAACAATCCCAAGCCTAGTCAACGGAAGAAGCCATTCAAGGCGAACCGAGACGAACCATCCAACCTAGACAGGATATTGGACCGACCCTGCCAGATTCACGGCCACCCCGATAAACCAGCTAATCATACCAACAGAAACTGCTGGGTCTTTAAGCAGGCCGGCAAGCTCAACGCCGAACACAAGGGGAGGAGGCCGCTAGGCGACAGGGACGACGGAGAGGTTCACCAACGAAATACTGGGGGTCAGAAGCAATTTCCACCCGAGGATCGACTACTCCTGGAGCGGAAATAGCAGTCCGGCTTCCACCGCCCACCTCGTACACCTGCAAAATTTGTACCGCGCATACATCACTACGCACTTAAGATACCATGGGCATTGGCGGAAGCACACTACGGACAAGCCTGCAAGCATTCCCGTAACACTTTTTTTATCTATTTTCTTTTTATTTCTTCCTTCACTATCTCTTAAAAATAGGTGACGAACAGGGCAAACATCTACAACTGACTCTATCGGAGTTCGGATCCGTACACTCACCTAAGGGGCTACTTCCGTCAAGGATTCCTCTCGCCGAGGACTGGCGGCGCAGACGTGCGACAGGAGGTCCAAAATAACTATTTGTAGACCGCACACTTTATTTCGAGCCTGTACTATGCCTCTTCCTCCGCCTTCGACCCCAAGCATGTCAAATAGCCGAGGTGGTGGCTTATATATATATATACACTAAGAAATCATTGGCATATCGCTCAGGTCCCAGTAAACAGTATCCGAATTAATCATCCGTGTTGTTTCGCCAATGAATATGGCTCCCATGGTTGTTTCACAGATATACCTTGGCATAACCTGCCAGGGGCTCGGTATGGGAACAAATGAGTTGCCAACAAAAGTCTGAACAACTCTATAGCGTACTTCGGCGTCGTAAGTTTGGCCTTATATGCATCAGCTCCGAATCATTGTCTTGGGTCAATAGTTGGGTTGCCCGGCTCCTGTGCTTGCTACCCTACGTTCCTCTCCATCGGCTAGGGTAGTAAAGGGAGAACTACTGTGATTGTGCTTCCAGTTCATCCGGTCAAGTACCTCAGTAGAGAAAGCCGAAACCTGACTGTCATGATGCGACGAGAGTTGGTCAACCACTTGACGACTTATTGGAATCTTTAGCGATTCTCCGTGTCACACGAAGGATCTTTTTTCAGATAAAAAATGTAAAGCATTGTATTATAATACACCGCGTACATACCAGGGCTATGTCGTAGTCCCACCATAAAACTCCTATGGCTAAGTGAAAGTGTTAACGCCATATAGTCTGATTGCCTGGTTCGCCGCATTATCACCTCCTTCATGGACCAAGACGTTGGATAAAGAGTGATTACATGCTTTTCTGAACACCCCCGTAGTTCCTACGAGGGGGCTGAAGCCGACGACTGGAAAACTTTCAGATTCTATTAAAATGGCCGCACGGGAGGAATACAAGCTTTCGAGCAAAACATAAAAATAGATTAACTATAAAATTGTCTTTTACAATTCTCATACACTTCACTCGAACATTATGTCTTTCGAGCACTGACCCTCTATCAAGCGGGCGGCCTCTAGGACGTCTTCAAAATGATGCTCCGGTTCAGGACGGTCCTTGCCCTTGGGTGGACTCTTCGCCGCAACATCGATGGCCTTCATCTTCCCCCAGAATGTTTTGACTCGGGCAAAAGCCATCCGTGCACCTTCAATGCACGCCGACCGCTTCACAGCATCGATACGCGGCACCGCGTCAACAAGCTTTTGTACCAAACTGAAGTAGCTATCCGGAACATGCTCAGTTGGCCACAACCGGATTATGACATTCTTCATGGCGGCGCCGGATATCCTATGAAGTTCAGCCCATTGGGACATCTGCTCATTCAGCAACAGCGGGCGCTTTGATGCGCCAAACTGTGACCAGAAAAGCTTCTCCGTTGCGTACCCATCTCTCGCTTGGTAATACTGCACCGCATCGGAAGAACTCTTCGGCATATCTAAAAACTCGTCTGGAGAACTCCACACTTGGTTAAGCTAAGCATAGTTTGGATCACCGAACTTAGTTTGCAGCAAAAAGGGCTTACCAGCCGCAATCTCCCCAGCTTGCCGGATCTCCTCACGGGCTGCTCTTGACTCCGACCGCGCTTCTCTCGCCTCTTGTAAGGCCTTGTCCAGTTCAGCCGTTTTGGCTTCATTCTCCTTCTCCAGAAGTTCACAGCGGCTGGTAGCATTTTTCAGTTCGAGCGCCATCGTGGATACTTTCTCCTCGTCTTGGCGCCGTGCAGCTTGTTCGGCTTTTAACTCAGTCGATGCCTTTTCGGCAGCAGCATTGCTACACTATGCCTGCTCCTTGGCCCGGGCCAGCTCCGCTCGAAGAACTTCAACGGCGGCAGCACCATCTGCAGCCATGGATATTCAAGCATATAAATTTTAGCATCATGCTTATACCACAAAAATGTATGGGATTGCTCCGAATACATAACTTGCGACTCGTCAAGATGCATATTGATTAACGCAAGATCGTCCCCTGCTACATCAAGCTTCCGTTGCAGCTCGGCAATATCCATAGTCTGGGAAGTAGGCAAGGGGGAAGCAGCCTGTGTTCAGGTTCATCAGGTTAGTCCTTGAATGATTCTTTTCGATCCTCCATTCGCTTCTCAGTGGAAGCCAACCCGAGTCTCAGGGGCTACTACCTATACACAGGCGCATCTTTGCAAATAAAACATTATATCACAAACCTCGAAGCCTTTTAGCAGGCCCGTGAAGGCTTCATTCAATCCACTCTTCGCGGACAAAATCTTCTCAATCATTGTACCCATCAAGGTACGTTGTTCCCCCGAGACAGATGCTTTTCGCAACATGTCTCACAATATATCCGGAGCCTCCGGGTCTCCGGAAGCCGCTCTAGGAGCACAACCATCCTTTGAAGGAATCCGTTCACCCGTCTCCAGAATCACCGTCGGCTGCGAGCCAGACAGTCTGGGGCCTTTATTATCACCCCAGAATCCTAGGCGGTCGGAGATCCACCTTCGGGTACTGCCTCTTTTATCCCCTGCGTAGCTGTTGATCAAGAAAAATCCTCCGCGATGACACTTCAGAGTCGTCCGCCTTATTGGGCGAGGAGGTTGGGGGAGGCGTCTCGCTCTCCATCATCTCTGGGAGGAGACCTCCTGAAGAAGAGGATTGCCCAGCAAAACTCTGTGCCGACCTGTAAAAATGCACGGACACATTACGTATATCTTCGCTAATGGCAAAGGAGCGGGACGCTATCAAAGTACCCCGGATTCACTTACGGTTTGGTCAAGGGCTTGTCCCCATGTTGGAGCTGTTCAATGGCGTCGCTTTCCAAACCCAAGCCGCTCGACGGTGGCATCTTGCCCCTCTTGGGAGACCGCCCCTCCCAACCTTCAGAGGCGGCCCTTTTCCTCCTGCTCGGAGAAGGGATACTGGGTCCTCTTTTGCCTCTGTCTTCAGGCGAGGAAAGGTTGATTTCTCTGGACTCTGTGTCTGACTTACCTCCGGAACAAAGGTCATCTTGGGTCTTCTCACTCTCCTCTTTACCCTCCCTTGCCGGCGCCTGGTATGGTGCCGAGGCCAGCATCCTTGTTAACACAGGATTAGCTGAGTCTTCGGGGAGGGGAGCTGGACATCTAATCCGTTCCACTTTCTTTATCCAGCCCTGAAAAAAGGATGATTCGGTCAGTGTCTTACCACTGGGTATTTGATTATGAGGTGTTCGGCGAACGGGTACTTACCGGGGTGTCCGGATGGTTACAGTCTAGGCCGATATCTTCGATGGTGTCCGGCCATTGCTTTCGTTTCTCGAAAAATAATCTCCACATTCCTTCGTGCGTAATGTCAAAGAAGTGCTGAAGAGTCCGCGGCCCTTCTGGATTGAACTCCCACATGCGGAGAGGCCGTTGCTGGCACAGCAGGGTCCGGCGGACTAGCATTACTTGATCAACGTTGACGATATTGATGTCCCTCTCAATGAGGCTTCGGATGCGACTTTGCAGAGCGCGCACCTCGTCCGTTGATCCCCATTCCAACCCCTTATTAATCCACGATGCAAGCTGAATTGGGGGATTGGATCGAAATGAGGGTGCAGCTGCCCACTTGGAGCCACGGGGCTCGGTGATATAGAACCACCCCTGCTGCCATAAATCGGAAGATTTGGCAAAGGATACTTTGTGGGGACCCCGACTCATAACTCGTGATCACCGAATGCACGTGTACAGTGATCCCAGAGATCAATGCTCACTGAACACACAGAAGCTGAATAACAAGAGTCTTACATCCATACATACCGTATTACACAAGTAGGACCATTATGGTCAAGTCTTGAGTATAACTTCGCAGCGGAAATCTTCATCGATAACTTGAACCCATGCCATCTGCCTTAACCCTACAGGCATTCTGACTAGGAAGCGTCCTAGCTCGCAAGTTCGTCACCAAGGTACTCTTCAGTATATCATGTCCTTTCATGCCTGGCCAATAAAATAACCAGTGGCAAGCCAATGAGTACTTTGAATGTACTCGCAAGCAACCCAAGAGTGGTAACAGAATAATTATGCAAGATTCTACTGCTAAATTGGCAGTTTTGCGGAAAGCTAGTTTTTCTCATGCAAGTATGATCAACATTTATCAAGGATATGAATGTGTCTGCAACAAGTATCAGGAGGTTACAGATATCAACATCAAGAAAGAGTTATGAACAACTCATGCTCAAGCTCATCGTGACTTCCTCATGAATCACGTCAACAGATTTACCAAACCGTGTTGTTTGTCAGAAACATATGGACGTAGTCTAAGCAGCACCACCCAATTGTCCTTGACCGTGGACACGGCTATTCGAATAGTTTACACTCTTCAGAGGTTGCACACTTTACCCACAAGATCCGGGGAACTTCCGTGTCATCCACGACCCGCGGTACCTCAAGTACCCGGGGTAAGCACCTGATTACTATCTTTCCCTAGACGACACTAACATAGAGTCCACTCGATTGGTAGTAACCCCCGTGCCCAACATTTCACATCTTAAAGTTGTGGAGCCTTGCTCCCATATTCATCACATACCACAAGCACGGGGTACCAACGGTGTGTCCGGTGCCCTGTGAAGACAGTCATGGCCGCCCTACCTGGCACGACCCTGTCCCGAGAGAGCGCAACAACGACTCTCCCATCACTAGTAATGCGGGCTCCAAGCTAGTATCGGCCTAGGTAATCAATAATGCCCTTTCCCATATAAGGGTAGAGTGGTCGCGCATGTTTGGTTAGGACGGTCGACAAATCTTAAATCTAATCCATCTCTGTAAACAACACTTTTATCAAGCCTCGGTACCCTACCTCTCCACCAAGTAGTGACCTCGTTCATCATCATCTCCCAGGGGGGGTTGTTTGCAAGTATGTCAAACCACACTTGTTTCTTTCCATGCATAACCCTGACCCACTTTGCGTAGAAACTACTTTAGCATCCCACCTACTCCCACCGGCATAACCCACATAAGGAGGTAGGGTCATGCACCATGCAAGTATCAACGAGGAAGTAACGGTGGCCAACCATCAAAGTGGTTCCACCTCATCATGATTCCGTTGCAACAACAATATGGTGCTATATGTCATGCATAAAAAAGGGATTCATAGACATGGTCAAAGGGCTGCTTGCCTGGTTCATCAGAGTCTTCAAGTCTTCTGGTCCTTCTCCAAGTACTCCGTCTACTTCGTCAACTAACGTCGAAACAATCATAATAAGCAACACAACAAGGCAGAAAATAAAAGTGCTCTAAAAATATTAATTTGACTTTTCTAGGACATCTCTGGTTATATGAATAATAGCCAGAGTGGTTTCATTGGAATTGGGTCAGTGGATATTTCTAAACATTTTGATATGATGGAATCAAGGGGTTTATGGATTTGCAAGAAGTGTATAGAAATATATTTTTGGAAAATGAGCAAAGGCACCCATTTAACAAACCATGATTTTAGAAGCATCTAGGAGTTGGTTTCACTGGATTTGGAGTTCAAATGATTTCCCTATGAATTTGCAAAGTTGACAAATATGAAGAAATGGCTCATTATATTGTGTGGCACAGAAAGTATTAATAAAAATGTCCATGACCTAAGTTATGAACTTAGAAGCATCTAGCAATTTGAATCATGGCATTTGGATCAATTTTGAGCTCTCTGTGATTTTCTAAAGTTCATCACAGAAATAGGAAAATAGAGTTTTACGAAATATGTGTGAAGAAAAGTTTCCTGGAAAAATGTGCAAACAGCACCATGTGATAGATCATGAATTTATGAACTACTACAAATTTGAATCATCAAATTTGGAGCTCTGTTGAATTATTTATAGAGTTTTGAAGTTGACTAGAAAAATAAAAAGGAAATAAGGCTTTAACCTTATCCTATGCACGGGGCGACAGATAGACCGTGGGCCGGCCCAGTGGCTCGGCTGCGCGGGCAGAGGTGGTGATGTCGAAGGCGGCTTCGCGAGGGTGCGCCTTCGCGCAGGGAGGCGGATCCGGCCGAAGCCGTTTCCACTTAAACGGTCGGGCCCGCCTGCTGGGTCGCTGACGAGCGGGGCCCAGCAGCAGGCCGTCTTCAACCTCCCACGCGCGCTCCGGCCGCGGGGAGGACCGGCTCCCGCTGGTGATTGCTGGCGCTACAGAGCATCTACGGCGACGTTCCGCCCACCGGCGTGCTCAGGAGGCCACGCCGCACCCATCCATGTGCTGCACGCATGCCAGGGAGGGTTGTAGCGGCGATGGCCTGGATGGCCGCGGAGGAGGCTGTCGGCGAGGTTGGGGCATGGCGCTGCAGGCACGGGGAGGAGGAAATGGAGTGTGGGGCGAGTCGGCGGCGGTGGTGAGGGGGCTCTGGAGTGGCTAGGGAGAGAAGAGAGGCTCGGGATAGCCCGAATTTAGCACGGGGCCGGCGGCGGTTCTCCGTTCATGGGGGGATATGGAGGGCGCGAGGAGGGAAGTGGGTCGGTCCAGGGGGTGCACGGGAGGAAGAGAAAGCCAAAGGAGTAGAGAGGGGGCTCGGGGGTGGCCTTAAATAGAAGGGGGCGAGGTGCACCGTGGACGGGTGCGCCGGCGAGGTCGTTGCCATTGCTAGGGGTCATGGGGGCTCGCGTGTGCATGTCCGGGGCGTTTGTAGAGATGGTTTACGGCCAGGGGAAGGGAGAGAAGGAGCGGGGAGAGCTCTGGGTGGAGCCACGAACTCGCGCGACATTGGCGGGCTCGGGCGGCTCTGGGCACGCGCGGCATGGGCAGGACAGAGAGGAAAAGGAGGGGCCCAGCTTGGTGGCGTGTTGCGGACGTCGAGGCACCTCGACTGGCGCAAGGGGGAGACTCGAGGTGGTCGGGGGACGCGGCGTCAACGGTCGGGAGCACGCTGACGTGCTCCAGAGCGCGCACATGGCCGGCACCCGCGGCTTTTTCTCGCATCCTCACGCGCCCACTTGTGTCTGGCAACTGCAAGGGGGAGTAAACAATGTGGCAATGGCATCGGATGCCCTGGGAATCTACTGGAGGGGAGAGGGAGTTGAGAGAGAGTGGAAATGCTGCTGCCCAGAGAAGAAAAGTGGATCCCTGCCCCCCTTCATCATTGCCTCTCGGGCAGGGAAGCACACCAGAGGTAGAGGGGAACTAGTAGGGGTGGTGGTAAAAAGTAGAACTCATGGATATTAGTGGAAGTGGTAAAATTGGTGTTTTTAGAAAAATGGCAGAAGGTGTTAGTTGTTGATTTGGGAAAGAAGATGAACTCCTCTTGTCATAAGGTTTGACAGGGCCAAATGGCATGAGAAAACAAGAGGCTCCACCAAGATTGAGTTCATTTGGGCAAAGTTGCCAATGCAACTTTTGTAAACCCTAGAAATCAACAAAAATGGACTTTCCAAGATTTAGTCATGCAAATCTATTCTCCTTGATGCACCACTTAGTTTAGTGTCATCATTTGAGGTTCTGAACATGTCCACAAAAGTTGAGATCAAAAGGAGAAAGTTGCCAATGTAAAGTTGTTCAAATTTGGTTCTGGACAGAGAGGGTTTTGGGGCACTTTGATCAAGATAACATTCTCTCCAACTTGTTCCATTTGGTATAGATGAATAATTACACCATTTGAGCATGTTCACCAAGTTTGAGAGCATTTGGACATGATTGGCAATGTAAAGTTGCTCAAACTTTAAAATGGACAGAAATGGGTTTGAGGAGATTTCATGGGGTTATGCTATTCTCCATGACATGAGACTTGGCAAGATCATCAAACATGTCATATGTGACATGCTAGAATTTTCTTGGAATATTTGGGGAATATTTCCTTTGTAAATATTTCAAAAGCTTGAAATATCCAGAAAGGGTTTTTGAGGGATTTGACCAATATTTTGAACATGACCATGTGTTGAAACTCTTATATGGACAATATATGTCCACTGAGTTTCCCTAGGTTTTTCCAAATATTTTTAAAGCACTAAAATAATTTTAACCTATTAAAGACCATTTCTGGACTTAAGAAAAAGCCTTTAAATAAAATAGGAAAATAACTTCTAAAATTATATTTTTGTGGTTTCTGGGTGGCCTATATCTAATAGGAGTCAAATATATTTTTGGAAATATTTTTACTGCCCTTAATTAAGTACTTGCAGTGCAAATCTCAATTTAGGGGTTTTTGGAAAACTAATTTTTGAAAATACTATTTGGCCAAATTATTTTCGTAAGAAATTATTTTTATGTCCTACACACATGGCATGATCATTGGGAAAGGTTTTTTGGATCAAGGAGAAGGAGTATAAGAGTTGGAGGATTTATTTGATTTTTAGAGCACTTGCAAACAACAGTCAAACATTCAATCAAAGCAAAGACAAAACACTCAAAAGTTTTTGTCAAACCACATTTTATCTTGATTTATTGACTTAAGTGTTGTGGCATGAAAATCAGGGTGTGACAGACCTACCCCCCTTACAAGAATCTCATCCCCGAGATTCCCAAACTAGGCGCGAGAAGGAATATGAAAACTGGATCTGGGGTAGTCTTCACGTCCTCATACTGCTTGTCTTCCGAGTGGTGCTCCATTGAACCTTGAAGTACTCGATGGCATGGCTTCATGTATGATGTCCTGCTTGGTCCAGGTTGCAATTGGGGTCTCTCGCGTAGGTCATATTGGGCTGGAGGTCGATGGCTCGGTGATCGATGTCCTTGTAGAGATCGGGCTAGTTAGGAAGTTGGAAACACCCCCGAGGTTGTGTTGTGTGGGAAAACGTTGTGCATAGTGGGTAACTCAGGTGGCAACTCCAGCTGGTAACTGTCTTCTCTTCGTCTCGTAGTGATCTCATAGGGGGTTGTTAAATCTTGGAGTGATCTTGAAGGGGGCCGATGAATCTTGGTGTGGGTTTCCTTGTCATGGAAACGCTTGGTTCCTTAGAGAGGACTGGCTTGCAGATACACATGGTCTTCGACGTGGAAGTTTACTTCTTGGCGAAGGTGGTTGTTATAGTGCTTCCTCCTTGACATGGTGATCTTCAGACGTTCCTTGACCAGATGAATGACTCTTCTTCCATCTTCGGGTGGACATGCATGTCCTCAAATAAAGATGATAACAAACTTGCCCAAGTACTCTATGAAGTATATGGGTACGTAGAGTGGGCTGAGGCATTGGTGGTGGTCACGGTTGAGTATTGGCCAAGGTCTTATCGATCTAGAGAAAAAGCCCAAGGTCAGGATCCGACCATGTTATGGCTTGGTAAGGCTTAAGGATTTCAAGGATTCTAGGGTGCGAGTGAATGTTTATCATCTTATCCTTAAGCACGATTTCTGAGAGGCCAATTGTTCTATCTAGTCCTTTAAACAAATAGCCTTATACCATTGAAAGCATCAACTCTTGTAGGTCAGCTCCAATCATCACTCATGCTATTATTATTCTCAGGACTTCCGAGAGGGGGTTTAATAGGATCATACATGTCTACGATCCCAAAAACTCGTATGTATGTCTACCCCTAAAAATCCATGGGTATATAAGCTACTAAGCTTGAACGTGACAATCCAAGTGCTCAGACTACTCTTCTAAGGTCTAAGGCATTTCTACCCTAAGGAAACACGTCATATGCCACTCCAAGATCTTGTTTCCTTCCTATGAATCAATTCTAACAGCCCATTTCTACCATCAATTATTACACCATCCATTAATTCTACAACTCCAATGTTTATGGTGTTCCACATGATCTCCTAATGTCCTATAATCCCCAGATACTTCAAAAGGGCTATCTCTACTATAGTCAGCCCACCGATTCCCATTACCAGGGTCGAGTAAACTCCAAGGTCAGGCTTTATATAGACCCCTAAATCAACTCCGACAATTAACCCAATCTCCTAGTTTATCGTCCATCGAGAAACATGGTATCATGATCGAGATCATCGGTCTAAATCCAATTTACTCCGAACCATGCGGACTTACTCAGCATCTATACTCAACTAGGATCACCTATTTATCCAAATCTCATGTCCTACGAGAATCCATACACGTTTCCCCCAAGTCATCATCGTAATTCAACTATCTCTTATCAATATCCCCTGGTCAAGACAAATCCCTATACCTACAAGAATTCCAGCTTGCGATCATAATTGTCCTACTAAATCCAATTTTACTCAGGGGCAATGAAAGTCATGCTATCTTATTAACACGATCCCACCAAGTTCATCTACCAACATGAAAGCCTCATAATCCACCAAATAGTCTCATAAAATTTCTCAAAGTCATTGATATAAACTCATCAAGTCATTTGTCCTCTATTCCTATATCCTCAAATTGGTCTTCCCTATGGCATCGTTAGTTTGGTGCTATCTTAAGATGATAACGTGCTCGTTCACTATGCCCACTAGTTCCATAATGAACCTAGTGATAAGCAAGGTTTACTGTAGCTTAACTTGTTCTCTTGTGATTCCGTAGGTTAAGCTCATGGTTAAGGATTTGTTATGGGGTATCTTGTGAAGTCTCGAAGGGTCTAGGAATGGGTTTCTAGTCTAGAGGGTTAAATCATAATTCTACGGGGTTGCACTTGGTCGTGGAGGTTGTAGCAGAAGTCTTCATTGCTAGTCGGTTGCCGAGGCAGAATCCTTAGTGTAGCTTGTCTTGCCGGTCTTCAGTTGAGGAGAGAGATGAGAGGTAAAAGTAGCATAGAGGAGGTGGGATGCCTAAAGGGGGTTCTATAGCGCAAGTGCAAACCAAAAAGTGCCGAAAGGGCCAAACAAAAGAAACAAGGTAAGGAAGGTGATATAGTCGCGTACTTGTTGCCTAGGGCAAAAGTGCGACCTATATCAAAACACAAACAAATAAAAACAAGCAACACACAATCATGGTTCTATTCGAACCATCATACGGACTCGACTGCGCATAGGGGGTACACGACTCATCCTACCCTAGGGGTTCTCGGATTCAGTAGTCGTGCTTTGCTCCGTGCCTCGTGCAGTCTTCTGGGTTTCCCTCAGGTGTTGCTACGTCTCTTTGTTCGATGAAACAATCCGGGTTGATCCTGAAGATTCTTCAACAACTTCTCGCCTGTTGAAGTGGTGGGGTGAAGGTGGCTTCTCGTAGCAGGCATTGACTCGGTCTTCTATTGTCTTCTTAATCATGACGATCCCTTTTCGCCTTCTAAGGCGTCGATGGTACCAAGTAGGTAATCCTTTATGCAATGACATTAACAAGGCATAGTAGAGGTCCAACATGTCGGTTACGTTGATGACAACATTGACACCAAGAGCGGGGGATGAAGAGAACCGTTTTCCTGCTCACTATAATGAGGCGGACCAAATGGCGAGGTTCTCATCCACCGGTGGTTGCCGATACAACAACGGTAAGGACATGATTGCTCTATTAGCGATGCATATCATGATCCTGCATTTCTTAGGACCAGGTTGCATCATCTTGGGGCAAACTCAAAGGTGTCACCATCTTCCGAGTCTTGGTTTCCTCAATCATTGAGAAGGCATTTTCCATCTTGTCGTGGTGTCGCCAAGCTTGTGTTCAGAAGGTGTGGGTGAATGTCTGGCAAGACGTCTTCTTCTTGGTTACCCACGAGGATTACAGAGAATCCAGTGGTCATGGGCTTAAAGGTACTAGCGACCATAAGTTTTGAAGGGGAAGAGGTCAATACGGAAAGTATACCTTAGTTTTCGAAAAACAGAGAAGGGAAGAGAAGTATAGATAGTTTTGAAAACTGGTAATAGTTTTGGAAATAGTTTTAACCCTAACTAACGACCATGCTAACTAAGGCTTCCTATAGTCAGGATGGCTCTGATACCAGCTCTGTGGGGACCCCGACTCATAAGTCGTAATCACCGAATGCATGTGTACAGTGATCCCAGAGATCAATGCTCACTGAACACACAGAAGCTGAATAACAAGAGTCTTACATCCATACATACCGTATTACACAAGTAGGACCATTATGGTCAAGTCTTGAGTATAACTTCGCAGCGGAAATCTTCATTGATAACTTGGACCCATGCCATCTGCCTTAACCCTACAGGCATTCTGACTGGGAAGCGTCCTAGCTCACAAGTTCGTCACCAAGGTACTCTTCATTATATCATGTCCTTTCATGCCTGGCCAATAAAATAACCAGTGGCAAGCCAATGAGTACTTTGAATGTACTCACAATCAACCCAAGAGTGGTAACAGAATAATTATGCAAGATTCTACTGCTAAATTGGCTGTTTTACGGAAAGCTAGTTTTTCTCATGCAAGTATGGTCAACATTTATCAAGGATATGAATGTGTCTGCAACAAGTATCAGGAGGTTACAGATATCAACATCAAGAAAGAGTTATGAACAACTCATGCTCAAGCTCATCGTGACTCCCTCATGAATCACGTCAACAGATTTACCAAACCGTGTTGTTTGTCAGAAACATATGGACGTAGTCTAAGCAGCACCACCCAACTATCCTTGACCGTGGACACGACTATTCGAATAGTTTTACACTCTGCAGAGGTTGCACACTTTACCCACAAGATCCGGGGAACTTCCATGTCATCCACGACCCGCGGTACCTCAAGTACCCGGGGTAAGCACCCGATCACTATCTTTCCCTAGACGACACTAACATAGAGTCCACTCGATTGGTAGTAACCCCCGTGCCCAACATTTCACATCTTAAAGTTGTGGAGCCTTGCTCCCATATTCATCACATACCACAAGCACGGGGTACCAACGGTGTGTCCGGTGCCCTGTGAAGACAGTCATGGCCACCCTACCTGGCACGACCCCATCCCGAGAGAGCGCAACAACGACTCACCCGTCACTAGTAATGCGGGCTCCAAGCTAGTATCGGCCTAGGTAATCAATAATGCCCTTTCCCATATAAGGGTAGAGTGGTCGCGCATGTTTGGTTGGGACGGTCGACAAATCTTTAATCTAATCCGTCTCTGTAAACAACACTTTTATCAAGCCTCGGTACACTACCTCTCCACCAAGTAGTGACCTCGTTCATCATCATCTCCCAGGGGCATCAGTGGCACCCACTGGGGTTGTTTGCAAGTATGTCAAACCACACTTGTTTCTTTCCATGCATAACCCTGACCCACTTTGCGTAGCAACTACTTTAGCATCCTACCTACTCCCACCGGCATAACCCTCATAAGGAGGTAGGGTCATGCACCATGCAAGTATCAACGAGGAAGTAACGATGGCCAACCATCAAAGTGGTTCCACCTCATCATGATTTCGTTGCAACAACAATATGGTGCTATATGTCATGCATAAAAAAGGGTTTCATAGACATGGTCAAAGGGCTGCTTGCCTGGTTCATCAGAGTCTTCAAGTCTTCTGGTCCTTCTCCAAGTACTCCATCTACTTCGTCAACTAACGTCGAAACAATCATAATAAGCAACACAACAAGGCAGAAAATAAAAGTGCTCTAAAAATATTAATTTGACTTTTCTAGGACATCTCTGGTTATATGAAAAATAGCCAGAGTGGTTTCATTGGAATTGGGTCAGTGGATATTTCTAAACATTTTGATATGATGGAATCAAGGGGTTTATGGATTTGCAAGAAGTGTACAGAAATATATTTTTGAAAAATGAGCAGAGGCACCCATTTAACAAACCATGATTTTAGAAGCATCTAGGAGTTGGTTTCACTGGATTTGGAGTTCAAATGATTTCCCTATGAATTTGCAAAGTTGACAAATATGAAGAAATGGCTCATTATATTGTGTGGCATAGAAAGTATTAATAAAAATGTCCATGACCTAAGTTATGAACTTAGAAGCAACTAGAAATTTGAATCATGGCATTTGGATCAATTTTGAGCTCTCTGTGATTTTCTAAAGTTCATCACAGAAATAGGAAAATAGGGTTTTATGGAATATGTGTGAAGAAAAGTTTCCTGGAAAAATGTGCAAACAGCACCATGTGATAGATCATGAATTTATGAACTACTACAAATTTGAATCATCAAATTTGGAACTCTGTTGAATTATTTATAGAGTTTTGAAGTTGACTGGAAAAAGAAAAAGGAAATAGGCTTTAACCTTATCCTGCACACGGGGCGACAGATAGACCGTGGGCCGGCCCAGTGACTCGGCTGCGCGGGCAGAGGTGGTGATGTCGAAGGCGGCTTCGCGGGGGTGCGCCTTCGCGCAGGGGAGGCGGATGCGGCCGAAGCCGTTTCCACTTAAACGGTTGGGCCCGCCTGCTGGGTCGCTAACGCGCAGGGCCCAGCAGCAGGCCGTCTTCAACCTCCCGCGCGTGCTCCGGCTGCAGGGAGGACCGGCTCCCGCTGGCGATTGCCGGCGCTACAGAGCATCTCCGGCGACGCTCCGCCCACCGCGTGCTCAGGAGGCCACGCCGCACCCATCCATGTGTTGCACGCATGCCGGGGAGGGCTGTAGCAGCGATGGCCTGGATGGCCGCGGAGGAGGCTGTCAGCGAGGTTGGGGCATGGCGCTGCAGGCATGGGGAGGAGGAAATGGAGTGTGGGGCAAGTCGGCGGTGGTGGTGAGAGGTCTCTGGAGTGGCTAGGGAGAGAAGAGAGGCTCGGGATAGCCCGAATTTAGCGCGGGGC
Source organism: Aegilops tauschii subsp. strangulata (assembly GCF_002575655.3). Lineage (NCBI taxonomy): Eukaryota > Viridiplantae > Streptophyta > Magnoliopsida > Poales > Poaceae > Aegilops > Aegilops tauschii. The sequence continues at coordinate 151,880,957 of NC_053039.3, forward strand.
CGGCGGCGGTTCTCCGTCCGTGGGGGGATATGGAGGGCGCGAGGAGGGAAGTGGGTCGGTCCAGGGGGTGCACCGGAGGAAGAGAAAGCCAAAGGAGTAGAGAGGGGGCCGAGGACCTTCGTGAGCTATGTTTGGAGATAGTCCCAAGAGGCTATTTAGCGACATTGGAGATTCAGTCTACCTTGATGGAAAGGATCAGAGAAGCTCAGAAAACAGACAAGGAGATTGAAGAGATAAAGGAGAAGATGAGCAAAGGAAAAGCCAAGGGATTTCGTGAGGATGAGCACGATAACTTATGGTTCGAGGACCGCGTATATGTACCAAATGATCCGGAGATCAGGAAGTTGATTTTGCAAGAAGCCCATGATTCACCGTACTCGATTCACCCAGGGAATACCAAGATGTATTTGGATTTGAAGAATACTTTCTGGTGGACCGGAATGAAAAAGGATATTGCGGAGTATGTAGCAGTTTGTGATGTATGTCAGAGAGTGAAGGCAGAGCATCAGAAGCCAGCAGGATTGCTACAGCCATTGCCGATACCCGAATGGAAGTGGGATAAAATAGGCATGGATTTTATCACGGGATTACCCAGGACTCGTTCAGGCTATGACTCGATATGGGTTGTAGTCGACCGTTTGACGAAAGTGGCTCATTTCATTCCAGTGAAGACCACTTACACCAGTGCTAAGTTGGCAAAGATATACATGACCAGGATCGTATGTTTGCATGGAGTTCCGAGGACCATTGTATCAGACAGAGGAACCCAATTTACCTCGAAGTTTTGGAAGCAGTTACATGAAACGTTGGGAACCAGGCTGGAATTTAGTACAACATTTCACCCACAGACAGATGGACAGACCGAGAGAGTCAACCAGATTTTGGAGGACATGTTGAGAGCATGTGCACTAGATTATGGATCTAGTTGGGACGACAATTTGCCATATGCGGAGTTTTCGTATAACAACAGTTATCAAACCAGTTTGAAGATGGCCCCTTTCGAAGCATTATACGGAAGGAGGTGTAGAACACCGTTGTTATGGGACGAAGTTGGAGACCGTCAATTGTTTGGACCAGATTTAATTAAGGAGTCTGAACAGAAAGTGAAGTTGATTCGCGATAGGCTCAAAGTAGCCCAGTCCAGGCAGAAGAGTTATGCTGATTCTAAACGAAAGGAGACCGTTCACAAAGTCGGAGACAGAGTGTATCTTCGAGTATCACCACTTCGAGGAGTGAAGCGTTTTGGAGTTAAAGGAAAGTTAGCGCCCCGTTTTATCGGACCATACAGAGTGTTGGAACGTATGGGAGAAGTTGCTTACAAGCTGGAATTGCCCGAAGGATTGTCTGGAGTACATGATGTATTTCACGTTTCGCAGTTGAAGAAGTGCCACGCAGAGATGGCTGAGATACCACTGAGAGACACCGTGCCACTGGAAGCGATTCAGTTGGAAAGTGATTTGACTTATGAGGAGAAACCAGTTAAGATTCTCGAGTATGCCAGCCGAGTTACCCGCAGCAAAGTTATCAAGTTTTGCAAAGTTCAGTGGAGTCACCACACAGAGGATGAAGCCACCTGGGAGCGAGAGGAAGATCTACGGAAAAACCACTCCCACCTGTTTTCTAGCCAACCCGAGTCTCGAGGGCGAGATTCATCATAAGGGGGGTAGGTTTGCAACATCCCAAATTTTCAATTTGGAATGTTATACATAGACCATCATTGCATATCATGTTTTGTTGCATTTTGACAAATCCTCGATAATCCTAAGTAACTCAAGGACCCTCGGAGAGAGTTGGGGATTTTCTCGAATTTTCAAATTCGATTTTTCAAACGAAAATTGTGGTTTTAATTATTTTTCTCTCCGGAAAAATATTTCATTTTAAATAAATGAGAGGAGAAAATATGACTTCTCCAAAACAATTGAAATACTGGAGGAAAAATGTTAAAAACATTATTTGGAATTTATTTGGATTTTATTTGCAATTTTTATTGCATTAAAAATATTGCATGTTTTCCAAAATATTTCTTTTGACTTAAAAAAATGTTCACCCTATTCTAGATTTTCTAACTAGACGGGGAAAATTTATTTCATATTTTTCTGATTTTTATTTATTTTTCTACGAATTATTTTCTGCGGCACTTATTTAAAAAAAAACCGCCCGCGCGCCGACTGGGCCAAAGGCCCAGCCGACGGCCCGCCTCACGCCTTCCTCTTCCCGCACGGGAGCTCGCCGCCGGAGTCCGTCCCGGGCACGGGAGCCACCGCCGCCTCGGGTGCCCCCTTGCCCAAGCCGCTGCACACCCCCCCTCCTTAAATACCGCCCCCCTCTATTTCCTCACCACGAGCCGCCGCCGGAGCCCCTCATCGCCGCCGCCGCAACACGCCCCGCCGCCGCCGCCGTTTGCCCCGCCGCCGCCGCCGGGAGCCGCCGGAGCCGCCGCCGGGAGCCGCCGGAGCCGCCGCCCCGCACCCCCGAGCCCCGCACCCCGCCGCCCAGCCCCGCCCCCGCCGGAGCCCCTCGCCGGAGCCCGCCGTCGAGGTACCGCCGCTGCCCCGATTCCCGTCGTTGCCGGTTTTCTGTAAAAAAAAACCCCTTTGTTTTAAAAAAACCCTAGATCGGTTTTTATTCGGTTTTATTATTTTACGAGCGTTCACCGAACCGTTCGTTTTAACGAACGCGTTCGTCGGTTTTTCTCTGTTAACGAACGTCCGTTATTTAACCGTTCGTCCGTTTTTCTTTTTCGTCTGATTTTCTCGTTATTTTCTCAGATTCGATTTCTGATCGAATCTTCGATTCTGTTTAACTTCTCGCTCGTTTATCGGAATCAGGCGATTCAAGCGCCTAGAGTTTCGTCTCGAAATTCTCTTTCCGTTTAACCTACTCAAACAAGTTTTTGCTACAGTAAAATTTGACCTAGATCTAGATTAGCAAACAAAGTTTCTTTCTTTTGTCGTTTGACTTTCGTTGCTTCTTTCGAGTTGATTCTTTTTGCAAACCGGAGTTCTTAAGTTGAACTTGCTGGTTGGATCTTTCATTCGAGTTTTACCTGTGCATTAGATGAGTACTGATTGTATGCTTGTTTGTTTGCGATAGAGTACCCGGAGTGTGCCGCTTGTTACTTCGAATCGCTAGGTTTTGCGGATCATCAGCAAGGCAAGTAACACTTTGATCATATCCCGTTCATACCCAGTTTTTGTGCATTAGATTCTACCCTCAAACACATTGCATGATTAGGATCTAAATAAACTGTGGGTATTGGGAAGTAGTTGAGGTAGTACCTATTACCTGTTTTACTTTATCAAACCCTTGGGAGTTACTTCTACGTTGCTATTATATTGCCATGCTATGCTCGTAGACGTGGATTGGGTTTGAGTGATATCCATGTCAGATGTGAGATGTTTATTAATGGTTTAACTTAAGGTGGCAACTAAAACTCACATCTGGGTGGATTGAGGCACCTGGAGAACCCAGTGTTGTCTGTATGTATAAGGTCCGCCACCCAGGCTCAAAGGGATCATAAGATTATTCATGCTAGAAACTTCCGTGTGCAGCCACAAGCTATTATGGGCTCTAGCATAGCTGAGTAGGTTACAGGATCTCTTGAAGAGGTGGACTAGCAGATGTAGGGGAAAGTAGGTGTACCGGTCCATCCAGAGTAAAGAGTGATTGTTTCCGAAAGACTGTGTCTCGGTCATCCGTTTCTCAAACATCATGTAGTGCGAGAATCAAGCGGAGGCGATCGAGTCTTGTGGGGAAAAGTGCGCAAACCTCTGCAGAGTGTACAAACTAATCATGATTAGCCGTGTCCCCGGTTATGGACAACTTGAGTATCTAGTACCTGGATTATCATTTGAATCTCATCACCGTGATACTTATAATTAATTTTGTTGGGTTAATGATGACACTTAATTGGGATTGAGTTGGAGGTACCTTCTCAATGTTTCAACCACCATGATAGTTAAATAAAAATTTATTCCTTTGAAGTAGGATAAAATTGGCTTTTCGCAAAACTGTAACCATAGAGCTTTTCCACCAGCCATATATGCATGTAGTATAGCATTATTGTTCATTGCTCTCTATGTGTTACTTTGCCAGCATATTCTATGTGCTGGCCCGTTTTCGGGCTGCAACGTTTCATGTTGCAGACTTTTCAGACGACGAGTAAGGTGCTTTAGGTCGTGGTCTTATACTCAGTGATGCCGCTGGAGTTGATGGACTCACTTATCTTCCAAGTCTCCCGCTGTTATCGTTATTAGATGGCCTTAAGCCATGTTTTCATACTTAATCTCTTCGGAGATATTCGATGTAATAAGTGTGTGATTGCTACTCTGTTATAAATCCTCCATTTGTACTGTGCGTGTCAGCATTACTGATCCAGGGATGACACTGGTGCACAGCAGCACAGGCCATTTGAGGTCTGGTCGCTACAAAGTTGGTATCAGAGCACACGCTGACTATAGGACACGACCACTAAGCTTAAGCCCTAGAAAACTTCTCTCTTCTCATTTCTGACCCCTCTCCACTTTCTACTCTTTTAGGAATGGCGAATGCAAGGAGCAAGTTCATGCAACCAGATGAAGACACGCCGTTTGGTCGACATCTGAAGGAAGTCACCAAGTACTTGAACATAGGAATACCAAGCGTCACCGGAACCTACAACGCCACATTACCTGAAGAGGAGAGCTGGAAGATTCAAGTCATCATTCCAGGAAGGACGTTTGTGCCAGTTACGGAACCCATGAGATTGGTTTTCGAAGCACCAACTTGGAGTTTAGGGAAGAGCATGGCCGCACACATCGCCATGGGACGCATTGGAGAAGTCTATCACTAGGAGCTGAAGGATACAATTTACCAAATTTGTGGACATCGAGACGCACAATGGGAGATGATCAAGACCAAGAAGGATGGATCAATTGCAGCTTTCATCCAGGAGCAGAACCAACATATCCGACGCCAGGAGAATCAGATATGCACGGACAAGGAAGAACTGAAGAAGGCATTCACAAAGATCAAGGAACTCCAAGAAGAACTCAAGACTACACGCGAAGATTACTTGGAGGAAATCAATGCGCTAGTAGGGAAGATTGACGACCTGGAGAATAAGATTGGAGCATTCGTGGGAAATCCAGTGCCAAAAGCAGAAGTCGACGAATGCACTTGTCCGGATAACTACATCATCATCGACGACACCGACTCGGAACCAAGTGAAGACGAATGGATTGATGAAGCTGGAGCAGACATCATGGAGTCTTCAACGGATCAGAATTTTTAGTAGACCACCATATCAGTAGTAGTTTTCCCCCATTTAATAGTATAGTTCAAGCACTTTGTAACGCTAGTTAGATCGATTGTTTTGCCTTGTTTGGATTGACTGAGTGATATTGATTGAATTTGTCTCATGAGCATATGGGTAGTGTTTTCTCTCTAGACCTCATTCTATTCTTACCTCTCATCTTTTCTAAACCTATCAGATGCCTCCGAGACGCGACACCGGATTTGTTTTCCCGCCAGAGATCACCCAGTTGATTCAGCAACAGAATGCCCTGATGCAAGTGTTAGTTCAGAACCAAGGCAACAACAACAACAACAACCCACCGCCACCACCACCTGTTGATCACTTAGCCCGTTTCTTAAGGCTAAACCCGCCGGTGTTTTCCAGTAGCACCGAGCCGATTATAGCAGATGATTGGCTCCGCAAAGTTGGAAGGGAGTTGACCACTGCAGGATGCACAGATGCGGAAAGAGTGCGTTTTGCCGCACATCAGCTTGATGGACCCGCAACATCATGGTGGGAGAATTACACGGCCACGCATCCTATTGACACTGTCACATGGGACCAGTTTCAGCAAGCTTTCCGTACAGCTCATGTTTCAGCAGGAGCTATGGCTATGAAGAAGCGTGAGTTTCGCAACCTACGCCAAGGAGGACGCACCGTAGGCCAGTATGTGGAGGATTTCAGTAAGTTAGCACGTTATGCACCAGATGACGTTGCTACAGATGCTGCCAAGCAGGAGAAGTTTTTGGAAGGACCGAATGATGAGCTGAGTATGCAGTTGATGGTAGCAACCTTCAACAACTACCAGGAGCTGGTAGATAGAGCTCTCATGATTGAAGGGAAGCATCAGCAGATTGAAAACCGCAAGAGGAAGTATGGACAAGGGAAGTACAATTCTGGAGCCCAGCAGAAGCCACGATTTACCCCGAAGCCGGGAGGACAGTTTCAGCATACCCATGGAGGAGGTAGCTCGCACAACCATAATGGCTCCAAGAATGGTAATGGGAATGGAGGAGGAAACGGACAGAACCGCACCAACCCATCTACCCCAACCAAGAGAGATCTAAGTCACATTACTTGTTTCAAGTGCCAGAAGACAGGACATTATGCTACTGATTGTCCCGAAGCCCAAAATGGAAATGGCAATGGAAGCTCTGGGAAGAAGCCGAACCCGTTCAACAAAGGACATGTGAACCACGTGAGCGTGGAGGAGGTTGAAGCTCAGCCTGATGCAGTAATAGGTAAGTTTTTGGTTAAGTCATTTACTGCAACCGTTCTTTTCGATACTGGTGCATCGCATTCATACATATCAAGGGGATTCGTAAACAAGTTTAAGATGTCCACCCAAGTTCTCAAAAGCCCCATGTTAGTAACCTCGCCAGGAGCAGAGTATATGGCCACCCAAGGATGTTTTCAGATACCGTTGGCCATTGGTAGGCATGTTTTCCCCTCAGACCTCATTGTTTCGGAATCGCAAGGTTTGGATGTGATCTTGGGAATGGATTGGCTATCGTTGTATGGAGGAAACATCGATTGTGCCAGCAAGACGATTTTGCTTACCACCCCAGAAGGAAAAAGGATCAAGTATGTATCCCGGCATATGCGGAAGAGGACTCAAGTGAATTCCTTATCAGGAGTTGTACAGGAGGAAGTACCAGTGGTGAAGGATTATCCGGATGTATTTCCAGAAGAGTTGCCAGGCATGCCACCAGATAGAGACATTGAGTTTTTGATTGAACTTTTGCCAGGCACAGGGCCAATATCTAAGAGACCGTACAGGATGCCCGCAAAGGATTTGGAGGAAATTAAGAAGCAGATCAAGGAGTTACTGGATAAAGGCTATATTCGCCCAAGTTCGTCACCTTGGGGATCACCAGTACTTCTAGTGGAGAAGAAAGATGGATCACTAAGGATGGTTGTTGATTACCGAGGACTGAATGAAGTGACCATCAAAAACAAGTACCCACTGCCGATGATCAATGATTTGTTTGACCGCTTGCAAAGAGCTAAGGTATTTTCCAAGATCGATCTACGATCAGGATACCATCAGTTAAAGATTCGAGAGCAGGATATACCCAAGACGGCATTTACCACCAGATATGGATTGTATGAGTATACCGTTATGTCATTTGGACTGACTAACGCACCGGCCTATTTCATGAACCTGATGAACAAAGTGTTTATGGAGTTTTTGGATAAGTTCGTCGTGGTGTTCATTGATGATATTTTAATCTTTTCCAAGGATGAAGAAGAGCATGAGGAGCATTTGCGATTGGTACTTGAGAAGCTCAGAGAACATCAGTTATATGCCAAGTTCAGCAAGTGTGAATTTTGGCTGAAGGAAGTTGGATTCCTTGGACATGTTATTTCTGGAGAAGGAATAGCAGTAGACCCTGCCAAGGTTGACACAGTGACAAGTTGGGAATCACCCACGACAGTTGGAGAAATCCGGAGTTTTCTTGGACTTGCAGGATACTACCGGAGATTCATCGAGAATTTCTCAAGGATTGCTAAGCCCATGACTGAGCTATTGAAGAAGGACACCAAATTCAATTGGACTGAGGAATGTGAAGCTAGTTTCCAAGAGTTGAAGAAACAATTGGTTACATCACCAGTGTTGATTCTGCCCGATCAACGCAAGGACTATGAAGTTTATTGCGACGCTTCTCGTCGAGGACTTGGAGCAGTGCTTATGCAGGAAGGAAGAGTTGTGTCGTATGCTTCACGACAACTTAAACCCCATGAGAAGAATTATGCTACGCATGATTTGGAATTAGCAGCCGTGGTGCATGCATTGAAAACATGGAGACATTTTCTCATCGGAAACCATTGTGAGGTGTACACGGATCACAAGAGTTTGAAGTACATTTTCACGCAGAAGGAGTTAAACCTCAGACAGAGGAGATGGTTGGAGCTCATTAAAGACCATGATATGAGATTGCATTATCACCCTGGAAAGGCTAACATAGTAGCAGACGCGTTGAGCCGCAAGAGTCATGTCAACACCCTCATGACAGGAGAGTTACCTCAGGAGTTAGCCGAGGACCTTCGTGAGCTATGTTTGGAGATAGTCCCAAGAGGCTATTTAGCGACATTGGAGATTCAGTCTACCTTGATGGAAAGGATCAGAGAAGCTCAGAAAACAGACAAGGAGATTGAAGAGATAAAGGAGAAGATGAGCAAAGGAAAAGCCAAGGGATTTCGTGAGGATGAGCACGATAACTTATGGTTCGAGGACCGCGTATATGTACCAAATGATCCGGAGATCAGGAAGTTGATTTTGCAAGAAGCCCATGATTCACCGTACTCGATTCACCCAGGGAATACCAAGATGTATTTGGATTTGAAGAATACTTTCTGGTGGACCGGAATGAAAAAGGATATTGCGGAGTATGTAGCAGTTTGTGATGTATGTCAGAGAGTGAAGGCAGAGCATCAGAAGCCAGCAGGATTGCTACAGCCATTGCCGATACCCGAATGGAAGTGGGATAAAATAGGCATGGATTTTATCACGGGATTACCCAGGACTCGTTCAGGCTATGACTCGATATGGGTTGTAGTCGACCGTTTGACGAAAGTGGCTCATTTCATTCCAGTGAAGACCACTTACACCAGTGCTAAGTTGGCAAAGATATACATGACCAGGATCGTATGTTTGCATGGAGTTCCGAGGACCATTGTATCAGACAGAGGAACCCAATTTACCTCGAAGTTTTGGAAGCAGTTACATGAAACGTTGGGAACCAGGCTGGAATTTAGTACAGCATTTCACCCACAGACAGATGGACAGACCGAGAGAGTCAACCAGATTTTGGAGGACATGTTGAGAGCATGTGCACTAGATTATGGATCTAGTTGGGACGACAATTTGCCATATGCGGAGTTTTCGTATAACAACAGTTATCAAACCAGTTTGAAGATGGCCCCTTTCGAAGCATTATACGGAAGGAGGTGTAGAACACCGTTGTTATGGGACGAAGTTGGAGACCGTCAATTGTTTGGACCAGATTTAATTAAGGAGTCTGAACAGAAAGTGAAGTTGATTCGCGATAGGCTCAAAGTAGCCCAGTCCAGGCAGAAGAGTTATGCTGATTCTAAACGAAAGGAGACCGTTCACAAAGTCGGAGACAGAGTGTATCTTCGAGTATCACCACTTCGAGGAGTGAAGCGTTTTGGAGTTAAAGGAAAGTTAGCGCCCCGTTTTATCGGACCATACAGAGTGTTGGAACGTATGGGAGAAGTTGCTTACAAGCTGGAATTGCCCGAAGGATTGTCTGGAGTACATGATGTATTTCACGTTTCGCAGTTGAAGAAGTGCCACGCAGAGATGGCTGAGATACCACTGAGAGACACCGTGCCACTGGAAGCGATTCAGTTGGAAAGTGATTTGACTTATGAGGAGAAACCAGTTAAGATTCTCGAGTATGCCAGCCGAGTTACCGCAGCAAAGTTATCAAGTTTTGCAAAGTTCAGTGGAGTCACCACATAGAGGATGAAGCCACCTGGGAGCGAGAGGAAGATCTACGGAAAAACCACTCCCACCTGTTTTCTAGCCAACCCGAATCTCGAGGGCGAGATTCATCATAAGGGGGGTAGGTTTGCAACATCCCAAATTTTCAATTTGGAATGTTATACATAGACCATCATTGCATATCATGTTTTGTTGCATTTTGACAAATCCTCGATAATCCTAAGCAACTCAAGGACCCTCGGAGAGAGTTGGGGATTTTCTCGAATTTTCAAATTCGATTTTTCAAACGAGGATTGTGGTTTTAATTATTTTTCTCTTCGAAAAATATTTCATTTTAAATAAACGAGAGGAGAAAATATGACTTCTCCAAAATAATTGAAATACTGGAGGAAAAATGTTAAAAACATTATTTGGAATTTATTTGCAATTTTTATTGCATTAAAAATATTGCATGTTTTCCAAAATATTTATTTTGACTTAAAAAATGTTCACCCTATTCTAGATTTTCTAACTAGACGGGGGAAAATTTATTTCATATTTTTGTGATTTTTATTTATTTTTCGACGAATTATTTTCTGCGGCACTTATTTAAAAAAAAAACAAAACCGCCCGCGCGCCGACTAGGCCAAAGGCCCAGCCGACGGCCCGCCTCGCGCCTTCCTCTTCCCGCACGGGAGCTCGCCGCCGGAGTCCGTCCCGGGCACGGGAGCCGCCGCCGCCTCGGGTGCCCCCTTGCCCAAGCCGCCGCACACCCCCCTCCTTAAATACCGCCCCCTCTCTTTCCTCACCACGAGCCGCCGCCGGAGCCCCTCATCGCCGCCGCCGCAACACGCCCCGCCACCGCCGCCGTTTGCCCCGCCGCCGCCGCCGGGAGCAGCCGGAGCCGCCGTCCCGCACCCCCGAGCCCCGCACCCCGCCGCCCAGCCCCGCCCCCGCCGGAGCCCCTCGCCGGAGCCCGCCGTCGAGGTACCGCCGCTGCCCCGATTCCCGTCGTTGCCGATTTTCTGTAAAAAAAAACCCCTTTGTTTTAAAAAAACCCTAGATCGGTTTTTATTCGGTTTTATTATTTTACGAGCGTTCACCGAACCGTTCGTTTTAACGAACGCGTTCGTCGGTTTTTCTCTGTTAACGAACGTCCGTTATTTAACCGTTCGTCCGTTTTTCTTTTTCGTCGGATTTTCTCGTTATTTTCTCAGATTCGATTTCTGATCGAATCTTCGATTCTGTTTAACTTCTCGCTCGTTTATCGGAATCAGGCGATTCAAGCGCCTAGAGTTTCGTCTCGAAATTCTCTTTCCGTTTAACCTACTCAAACAAGTTTTTGCTACAGTAAAATTTGACCTAGATCCAGATTAGCAAACAAAGTTTCTTTCTTTTGTCGTTTGACTTTCGTTGCTTCTTTCGAGTTGATTCTTTTTGCAAACCGGAGTTCTTAAGTTGAACTTGCTGGTTGGATCTTTCATTCGAGTTTTACCTGTGCATTAGATGAGTACTGATTGTATGCTTGTTTGTTTGCGATAGAGTACCCGGAGTGTGCCGCTATCGCTAGGTTTTGCGGATCATCAGCAAGGCAAGTAACACTTTGATCATATCCCGTTCATACCCAGTTTTTGTGCATTAGATTCTACCCTCAAACACATTGCATGATTAGGATCTAAATAAACTGTGGGTATTGGGAAGTAGTTGAGGTAGTACCTATTACCTGTTTTACTTTATCAAACCCTTGGGAGTTACTTCTATGTTGCTATTATATTGCCATGCTATGCTCGTAGACGTGGATTGGATTTGAGTGATATCCATGTCAGATGTGAGATGTTTATGAATGGTTTAACTTAAGGTGGCAACTAAAACTCACATCTGGGTGGATTGAGGCACCTGGAGAACCCAGTGTTGTCTGTATGTATAAGGTCCGCCACCCAGGCTCAAAGGGATCATAAGATTATTCATGCTAGAAACTTCCGTGTGCAGCCACAAGCTATTATGGGCTCTAGCATAGCTGAGTAGGTTACAGGATCTCTTGAAGAGGTGGACTTGCAGATGTAGGGGAACGTAGGTGTACCGGTCCATCCAGAGTAAAGAGTGATTGTTTCCGAAAGACTGTGTCTCGGTCATCCATTTCTCAAACATCATGTAGTGCGAGAATCAAGCGGAGGCGATCGAGTCTTGTGGGGAAAAGTGAGAAAACCTCTGCAGAGTGTACAAACTAATCATGATTAGCCGTGTCCCCGGTTATGGACAACTTGAGTATCTAGTACCTGGATTATCATTTCAATCTCATCACCGTGATACTTATAATTAATTTTGTTGGGTTAATGATGACACTTAATTGGGATTGAGTTGGAGGTACCTTCTCAATGTTTCAACCACCATGATAGTTAAATAAAAATTTATTCCTTTGAAGTAGGATAAAATTGGCTTTTCGCAAAACTGTAACCATAGAGCTTTTCCACCAGCCATATATGCATGTAGTATAGCATTATTGTTCATTGCTCTCTATGTGTTACTTTGCCAGCATATTCTATGTGCTGGCCCGTTTTCGGGCTGCAACGTTTCATGTTGCAGACTTTTCAGACGACGAGTAAGGTGCTTTAGGTCGTGGTCTTATACTCAGTGATGCCGCTGGAGTTGATGGACTCACTTATCTTCCAAGTCTTCCACTGTTATCGTTATTAGATGGCCTTAAGCCATGTTTTCATACTTAATCTCTTCGGAGATATTTGATGTAATAAGTGTGTGATTGCTACTCTGTTATAAATCCTCCATTTGTACTGTGCGTGTCAGCATTACTGATCCAGGGATGACACTGGTGCACAGCAGCACAGGCCATTTGAGGTCTGGTCGCTACAGCTCGGGGTTGGCCTTAAATAGAAGGGGGCGAGGTGCGCCCTGGACGGGTGCGCCGGCGAGGTCGTTGCCGTTGCTAGGGGTCACGGGGGCTCGCGTGTGCGTGTCCGGGGCGTTTGTAGAGATGGTCTACGGCCAGGGGAAGGGAGAGAAGGAGCGGGGAAAGCTCCGGGTGGAGCCACGAACTCGCGCGACATTGGCGGGTTCGGGCGGCTCTAGGCACGCACGGCATGGGCAGGACAGAGAGGGGAAGGAGGGGGCCAGCATGGTGGCGTGTTGCGGACGTCGAGGCACCTCGACTGGCGCAAGGGGGAGGCTCGAGGTGGTCGGGGGACGCGGCGTCAACGGTCGGGAGCACGCTGACATGCTCCAGAGCGCGCAAATGGCCGGCACCCGCGGCTTTTTCTCGCGTCCTCACGCGCCCACTTGTGTCTGGCAGCTGCAAGGGGGAGTAAACAATGTGGCAATGGCATCGGATGCCCTGGGAATCCACTGGAGGGGAGAGGGAGTTGAGAGAGAGTGGAAATGCTGCTGCCTAGAGAGGAAAAGTGGATCCCTGCCCCCCTTCATCATTGCCTCTCGGGCAGGGAAGCACACCAGAGGTAGAGGGGAACTAGTAGGGGTGGTGGTAAAAAGTAGAACTCATGGAGATTAGTGGAAGTGGTCAAATTGGTGTTTCTAGAAAAATGGAAGAAGGTGTTTGTTGTTGATTTGGGAAAGAAGATGAACTCCTCTTGTCATAAGGTTTGACAGGGCCAAATGGCATGAGAAAACAAGAGGCTCCACCCAGATTGAGTTCATTTCGGCAAAGTTGCCAATGCAACTTTTGTAAACCCTAGAAATCAATAGAAATGGACTTTCCAAGATTTAGTCATGCAAATATATTCTGCTTGATGCACCACTTAGTTTAGTGTCATCATTTGAGGTTCTGAACATGTCCACAAAAGTTGATATCAAAAGGAGAAATTTGCCAATGTAAAGTTGTTCAAATTTGGTTCTGGACAGAGAGGGTTTTGGGGCACTTTGATCAAGATAACATTCTCTCCAACTTGTTCCATTTGGTATAGATGAATAATTACACCATTTGAGCATGTTCACCAAGTTTGAGAGCATTTGGACATGATTGGCAATGTAAAGTTGCTCAAACTTTAAAATGGACAAAAATGGTTTTGAGGAGATTTCATGGGGTTATGCTATTCTCCATGACATGAGACTTGGCAAGATCATCAAACATGTCATATGTGACATGCTAGAATTTTCTTGGAATTTTTGGGGAATATTTCCTTTGTAAATATTTCAAAAGCTTGAAATATCCAGAAAGGGTTTTTGAGGGATTTGACCAATATTTTGAACATGACCATGTGTTGAAACTCTTATATGGACAATATATGTCCACTGAGTTTCCCTAGGTTTTTCCAAATATTTTTAAAGCATTAAAATAATTTTAACCTATTAAAGAACATTTCTGGACTTAAGAAAAAGCCTTTAAATAAAATAGGAAAATAACTTTTAAAATTATATTTGTGTGGTTTCTGGGTGTCCTATATCTAATAGGAGTCAAATATATTTTTGGAAAGATTTTTACTGCCCTTAATTAAGTACTTGCAGTGCAAATCTCAATTTAGGGGTTTTTGGAAAACTAATTTTTGAAAATACTATTTGGCCAAATTATTTTTGTAAGAAATTATTTTTATGTCCTACACACATGGCATGATCATTGGGAAAGGTTTTAGGATCAAGGAGAAGGAGTATAAGAGTTGGAGGATTTATTTGATTTTTAGAGCACTTGCAAACAGCAGTCAAACATTCAATCAAAGCAAAGACAAAACACTCAAAAGTTTTTGTCAAACCACATTTTAGCATGATTTATTGACTTAAGTGTTGTGGCATGAAAATCAGGGTGTGACATCCTTTCAGCCAAACAGCGCTACCAAGCTTGCTCACTGTGGCACCACCGCACTCTGCCTGCTCCCCCTCTATCACTTGCGGCTTCACATCGAAGGTCTTGAGCCACAAGCCGAAGTGCGGATGAGTTCGGAGGAAGGCTTCGCACGTGACGATAAACGCCGAGATAAGAAGAATAGAGTCCGGGGCCAAATCGTGAAAATCTAGCCCATAATAGAACATGAACCCTCGGACGAAGGGATTAAGTGCAAACCCTAACCCGCGGAGGAAGTGGGACACGAACACGACCCTCTCGCCGGATCTGGGGGTGGGAATAACCTGCCCCTCGGCAGGAAGCCGATGAAGGATTTCTGCGGTCAGATACCTCGCTGCTCGAAGCTGCAATATCTCCCTCCGTGACAGAAGAAGCCACCCACCGGCCTTGACGGCTGGATCCGGACATGATTGGAGCTTGTGGCAATTGAAACCTGGGTGTTGGAACTCGGGGTAGCAAGGGTTGAGGAAGAAGCAAGCGTGAAAGAAAAAAGACGGGTCTGTACCCCTATATAGAGGCCGCGAATATCGAACGTCTCCTCCTGGGCCTCAAAACTTGCCTATTCCCAAGGACTTGTACCCAAGCGACGGTTGGGTTACCCACGTACGCATTGATGAGAATCCCACAATTAGGGGGCACGATCACTGCTTCGACAAGACGTGCCAATGGCAACCGCGTCTCGAAACGCGGAGCGGCGAATACAAAAACGGTTTGGAGTTATGGCCGGTCAGACGTAATGTCGTGCTACAAAAAGTTATATTCTCTTTGCGGTTGTATATGGTGTGACAGGTCCGGATACTATCATCGCATCCGAAGACTATCTTGGAGTTCGGGTAGAAGGGAACCCGCCATGCAATGTCGAAGAGAATCTGCGCGCCGGACTCTTCGTCATTGAAGCCAGGTTCAGGGGCTACTAAGGGAGTCCTGGACTAAGGGGTCCTCGGGCGTCCGGCCTGTTATCCATGGGCCGGACTGATGGGCTGTGAAGACACGAAGGCCGAAGACTGTACCCGTGTCCGGATTGGACTCTCCTTGGCGTGCAAGGCAAGCTTGGCGACTAACTATGAAGATTCCTTCTTATGTAACTGACTCTATGTAGCCCTAGATTCCCCCGGTGTCTATATAAACCCGAGGGTGTTGTCCGAAAAGCATATACTCATTACCATAGTCATACAGGCTAGGCTTCTAGGGTTTAGCCATTACGATCTCATGGTAGATCAACTCTTGTAATACTCATATTCATCAAGATCAATCAAGCAGGAAGTAGGGTATTACCTCCATAGAGAGGGCCCAAACCTGGGTAAACATCGTGTCCCCTGTCTCCTGTAACCATCGATCCTAGACGCACAGTTCGGGACCCCCTACCCGAGATCCGCCGGTTTTGACACCGACAGGGGGCACCATCTGTGGCTGCATCACTTGGATCCCGAGGAACCAGAGCAGGGGCACGTACCCGAAGGGTGCCCAGAAAGAGAGGTGGGACGAGTGGCAGAGCCGATGGTGCTGGATTGTGGAGGCAGATCTGCAGGAGTTCTGCCGGGTCCGTCGGAAGCCGCAGGTCCGCATCAAGGACTGGGGTGATCTCGACACTGACGACAAGAAGCTCACGGTTGCCACCACCAGGATCCATCGCATCACCTCGGCCGGGCTTACTCTCGAAATGATCGGGGCCGACTTCATCCGCCGCCGGATTGCCCTACTGCACAATAAGGGGAGGCCGGCCTGGGACTTCAGGAATGCGGCTAATATCATGAGGCTCCGCCCCGGCCTGAACCACAACTTCACGGTGCTAAAACATGCTCATCTTGCCAGAGGCTTTTCCAGCTCAAGGTTGACGAGGTCGGCAGGGTCGAAAGGACCAGCAAGGCCGAGAAGACCGGCAAGGCTGGTAAGGCCGGCAAGTTTCTATTCGGGTTGCCAGTGGGGGTGGTCCCGTTGAGCAACAACTCTTTCTAGACCACCATCATCGCCATGGTGCCGGTTTTCAACGCGCACTTCCTCGATCCGACCTAGACTTAGCCAAAAACAGAGCTGGTGCAGGCATTCTTCGACAACTTGTCGAAGAGGTATGTTCGCGACGAGCCACTGCTCATCCGTGACACCACTTAGGAGGAGCTGGCGTACATCGCCACCAGGGTGGAGGAGGCAGCACTTGCTGAGGAGGCTGGCAGCCTCGACACTATGGAGGACGAGGCCGACGTGGCTGCAGAAGAGAGGGAGTTTGCCGAGTGGACGGGGTCTGCTGGGGAAGCCAGTGGCACCGGGGCGGGGGTTCCCCTTGTCGAAGGAGCGGTCGAGGAGTCGGCCGAAGAGGAGATCGAGGCGGATGACTCCTCGGCCCCAGGGAGGAAACGTGTCCTGCGGCGGGCTAGCTCCGGCGAGCCGGTCTGGCCCGGCAGGACCACGCAACGGCAACAGGCCCAGGCGCAGCCCACGCGCGAGACGAGGGCTGCGACAATGAAGAAAGCTGCGGCCGCCGCCTCTTCCTCATCCAAGCGGCGCAGGACCCCATCCCCTTCTCCTTCTCCTTCGGACGACGCCCCGGAGGCCAACTTCGATCTTGGGTCCTTCAGCCCGAAGAGGAAGAGGAGGCCAGTGGAGGAGGACAAGTAAGCACCTTGCCCCTCATCATTTCTGACTCTCCGCTTGCGCTATCTTTCCTTGACTCGTTCTTATCTTCACAGTGACACGGAGACGCTGGCCCAGAGGGTGGCGAAGAGGGCTAAGGCTTCGACGGGCGGTGAGCCCTCTGCAAGCGCTCCGCGCACGCCGGCGTTGGTGGTGATCAGCCCGGACAGCAGCCCTCAGCGCAGCCCCCGCTCCAGCCCCCAACGTGAGTCCGTTATTCACTCCCCATCGATGGATGTTGGGGTGCGTATCCTTGGTGCTGACCTTGCCGGTTTCGCAGGAGGAGAGCGGCAACAGGAGGA
The DNA here is from genome assembly GCF_002575655.3 of Aegilops tauschii subsp. strangulata. NCBI lineage: Eukaryota > Viridiplantae > Streptophyta > Magnoliopsida > Poales > Poaceae > Aegilops > Aegilops tauschii. The sequence continues at coordinate 151,898,416 of NC_053039.3, forward strand.
GCCGCTGAGGGCCGCCCCTGACATGCCGCCCCCGTCAACCATGCCACACAGAGGGGCGTCACCGGCAAGGGCACCTACCGCCGAGCCCATGCGCATGGAGGAAGAGGAGGCGAGCTTGGATGCTGGTGGCTCCGTCCCGGCAATGAACGTTGGCGGGGAGGGAACCACTTCTTCTCAGTTCGGCACGGGTAAGTTCCTGCCTCCCGTCCTTGTTCTTTCTTTTCTTTGTTCTGAACTATGATTTTGGCCTCGCTTCATTCTATTTTCTGGTTTCTAGACCCTCCTTCGACGGACCAGATAGACATCGACACTGTCATAGAGGAGGTCACCAAGGATGCCGAAGCCGAGGCCACCAAGATTGCTGCGAGGAGGCTGCCAAGGAGCCTGTCGGGGAGGCCGGCAAGGCTCCTACTGAGGAGGCCGGCAAGGGGCCTGCCGGGGAGACCGGCGAGGCTGCTACCGAGGAGGCCGCCAAGAAGCCTGCCGGGAGGGCGCGGTCGACGACCAACCTTCCTCCTCCACAGCCCCCGGCACGGGCAAGTACTTGAAGGTGGGTGATGATCTGTTCATCCGCCTCCCAGGGACGGCAGACACCAGAGCGCCAGCCGAAGGGGAGGTCTTTGACAATGAGGCCCTCACCACTGCTGGACTCCAGGTTGTCGATGAACCGAGCACCAGCAGTGGTGGTTCCCAAGAAGAGCAGCTCCTCCGGGCCATGAGCGCCAACTTCTAGAAGCTTCAGGCCCTCCACCGTGCCCGCCAGGATAAGGTGAACTCCAGGATGGCGGCTGTGGACAAGGCGGAGGCAGATTTCCAGGAGTGCATTTCTCAGATGCAAGTTTGGTTCGACGAGGCCTGGGAGGAACTGAGGACCACCCAGGGTGAGCTGGATGAGCGCAAGGGAGAGCTCCTCCTGAAGCAGGCCGACATCGAGAAGGCCCAAGAGACGGCGAAGGAACAGGCCGCCAAGGACGAAGCTAACCGGAGGTAGCAGAAAGCTTTGCTGGACACCCAGGAGGAAGACCTCATTGCTCCTGAACAGGCGCTTGCCGCCACACTTCGCGGCAAGGACAAGGAGATCGAGAAGATCATCGCGCAGCGGACCCAGGAGCTGGAGCAGAAGCACAAGGAGGCACTTGATGCTCTGGCCCTGGACCAAGCCGGCAAGGTGGAGAAGCTGGAACTGGAGTGGGAGGAGCTGAAGAAGGAGATCTCAAAGCTGACGGAGGACAGGGACACGGCTAACCGCACTCTGGCGGATTCGCAGGTCACCATCTCCGACAAGACCAAGCTGCTCTCCGAGGCCAACGACTCCATCAACGATGTGAAGCTGAAACTGGACGGCTTGGAAGGGACGCTTTCAGAGGCCAGGGCCCGAGAGGCAGCTGCGGAAGGATGACGCTGCTGCCCACAAGGACTATGTGGACAGCATAATCTCTGGATCGACCGCCTCATCGACATCGCAGGGAAGCTCACCACGCAGCTAGCCGTCATCGGCATGCTGGACGTCGGGTACTCCCATGAGGTGAACATAAGCCCCAATGCCAGGCTAACCTTGTTCTTAGAGCGCATCCTCGACGCCTTGGAGCAGCTCCGCTCCAATCGAGCAACTTATCCGGACAATGAGGCTCGGAAGCTCTGCCGGGGAGCCCTGACCAAGGTGCTCACCAAGGTGGCGTTCTGGAACCCCACAGTCGACTTCGCCAACGCGCTTGAGAGCTTGCCAGAGGACGCGGACCTCACGGCGCTCGAAGAGCGTACTGAGCCCATCATCAGCTGCGTCGACGGAGTCAAGAGGTTGGAAGGCCAGCGCCGGGACTAGCCACCCCGTTTCTCATTGCCGCTACGAGTTCATGCCCAAGACAATTTTATCTTAAGTTAGAACCGCGGCAACCATTGATGTAATATAACTTTGCAGTATTCTGAAATAGTGCGTGCTATCTTCCTGTTTGATCTTTATTTGTATGTACGCACCCTACGCTTAGTTGGATAGGTTTGCCGGCGCGTAAACCCGTGCTGTGGCGCTTTGAGGAATGCATCCTTAGCAGCCTGCCGGGGGGCGCTTGCTGCCGAGCAAGCCACCTTGCCGTTCTCAGCGCAGCCGCTTGAACTGTTGAGGGGACTTGAAATAGAACGAGGGCGTTGCCAATAGCGGAAGGGTTCCTTTGCGTGCAGGTTCTCCATACGAGGACTAGGATCTTTCGAGGAAAATAACCTTATAAAAAGGAAATTGCTCAAGGTTTTGCGTGACTTAGCTTTTCATCGCCATGCGGATGGTTGTCGCGGCTGCAGACAACACCGCTCGCCTGGCTGATGGCACCAGAGCGATGGAGATGACTTTGACCTCCTCCGCCGCCAGCGGCTGCCCTGCGCCTGCCCGCACTGGCGCGGATAGACTGGCTCCAGACGAGCCGACCGCTGGGGCCGCCTTCTTCTTCGGGGCCCATGGCGATGAAGAAGTCGATACGCTCACTCTCAGACTAGATTTTCACAGCCTCAGCGCCCCCTACCAGGCGCGCCAAAGATGTCGGGGGAAACGACACCTATGGGATCCCAGGGAATCCGTTCTATGGTTGGCGGGGCATGGAGCTGCGCAAAGAGCAGGTCTAAAAGATCAGCGCGAGGGGATTTTTACCCAGGTTCGGGTTGCAAACGATGCGTAAAACCCTAGTCCTGCTTGTCTGTGTTTATTTGGTGTTCTTGAGCTCCTGAACTAGCTGCAGTGCATTCTCAGTCCAAAAAAGTCCGAATCCTTCCACAGTATGCCTTGGGCCTCCTTTTATATGTCAAATGGGTCACCATAGTGGCACACAGGAGGTGGAAAGTATCTACAGTGTTACAAGTTTATCACCTGGCACTGTAGGACAAACGCATTTAATGCGCTACCTACATGCCCTCTTGCTTTATCGGGGACGACAACAAAGCTCGTCCCGCCCGTCGCCGCCTCGCCTTGCTTCGACGCGCGTCCAAGCTGACAAGGCATGCAGTGCCATGCTGGCTGGCTGGTTGCTGAGCTGGTGTGGTGACAGGGTCTTCACGAAGATCTGCATGCCACCACGCAGGTGCTTGACTAGTTGGCCTAGAAGCTGCATGCTGCCACGCAGGCGCTTGCCAAGTTGGCTGGCTGGGTGCCGCGTCGGAACGGGCGCGGGGCAGCGAAACTTTGGCAGGTGCGGGCCTGGCCTCGACCCCGCAGATGCCCCCGGCAAGAGTCTTGCCGGGATTTCATGGGCGTCCTGGCAAGGATCTTGCCGGGTGTCTTCGGCCATCCCCGGCAAGGATCTTGCCAAGGGTCTTTGTCTTTTCCCGACAAAGATCTTGCCGAGGGTCTTCGTCTGTCCCCGGCAAGGATCTTGCCAGGGGCCTTCGTCTTTTGGTTTCTATCTAGACTCGCAAGCCTTTGTTCTTCATAAAGATCTGCATGCCACCACACAGGCGCTCCCGAGCCTTGGCCTCGACGTTTGTCGATGGTGTCAGAGCTCTCAGGCTCAAGGGTGGTAGCCTTGCTGGTATTGGGCAAGTCGCCCCGGCAAGGCTCTTGCCGGGGCTATGTAGGCCGCCCCGGCAAGGGTGTTGCCGAGGGAAATCCATCTTGCCCCTTTGTTCTTCATGCCTCTGGCTTGAGTGCTGCCTTGGCAGTCTCGTACTTTTCTTTCCTCTGCGCCGCCAAGCACGGCCGCAGGTGTGGCTACGACTGCCCGTGCACAAGTAAAGGGGTACAGAAAGGCCCCTACTTTTGTACACCGACACATATTGTGGATGCCATGATGAAAGCTTTAGAAGAAAAGTTGGAACTAGAGATCTCTATTCCTAGAAAATTATATGATGAGTGGGAACCTACCATCAAAGTCAAGATTAAAAATTATGAGTGCTTTGCTTTATGTGATTTGGGTGATAGTGTTTCCACAATTCCAAAATCTTTATGTGATGTGCTTGGTCTTACCAATATTGAAGAATGTTCTCTTAATTTGCACTTGGCGGATTCTACTATTAAAAAGCATTTGGGGAGAATTAATGATATTCTTATTCTTGCAAATAGGAATTATGTTCCCATAGATTTTATTGTTCTTGATATTGAATGCAATCCGTCTTGCCCCATTATACTTGGTAGACCATTTTTACGCACTATAGGTGTCATGATTGATATGAAAGAAGGGAATATTAAATTTCAATTTCCACTAAGAAAGGGGACGGAACACTTCCCTAGAACAAGAATTAAGCCATGATACGTCTCCAACGTATCTATAACTTTTGCTTGTTCCATGTTCTTATATTATCATTCTTGGATGTTTTACAATCATTTTATAGCAACTTTATATCATTTTTTGGGACTAACCTATTGACATAGTGCCTAGTGCTAGTTGCTGTTTTTTGCTTGTCTTTTACTTTGCAGAATATCAGTACCAAACGGAGTCCAAACGCAACGAAACTTTTTGGAGATTTCTTCCAGACCAGAAACACCTGTTGGGATGAAGTACCAGAGGGGGGGCTTCGAGGGGAGCACAACCCACCTAGGCGCGCATGGGGGCCCAGGCACGCCCTGGTGGGTTGTGCCCACCTCGGCCGCCTCCCGCACCGCCTCTTTGCTCTATAAATACCTCAAAAATCCAAAAATCCTAGGGGAGTCGATGAAACACAATTCTAACCGCCGCAAGTTCCAGAACCACCAGATCCAATCTAGACACCATCACGGAGGGGTTCATCATCCTCATTGGTGCCTCTCCAATGATGCGTGAGTAGTTCATTCTAGACCTACGGGTCCGCAGGCAGTAGCAAGATGGCTTCCTCTCTCTCTTTTGATTCTCAATACAATGGTCTCTTGGAGATCTATTTGATGTAACTCTTTTTGCGGTGTGTTTGTTGGGATCCGATGAACTTTGAGTTTATGATCAGATCTATGTTATACATGAAAGTTATTTGAGTTTTGATCTCTTATATGCATGATTACTTATAGCCTTGTATTTCTTCCTTGAATCTTTGGTTTAGTTAGGCCAACTAGATTGATTTTTGTTGCCATGGGAAGAGGTGCTTTGTGATGGGTTCGGTCGTGCGATGTTCTTTCCCAGTGACAGAAGGGGCAGCTAGACACGTATTGATCGTTGCTATTAAGGATAAAAAGATGGGGTCTATTCCTACATGAATAGATCTTGTCTACATCATGTCATCGTTCTTATTGCATTACTCCATTTTTTGATGAACTTAATACACTAGATGCATGCTGGATAGCAGTCGATGTTGGAGTAATAGTAGTAGATTCAGGCTGGAGTCATTCTACTAATCTTGGACGTGATGCCTGTATAATGATCATTGCGTGGATATCATCATAATTATTTGAAGTTCTATCAATTTCCCAACAGTAATCTGTTTACCCGCCGTATGCTATTTTTCTCGAGAGAAGCCACTAGTGAAATCTACATCCCCCGGGTCTATTCCTTATCATATTTGTTTTCTGATCTATTATTTTTTCACTTTTATTTTCGGATCTATTATTCCAAAAACCCAAAAATACCTTGCTGTATTTTTTTGTTATTTATTTTATTTCGCGTTTCCGCGAGATCTATTTATCCTATTTACTACAAACCAATCTATCTTTTACCCAAGAGGGATTGACAACCACTCTTACGCGTCGGGTTGCAAGTATTTGTTCTTTGTGTGCAGGTACCGTTTACGTAGTGTTACTTGGTTCTCTTACTGGTTCGATAACCTTGGTCTCATCACCGAGGGAAATACCTACCGTAGCTGTGCTGCATCATCTCTTCCTCTTCAGGGAAAATACTGACACGGACACGAGCCATCAAGCCACCATATGAGTCAATCATGAGGGAAACCTATGGACCGGAAATTAAAGATGACAATACTTGAACCTATGTATTATGCCTAGCTAGGGCCATAAAATGATAGCGCTTGTTGGGAGGCAACCCAATGAATAAATTTATTTCTGCCTTTTTCTTTCTGTTCTTGAGTGTTTGCTCAATTATGCCTCTGTTATGATTGTGTTTTTTATGTTTTAATTAGTGTCTGTGCCAAGTAAAGCCTTTGGGATAACTTTCGGTGATAGTTGATTTGATCTAGTTGAAAAACAGAAACTTTTGCGTCCAGTAATAGATTTGTCTAAATTCACAAAAGCAACAAAAAATTCTAAGTTTTTCACACAAGATTGGTATACAAATTGCCTATGTTTTCCTAATTTTTCAGAATTTTTCAAGTTACAGAAGTATGACTAAAATTCGCATCTTTACAAACTGTTCTATTTTTGATAGATTGTGTCTTCTTTGCATTGTGTGCTTATTCTGATGAATCTATGGATTGTATCGGGGGGGGGGGGGTATAAGCCTTGGTAAAGTGAGAATATAGTAGGTATAATGCAAAAGCAAAATATGAATGGGTTTTGAACAGTACTTAAAACAAAGATTTGTTTTATTATACTAACAGATCTCACGAAGGTTTTGTTAAGTTTTTGTGATTGAAGTTTTCAAGTTTTGGGTGAGATCTCAATGAATGAAGGAATAAGGAGTGAAAATAGCGTAAGCTTCGGGATGCCCATGGCACCCCAAGTTAATATTCAAGGAGAACCAATCAACTAAGCTTGGGGATGCCCCGGAAGGCATCCCCTCTTTCTTCTAACAACCATCGGTAATTTTACTTGGAGCTATATTTTTATTCATCTCATATCATGAGTTTTTCTTGGAGCGTCTTGTATTATATGAGTCTTTGCTTGTTTTGCTTTTTTAGTTTGTCACAATTATCCTTGCTGGACACACCTATTTGAGAGAGCCAAAATTATGTTATGATTTGTTAGAACTGCTCTAGTGCTTCACTTATATTTTCTTTGAGCACGGTGTGCTTTAATATTTTTGAAGAAATACTCTCATGCTTCACTTAGATTCATTTGAGAGTTAGTATTTTTTTAAGAAATTCTCTCATGCTTCACTTATAATATTTTAAAGATGAAATTTTTTATGCTCATGTTCTTCACTTAAATTTGTTTGAGCTTATCAAAAGAAATTGCGACATATGAAATTGGTCCCAAAGTGATAGATATTCAAGGGGGATATAATAAAAGCTTTCATGAAGATCACTGGACAAAATAAACTTGATTATTTGTAATAGTTTTGAGATATGATGATAGTAATATGTGAGTCATGTTGGTGAGTAATTATGCTTTAGTAAGAATATTGGTGTTAAGGTTTGTGATTCCCCACTACTGCAGGATGCTGCTAACACGACACTACGATCAGAGACCCTTCGACGAAACTGTGTGCGATGCAATAATCGCAAACGGAGGTGTAAAAAAATCGTCAAAAAAGGTGCAAAACATTTGCGATGGAGGATGCATCAAACACGGTTCAGATTTTAGTTGCGTGTGCGATGCAGGGCATACGGTTCAGTTCAATTAACTATTTGCGATGAGGAGGAACAAAACAAATGGGCAGCCAGATGGAGGTTTGTGCGATATATAGCATATGGTTCACTCGGATGAACTGTTTGTTATTAGGCAGCACAAAAGAAACGGTCAACCAGATCAAGGTGTGTGCGATATACGTCATGTATTTCACTCGGATGAACTGTTTGTGTTGAGATAAGAGAACAGAAACGGTTCATATAACAATATGTGTGTGATACGCGGCAAACAGGTCTGTAATCAGAAATGTGTGCGAAGACCGATAATAACACAGATGTAAGACGTGTTTGTTGTGCGATGGGATTGCATACAACACAACAACATTATATACACACTTATAAGGACATGGTTGCATAACCAAATTAAACATCCACTTACATAGGTGGCTCCTACAACCATGGCATTTGCACACACCAAAGTAAACTATTACATGCATAATTACATAGGTGGCTACTACACACATGACATTTCCACACACCAATAAAGTAAACTATATATTACATGCATGATTAACTAGCATAAACGATCATCTGATCATCATCTACTTCTTGTGACGCTTGCTCTGCTTGTGGCTCGATCCGGGCTCGTCGATTTTGGTAATGAGGCACTTCCTCATGTCAACGATCCGCCTGTGCATCTCGTAGCATGTGTACACACTCTTGGCCGCGAACCTGAGGTGAGGTTCCAGTTGCCGCAGGCCCTGTGCCAGGATACGGGACTTGTTCTCTGGGCATCCTGCTTCATCTTTTCGTAGTAGGGGTCGATGATGGCCAAGGCGAGTTCGACCAGGGAGTCCTTCTTTGTGCTGCCCCAGACCCTGTAGTGGTCACGGATTTCGACAAGGTTCTTGCAGGCTAAGTCTGTGACACTGAGCACTTTTACATCGTCTTTGGTTTCCACCGTGGCGAACTTGTAGTCGGTGTTGTTGACAAACCTGTTGAAACGATCGCAAGGCTCTGTGGCCATGCAGTAGTGGTAGATGAGGACACGATGGCGCACGCACAACTAGGCGATGGCAACCTTCTGATCTATGCCGAGACGACCGGCGGTGTACTGGAGGTCGATTCCGACCACCTTGTACTTGTCTTGAGCAAGCAACTGCTCAACGCTGTTGATGTAGTCGTCCACCGAGAGGTCCGTCTCCCTCGCGTGGGTCTCCACTCTATGCTCGCCGAACTCCATTGGAGCGTCGCTAAACATCCCCTTTCTATGTGTCGTCGTGGGTGTGCTTGTTGTGTTGTGGGGCGCGATCGAAAGGTTGAAGAGACTAAGGTTATAATGGCCGCGGGAATTAAAGGGGAAGCCGAACGGCCAGGAATATTGGCAGACCCTGATGGCAGTTCTAATTTGCAGCGCATAACTCCATCGTGCCGCACGTAACTGCATCGCATGGCAACGCGTGCGGCGCAACCGCATGCATATGGGCCCCCCGGCGTGATCGTGCGCACGCCCAACCGCTGGCAGAGCGCGCGCGGAGGGACGCGAGCAGAGCGCTCCGCGGTCGCCTTAACGGCGAGCAACCATATATATATATGCATATAGCAGTTGAACACGTAAGGAAAAGGTGTCCACAAGCCCAGCGCGCCGATGGACGCGAGCAGAGCGCGCCGCGGTGCCTAACGGCGAGCAGAGCTTGCCGAGGGATGCGAGCAGAGGCCGACACGGTGATAGGTGGCAAATAAGACGAACTATGCGAGCGATGTCGGAGACATCAAGCACAAATCAGATTCGAGTTGTGTGTGCGATACATGGCATACAATTGATCCATCCGAGCTGTGTGTGATGGAATAAGCCGTGTGTGTGATGGAATAAGCCGTGTGTGTTGCGGGCAAACACTTGCTCGTATATAACCTTAAATTTAACCAAAAAATTGTTAATGACTCCAACGATATAATCTTTGGCGACATGCATTCATATTTATTAGTTAAATCCTACTTATAAACCAGGACGGGGATATAGTAGGTAATTAAATCGCAAATGTTTTTTTATTAACCGTATGTGTATGTGGCCTTTCGTCCTCCTCTCGCACGTCTTGTCACCCCGCTGCCGTAGACGGCTTATAGCGCAAGCTTGCGCAGCGCGCAAGGGCGTTCTTTTGGCCAAACGGTGGCTCGAAGTGGCGCCAATGAATCGTCGGTGAGCCTGTTCCCGCGCAACCTCGCTGGTTCCCGCGCAAGCTTCCTGCCCGACTCGGTGAAATCGCCCAAAATCCCAATGCTTACCGGCCTGCTATATAAACCCTCACGACCGGCGAGTCCTGCGTCGCATTTTCCCCTCCCTCCCTGTAACTTATCTCGTCTGCTTCTCCCACAATCGCCAATGGCACCGGTCCGTTGTCATCGCTCAGCCACTCCGCCGTCATCAGAGGACAGCTCTAGCTGCGAGGCTACACCGCGGCGGCGGCGCAGTCCTTGGCATAGTGTATTGCGTGTGGCGTCCCTGTTGGGTGTGCGCGGAACACCCACCACACGCTCCGCCGCCGCTGCCCGTCGGCAGCTGTTGCCGGCCGCCGTTGCCGCCACACCACCATCGAAAGCCAGGGCATCTCTCACTCCGCCGCTACGACCCGAAGGCGGGAGGTGGCCGTCGTGGCCGCCACCCCACTGCCGGCCACCGTGGCCATCTCCCGCTCTGCCACCACGGCGTGAAGGCGGGAGGTGGTGGTCATGGCCGCCACCCCATCGTCGGCCGCCATGGCCGCCAGCCCACCGTCGACCACCGGGATCATCACCCGCTCCGCCACCGCCGCCCGAAGGAGGGAGGCGGAGGTCGAGGCCCGCACGTGCGTCAGCGACCTTGCGTGCTACATCGAGTTCCTACGGGAGGAGGAGGAGCGCCTCGTCGAGCACGCAAAGAGCCTTACCGCAGCCGTGGCCGTAGCACACGCCGACGCAGAGGCGTGGAATCAGGAGATCTACGAGCAGTCCGGCCACTTCGAGAGGAATCGTATGGAGCGGCAGTGGGTGTTCGAGCTAGCGAGCGTGGCTGAATGTGCAGCAGCGGCAGACACTCTATTGCATTTGTCCAGCTCGTCGGTAGCCTCCTCCTCCTCCTCTGCCTCTTACTGAGCGTGCTCGGCAGAGGAGAGGCTGCCGGAAGTAGCACAAAGCCCCTCCACAGTAGTAGTAGTATTTAGGGGCTATTTTGTTCAGTTCATCTGACTATAGATGTGTGGTGGAACTGTACAACGTACTTAAAATTAGCTAGTATATATAGTTGAACTAGCTATTTCAGTACGTGGTTGGCAATAATTGGTGAAAAGTTTGGTCGGTTCAGTTGTCGAGTTGAACTGTTTGTATAAATTAAAAATGACTGCTTAATCTATGAATGAAAACTATGCTTAATTACTGAATTTTAGTTGCAAAAATTAGATAGTGCTAGTGATTTTTAGCTGCATATTTTGACAAATCGTAGTGTTACAAGGATTGACAAATGGCAATGTTACTAGATCAACAAATGCCAATCTTTCCAGTTTGACAAATGGCAACATACCCAATATGACAGATGCAAACCTTACCAAATTGTTTGTACGTGGTTGCACACGGGTCATCCAAAACAACTGTTTGCGTTGAAGGGATGCACAAATCCTGCGCTGCGAATTTTCCCTCAACTTAAGGGGGAAGACCATAGCTCTCATTTTGCATACGGGTGCTCTATCTAAAACGTTCGCGAAGAGCTGCAGAAATCCTGCTCGGCACATTTTCTCTTGGCTTCCTGGGGAAGCTGTCAGTTTGCATACGGGTGTTCTAACTAAAACGTTTGCAATCAAGAGCTGCACAAATCCTGCTAGGCACATTTTCCCTTGGCTTCCTGGTGAAGTTGTCGGTTTTCCATACGGGTGTTCTAACTAAAATGTTTGCGATGAGTGTTTTATATTTAAAAACTATATTAAACTGCGACTTGGGTGCCATTAATGTAGAGGATGCGAGCAAGGTGGGCGGCCGTGGAAGTCAGAGGGCTTGCTTCCCGGTGAGCCTGCGTGGCATATAGCTCGCACGCTTCCCGGTGAGCCTCCGCATTGGAGTACAGCTTGCACGCCTCCCATTTAGTCAAGCACTCAAGCACCTGTCCACACGGCACCTCCTAGCCATTAAAAGAGTGAGGCATGGCGTCACATGAATGGTTAATAGAACGCACACAATTTAAATTATACAAAACGTTTGAGATGTTACAGTGGCAACTATTTGTTTCAAAATGCCTTTGTTGGCTGTTATTCGAGTGCGCCTTCTCTCAAAATGGACACAAAAAATACCACAACATGTCGGGTGCCATTCCATGATAGCAGGCCAAGTTTCATGAATTTCAGACGAGTTTTGGATTTACTAGAATTTAAAAACAAAGTATCTCAATGTTTTGCCGGCAATCAACACTGCCCTAGAGTTTGAAATCCATTCCCATTTCTTGCATGGGACCTAAGCATGCACCGAAGGACAAATATTTGTTTTTTCAACCAATTTATATGCACTGGAACATGTGCATGTAGTTCAAATTTGAATTATGAACATAAAATGCCTAGAAAACCCAGTTAATGTATAAAAATGTCCAAACGAACCCCAAAAAATTTCAAAATTAAACACAACACTCCTGTTGTTCTATGTTGACACTAGAAATTTTTTGAAAGCAATAAGAGGCAACGGATATCGTTTCGTCCCCAAAGGTGGCACGTTCCCTACCGAAACCATCACGCTTGTTGTGAGAAGCTCTGGTTTGTGAGAAGCTTATACCCAAACCTGCCCCAAATGGGACACATTTTTTACCACGGCATGTTGATGCCGCTCCATGATAGCATGCCAAGTTTCATGAATTTCAGACGAGTTTTGGATTTACTAGAATTTAAAAACCAGGTATCTCAATGTTTGAGGCCGAGTGACGGTGGCAGGGTGTTGGAAATTCATTCCCGTTTCTTGCATGGGACCTAAGCATGCAACCAAGGAAACATATTTGATTTTTCAACTAGTTTATATGCACTAGAGCATGTGCATGTAGTACAAATTTGAATTATGCACATAAAATGCCTGGAAAACCCAGTTAATGTATAAAAATGTCCAAACGAACCCCAAAAAATTCCAAAATTAAACACAACACTCCTATTGTTCTATGTTGACACTAGAAATTTTTTGAAAGCAACAGGAGGCAATAGATATCGTTTCGTCCCCAAAGGTGGCACGTTCCCTACCGAAACCATCACGCTTGTTGTGAGAAGCTCTGGTTTGTGAGAAGCTTATACCCAAACCTGCCCCAAATGGGATAAAATATTTACCACAGCATGTTGATGCCGCTCCATGATTGCATGCCAAGTTTCATGAATTTCAGACGAGTTTTCGATTTACTAGAATTTAAAAACCAGGTATCTCAATGTTTGAGGCCGAGTGACGGTGGCAGGGTGTTGGAAATTCATTCCCATTTCTTGCATGGGACCTAAGCATGCAACCAAGGACACATATTTGATTTTTCAACCAGTTTATATGCAATGGAGCATGTGCATGTAGTTCAAATTTGAATTATGCACACAAAATGCCTGGAAAACCCAGTTAATGGATAAAAATGTCCAAACGAACCCTGAAAAATTCCAAAATTAAACACAACACTCCGGTTGTTCTATGTTGACACTAGAAAATTTTGAAAGCAATAAGAGGCAACGGATATTGTTTCATCCCCAAAGGTGGCACGTTCCCTACCAAAACCATCACACTTGTTATGAGAAGCTCTGGTTTGTGAGAAGCTTATACGCAAACCTGCCCCAAATGGGACAAAATTTTTACCACGGCATGTTGATGCCGCTCCATGATAGCATGCCAAGTTTCATGAATTTCAGACTAGTTTTGGATTTACTAGAATTTAAAAACAAAGTATCTCAATGTTTTGCCGGCAATCAACACTGCCCTGGAGTTTGAAATCCATTCCCATTTCTTGCATGGGACCTAAGCATGCACCGAAGGACAAATATTTGTTTTTTCAACCAATTTATATGCACTGGAACATGTGCATGTAGTTCAAATTTGAATTATGAACATAAAATGCCTAGAAAACCCAGTTAATGTATAAAAATGTCCAAACGAACCCCAAAAAATTTCAAAATTAAACACAACACTCCTGTTGTTCTATGTTGACACTAGAAAATTTTTGAAAGCAATAAGAGGCAACGGATATCGTTTCGTCCCCAAAGGTGGCACGTTTCCTACCGAAACCATCACGCTTGTTGTGAGAAGCTCTGGTTTGTGAGAAGCTTATACCCAAACCTGCCCCAAATGGGACACATTTTTTACCACGGCATGTTGATGCCGCTCCATGATAGCATGCCAAGTTTCATGAATTTCAGACGAGTTTTGGATTTACTAGAATTTAAAAACCAGGTATCTCAATGTTTGAGGCCGAGTGACGGTGGCAGGGTGTTGGAAATTCATTCCCGTTTCTTGCATGGGACCTAAGCATGCAACCAAGGACACATATTTGATTTTTCAACTAGTTTATATGCACTAGAGCATGTGCATGTAGTACAAATTTGAATTATGCACATAAAATGCCTGGAAAACCCAGTTAATGTATAAAAATGTCCAAACGAACCCCAAAAAATTCCAAAATTAAACACAACACTCCTATTGTTCTATGTTGACACTAGAAATTTTTTGAAAGCAACAGGAGGCAATAGATATCGTTTCGTCCCCAAAGGTGGCACGTTCCCTACCGAAACCATCACGCTTGTTGTGAGAAGCTCTGGTTTGTGAGAAGCTTATACCCAAACCTGCCCCAAATGGGATAAAATATTTACCACAGCATGTTGATGCCGCTCCATGATTGCATGCCAAGTTTCATGAATTTCAGACGAGTTTTGGATTTACTAGAATTTAAAAACCAGGTATCTCAATGTTTGAGGCCGAGTGACGGTGGCAAGGTGTTGGAAATTCATTCCCATTTCTTGCATGGGACCTAAGCATGCAACCAAGGACACATATTTGATTTTTCAACCAGTTTATATGCAATGGAGCATGTGCATGTAGTTCAAATTTGAATTATGCACACAAAATGCCTGGAAAACCCAGTTAATGGATAAAAATGTCCAAACGAACCCTGAAAAATTCCAAAATTAAACACAACACTCCGGTTGTTCTATGTTGACACTAGAAAATTTTGAAAGCAATAAGAGGCAACGGATATTGTTTCATCCCCAAAGGTGGCACGTTCCCTACCAAAACCATCACACTTGTTATGAGAAGCTCTGGTTTGTGAGAAGCTTATACGCAAACCTGCCCCAAATGGGACAAAATTTTTACCACGGCATGTTGATGCCGCTCCATGATAGCATGCCAAGTTTCATGAATTTCAGACTAGTTTTGGATTTACTAGAATTTAAAAACCAGGTATCTCAATGTTTGCGGCCGAGTGATGGTGGCGCGGTGTTTGATATTCATTCCCATTTCTTGCATGGGACCTAAGCAAGCAACCAAGGACACATATTTGATTTTTCAACCCGTTTATATGCACTGGAACATGTGCATGTATTTCAAATTTGAATTATGCACCTGAAATGCCTACAAAACTAAGTTAATGTATAAAAACGTCCAAACGGACCCTGAATAATTCCAAATTTTTTGACGACACACCTATAGTTGCATGCTCACTGCAGATAAAAGTTCTAGCAATTCAAACACCATCATTTGCAGCTGTGACCCCATTACGTAATTCAAATCAAGACGAAAAATCAAGTAGATCGCACACAGTTTATTATCACCAATCGTATGAGATGCAATACAAAATATCTTGGAGCACCGTCGGTTTATCGTATGCCTATGGCTTACGCAAGATGGTGCGCCGGCTACAGTCCACAGCCGGCGTGTCAAGCACACTAGCTCACTCCCCAAATATCATTTCACTGTTCAATCATCGCTGGTGAAAGATGGGGACGTGGACCCGCGTCATGAGGGCAACTTCGGCGGTCCACTCCGGCGAGAGCGCGGCCGCAGCCACCAGGCGCGTGCTAACAAGCTTCGTGAGGGCGACCGCAATCTGCATCCGGCGGCCAAGGCAGCCCAAACGTCCGCTGTTGCTTCTCAGGCGGCGGCAGCAGCATCTGCCTCGGGGATAGCAACTGGCGAGAGCAGCACAACAGCTGTCTGTTCCGCAGCGGCAGCCTTAGCCCTGATGGAGGCCGCCCACTAACATGTCGAGGCCGTCCACACCCATCTCGTGGCGGTCACCGCACAAATCGAATGAAGCTTCTCTGACAACGGTCGGCAACCAACGGCCGAAGAGTTGGCAATCGCCGAGAGAGTTTGAGCAGCCGTCTGTTCCTGCGCGGCATACCTTGCCACGACGGAGCCCGCCGGAGCCCAGATCGCGGCCGCCCCCGCCCAGCTTGTGGCGGCCTATTCCAAAGATATGGCGGACGCGGATGGCGAGATGCTTGCCGAGTATGGTGCAATTGATGCCATGGACCCTCTTCCCCAGGAGACCATCGGGTGCGAGCTGGACATGGAGGCGGCGGCGGAGATCGAGGAGCACCAGCCGTAGTAGTACTCTTTGTTTTGTTGAATTAAGAGCACCGGTCTTTAATTTGTTAGAGTAATGTTTAGGTCATCTAGCTTTGTTTAATTGCTGAACTTGCTCGATTAAGAAGTGTGGGTGTGCTGTAGTCTCCTTTGTGTACCCAAATTATGCAATGACGTGGATGACCACTGTAACCAGGGAAATTCAAACCAAAATTTTTGACGTTCAAACTCATCACACACGGGTTAAGCTATCTAAATCGTCTGTGATGTTCACATATCGTACACAGTTCTGAATAAGGGACCGTGTCTGATGACACTTTGCGCGCTAGTTTTTTCGCTGAAGCGATTCCAAATTTTCGGCTCCCACAGAAATATCTACCTCCCCGCCCCTCCCCCTTACCAAAACCACATTTCCCCTATTTCCGCCTTCCTTTCCAAGTTGAAACCTTCACTCCTTACTTGCAGCGCTGCCTCCTCGCCAGCGACCCTCCTTCCACATCCCACATGCCCCGACCCCCAGCGCGAGCGTGACACCTTCCACCCAAATCACCGACCCCTCCACCAAATGAGCGCCGCCCTAAGCCATGGTGCACGCAGTATAGCCAGGATCTCAAGGAGCATTTGGCAGCGGAGAAGCAAATCACAGCTGCACGCGCGGATGAGGTCACGATGGCTGCCATTCGTGCCGATCCCCAGATCTTGGAGGAGCACCTTGCTATTTGCTAGCTACGCTGGTTAAGCATGCTCGGTTTACCCGTTGCGTGTGCTGATCCTGCCTTTCCTTCACAAATTCTAGTGAATTGTGCTATCTAATTTTACCATGCAATCTGTTGCTCTAGTGTACATGTTATATATGTTGTGCAGTGTGGTGCTCACTTATTAACTGTTTTGTTAATTAGTTGTCGTCTTCAGTTAACTGTTTGGTTCAATTATGCAAATGTGATGTTCAATTCTTCAGGCTGCAATTTTGTATTGTCTTCCATGTGAGAAATAAATCGAATTTATCTTTACAAAATACATGAGAAACAAATACAATTGCTATATTTCCAAGTTGTCAAGCATGCTTGGTTTGGTTATACATTGTGCAATGTGGTTTTCAGTTAACGTTTGGTTCATTTGTGTTGTGGTGTTTAGTTAACTGTTTGGTTCAATTCTGCAATGCGATGTCAAATTGTTGTGGCTGCAGTCTGTTATTGTATACCATGTGACAAATAAATCGAATTTGGTTGTACTAAATACATGAGAAAGAAATACAATTGCTATATTTCCAAGTTGTTAAGCATGCTTGGTTTGGTTAACTGTCTGATCTTCTATTAGGAGTATGTTATATTGTGCAATGTGGTGCTCCGTTAATGTTTGGTTTATTTGTTGTGGTGTTTAGTTAACTGCTTGGTTCAATTCTGCAATGCGATGTCCAATTGTCGTGGGTAGAATTTTGTATTGTTGTGCATGTGAGGAATAAATCGAATTTGGCTGCACTTAATACATGAGAAACATATACAAGTGCTATATTTCCTAGTTCTTAGTCATGCTTGGTTTGGATAAATGGGTTTTACATGTGGCTTGAATTAATCTGATGAATCTGCAATGTGCTTATTTTTCATCAACATATTTTACTGATAGCATGTGAACCCTTACTTAACCTGATGACTAACTACCTTATATGTGTTGCAGGGAAACAATGGGAAGCACTGAGGTTTACAATCAAGGTTAGCACATGCATGGTCCGTTCTCTAATAGCACATTATTGTGCAATGGCAGGAACCATTCTAATATTTATGTTTTTAACAATTTGGTCTTGCACATGTAGGTCCTGCTATCCGAGGTTTTGACCCACTGTTCGACCCTTTTTGCATATGGGGAAATGAGTTGTCCATGAATATCAGTCAAGTCAAGAAACTCAAAAAGATTGTTAGGATAAAGAACTTAGCGACAAAAAACAACAAGATCTTTGTCTGCACAATGAAGAAGACATCAGCTCACTACAGTATGGTACTAACTATTATACCTTGCCTTTTTTATTCCTTTGCCCCATTTCCAATATAGAGAAGATATTTACGCACATCCTTGTTTTCAGGCCTTTCCAAAGCAGTTCACTGATGATTACCTCTCAAACCACCTGTATGGTCAGGAGGCGAGGAAGGTATTCATACAACACCCACAGTTCAATATTGAAGTGTTCCTGAAGATGACGAAGGATGGACGGTCAATCATCCATAGGCACTGGCCTAAAGTTACAAAGACCTTCAACATCAATGAAGGCTCAATATTCGCCTTCTGCTTCAGCAATTTTCCAGATGAGATACATCTGTCTATGTACCGTCTATGATGCTAATTTCGAAAGGTTATATATTGCATGTGAAACTTGGTGCTAGTGTAGTTGTGTAATGGGGTAGCTGAGTGCTGAAGCTATATGATGTTGTACTCTGATATATTTCAATTATGAAAATGAAATATATTGTGTGCTTAATATGAAATGTCAATTAGATTAATAAATGGATTATTAATAATCGGATAATTAGCCTGCTAATTGGTTTTTTTCTATTGCAAACGAATATTGAAAACACAGTGTGCGATGCATTCAATAATGCACACAGTTTCTAGGAATAAACCATGTTAGATTAATGAACAATAACACACGACATCCTCTTGAAAACTGTTTGCGTTAGGCCACCTGGCGCAAACGTTTACCATATAAAAATTGTGTGTGGTGGACAGCCCTTGCCACACAGTTTCTTCTACGCACCGTGTGTGATGCATTCAATAACGCAAACGATAAAATTGTTAATACCGTGTGCAATGGAAATGCTATCGCAAACGATTGAACGGGGAAAATTGTGTGTGATGTACTTGCAAACAAAAACTTTTTCCTTGGAGCGACTGTGTGGGATGTATATATGAATGGAAACGTTTAGCGGTGACTGACTGTGTGGGATGTACTTGCGTCCGGAAATGATTTCGCCTGTATAATTGTATTTTTTGAGCTCTACTTTACATATTTCCGTATTTGAGCGCTCGCCGATCGCAAACGACCTCATTTTGCCGTGTGTGTGCTAGGAGGGCATATCCCTGACGGTTTCTGGGTCGTGTGGGAAGGACCTCCTATCGCCCACACTCACTAGCCGACGGTTCCAAATGCCGTCGCGGAAAGGGGTTAAAAACCGTTTGTATATCACCTCGCTGTACTAGTGCCCTATGCAAGCACGAAAGTCAATAGTTATGCAATGAAATTACATCCTATTTGCGGTGCATTATTCGGTGTTAGTTATGCTTAATGCTCATTTATGTGAATTTTTGTTTCTAGGTTGGTTGCTTCTGAATCTATTTCCTAGCCTCCATTTGTACTAAGTGGGAATACTACTTGTGCATCCAAAATCCTTAAACCCAGTTTTGCCATATGAGTCCACCATACCTACCTATATGCGATATTTCTGTGTCGTTCTAAGTAAATTGGTATGTGCCATCTCTAATTTTAGAAATGAATTTCCTTTTTGTGTGCCTGTACCGATCATGAAGCGGCAGGGGGTGGCCAATATTTTTCCATGCTAGATGCGTTATTCTCAAGATGAGTATTTATTCACTTGTCATTGCATGAGAGTATGGAGGTAATAGGGATGCCCAGTCCCAAAATGAAAAAGAAATTTACTTTATGTTGTCAAACAATAAATTCCTTGGAAAGTGTTGGTATGGTTAGGCACCCGTGGATACGGCTAGCCATGGATTGTGAAAGAATGGTGGAAAAAGGAATAAACTTTATTTTATGTTTGGATTGTGAAAGAACTGTGATGATAGTTTATGATAGGTACTTGGTAGGCTTGATGTAGAACCTCCCCGGCAACGGCGCCAGAAATTCTTCCTGCTACTTCTTGAGCTTGCGGTGATTTTTCCCTTGAAGAGGAAAGGGTGATGCAGCAAAGTAGAGATAAGTATTTCCCTTAGTTAAGAACCAAGGTATCAATCCAGTAGGAGGAACAAGCAAGTCCCCAATATATCCACCTGCACAAACTAACAAACACTTGCACTCAACGTGAAAAAGGGGTTGTGAATCCCTTCACGGTCACTTGCAAGAGTGAGATCTAATAGAGATAGATATAAAAGATACGTAAAAGGCAAAATAAAGTAATATAAATAAATTGTAGCAAGGTATTTTTAGGTTTTTTGTTTTATAGATCTGAAAATATATGATGGAAATAGACCTGGGGGCCATAGGATTCACTAGAGGCTTCTCTCTTGAATAAAGCATACGGTGGGTAAACAAATTACTATTGAGCAATTGATAGGAAAGCGCAAAGTGATTGTCTCCAACGTATCTATAATTTTTGGTTGTTCCATGCTATTATATTATCTATTTTGGATGTTTCATATGCATTAATATGCTATTTTATATTATTTTTGGGACTGACTTATTAACCTAGAGCCTAGTGCCAATTTCTGTTTTTTTCTTGTTTTTGAGTTTTAGCAGAAAAGGAATATCAAACGGAGGCCAAACGGAATAAAACTTTACGATGATTTTTCTTGGACCAGAAGACACACGTAGGACTTTGAAACCAAGTCAAAAGAGTCCCCAGGCAACAACAAGGGTGTAGGGCGCGCCCCAGGGGGGCACCCCTTGCCTTGTGGGTCCCTCGAAGCTCCTCTAACCCTATTATTTGGCCTATAAATTCCCAAATATTCCCAAACCACCAGAAGCGTCCACCAAAAATACTTTTCCGCCATCGTAACCTTCTGTTCCCGGCATCCTGCCGGAGGGGGAGTCGATCACGGAGGGTATCTACATTTACCCTATTGCCCTTCTGATGAAGCGTGAGTAGTTCACCACAGACCTACAGGTCCATAGCTAGTAGCTAGATGGCTTCTTCTCTCTCTTTGATTCTCAATACCATGTTCTCCTTGATGTTCTGGGAGATCTATCCGATGTAATCTTCTTTTGCGGTGTGTTTTTCGAGATTGATGAATTTTGGATTTATGATCATCTTATCTATGAATATTATTTGAATCTTCTCTGAATTCTTATATGCATGATTTGGTATCTTTGTATTTCTCTTCGAATTATTGGTTTGGTTTGGCCAACTAGATTGGTTTTTCTTGCAATGGGAGAGGTGCTTAGTTTTGGGTTCAATCTTGCGTGATTTCACCCAGTGACAAAGTAGGGGTAGGGAGACACGTATTGTATTATTGCCTCAAGGGTAAAAAGATGGGGTTTTCATCATATTGCTTGAGTTTATCCCTCTACATCATGTCATCTTACTTAATGCGTTACTCCGTTCTTTATGAACTTAATACTCTAGATGCATGCTGGATCGCGGTCGATGTGTGGAGTAATAGTAGTAGATGCAGGTAGGAGTCGGTCTACTTGACACCGACGTGATGCCTATATTCATAATCATTGCCTTGGATATCGTCGTAACTTTGCACTTTTCTATCAATTGCTCGACAGTAATTTGTTCACCCACTATATTATTTTCCTTCAAGAGAGAAGCTTCTAGTGAAACCTATGGCCCCGGGTCTATTTTCCTTCATGTATTTTCAGATCTATATACCAAAAATACCTTGATGCAATTTATTTACTTTTACGTTTTAGTAATCTTTTATACTAACTCTATCAGATCTCACCTTTGCAAGTGATCGTGAAGGGATTGATAAACCCTTTTTCGCGTTGGGTGCAAGTGTTTGATTGTTTGTGTAGGTGCATATATTGGGGACTTGAGTGTTTCTCCTACTGGATTGATACCTTGGTTCTTAACTAAGGGAAATACTTATCTCTACTTTGCTGCATCAGCCTTTCCTTTCCAAGGGAAAAACCAACGCAAGATGAAGAAGTAGCGCAAAGTTATGACGATATCTAAGGCAATGATCATGAATATAGGCATCACGTCTGTGACAAGTAGACCGAAACGATTCTGCATCTACTACTATTACTCCACACATCAACCGACTCCCGCCTGTATCTACAGTATTAAGTTCATAAGAACAGAGTAACGCCTTAAGCAAGATGACATGATGTAGAGGGATAAACTCAAGCAATATGGTATAAACCCCATCTTTTTTATCCGTAATGGCAACAATACAATACGTGCCTCACTACCCCTACTGTCACTGGGTGAGGACACCGCAAGATTGAACCCATCACAATGCACCTCTCCCATTGCAAGAAAAACCAATCTAGTAGGCCAAACCAAATCGATAGACCGGAGAGAAATATAAAGCTATCTTAATCATGCATAAAAGAGTTCAGAGAAGACTCAAATAATATTCATAGATAATCTGATCATAAATCCACAATTCATCGGATCTCAACAAACGCACCGCAAAAGTAGATTACATCGAATAGATCTCCAAGAACATCAAGAAGAACATTGTATTGAAGATCAAAGAGAGATAATATGTAGCTACTAGCTATGGACCCTTAGGTCCGTGGCAACTACTCACGCTTCATCGGAAGGGCAGCAAGGTTGATGTAGACGCCCTCCGTGATTGTATCCCCCTCCGGTGGAGTGCCGGAAAAGGCCCCAAGATGGGATCTCACGAGAACAGAATTGCGGCGGCAGAAAAGTATTTTTGTTGTGCCCTCTGACGTAAGGGGAATATTTGAGAATTTATAGTGGTGGAGTTAGGGTTAGAAGGTCTGCGAGGGCCCCCAAGCCTAGGGGGTGCCTCCCTGGGCGCGTCCCTATGGCTTGTGGCCTCCTCCCGAAGCTTCCTGGGTTTCTTCTGGTCCAAGAAAAATCATTGTAAAGTTTTACTCCGTTTGTTATTGATTTTCTGAAAAAGCCAAAAAAAGAAAAAAACAGCAACTGGCACTGGGCACTGTGTTAATAGTTAGTCCCAGAAATAATATAAAATAGCATATTAATGCATATAAAACATCCAAAACAGATAATACAATAGCATGGAACAATAAAAAAAATTAGATACGTTGGAGACGTATCATGCATCCCCAATCTTAATTCTTGCTCGTCCTCGAGTAAGTAAATGATAAAAACAGAATTTTTGATGTGGAATGCTACTTAACATGTTTATTAATGCAATTCTTATTATTGTGGCATGACTATTCAAATCCATAAGATTCAAAAGAAAAGTTTAATATTGACATAAAAACAATAATACTTCAAGCATACTAATAAAGCAATCATGTCTTCTCAAAATAGCATGGCTAAAGAAAGTTATCCCTAGAAAATCATAAAGTCTTGTCATGTTCTATCTTCATCACACAAAGTATTTATCATGCACAACCCCGATAACAAGCCAAGTAATTGTTTCATACTTTTAATATTCTCAAGCCTTCTCAACTTTCACGCAATACATGAGCGTGAGCCATGGATATAGCACTATAGGTGGAACTGAAGGTGGTTGTGAGGAGAAGACAAAAAGGGAGAAAGTCTCACATCAACTAGGCAAATTAATGGGCTATGGAGATGCCCATCAATTGATATCGATGCAATTGAGTAGGGATTGCCATGCAATGGATGCACTAGATCTATAAGTGTATGAAAGCTCAAACGAAACTAAGTGGGTGTGCATCAAACTTGCTTGCTCATGATGACCTAGGGCAATTTAAGGAAGCCCATCATTGGAATATACAAGCCAAGTTCTGTAATGAAAAATTCCCACTGGTATATGGAAGTGATAAAATAGGAGACTCTCTATCATGGAGAACATGGTGCTATTTTGAAGCATAAGCGTGGAAAAGGATAGTAACATTGTCCCTTCTCTCTTTTTCTCTCATTTTTTCTTTTTTTTTCTTTTGGGCTCTTTGGCCTCTTTTTTTATTGGGCTCTTTGGCCTCTTTTTATTTTAAGTCTGGAGCCTTATATCCTCCATCATCCTTTCCTCACATGGGAATATGCTCTAATAATGATGATCATCACACTTTTATTTACTTACAACTCAAGAATCAACTCGATACTAGAACAAAGATATGACTCTATATGAATGCCTCCGGCGGTGTACCGGGAAGTGCAATGATCTAGCATAGCAACGATATTAAAAAATGTACAAGCCATGACAACATCATGCTAGCTATCTTACGATCATGCAAAGCAATATGACAATGATGGTGCATGTCATAATAAACGGAACGATGGAAGTTGCATGGCAATATATCTCGGAATGGCTATGGAAATGTCATAATAGGTAGGTATGGTGGCGGTTTTGAGGAAGGGTATATGGTGGGTTTAATGCACCAGTGAAAGTTGCGCGGTACTAGAGAGGCTAGCAATGGTGGAAGGGTGAGAGTGCGTATAATCCATGGACTCAACATTAGTCATAAAGAAATCACATACTTATTGCAAAAAATTATTAGCCATCAAAGCAAAGTACTAATACGTGTGCTCATAGGGGGTAGATTGGTAGGAAAATACCATCGCTCGTCCCCGACCGCCACTTGTAACAAAGAAAATAAAAAATAAATCATGCTCTAACTTCATCGCATAACGATTGACCATACATGCATGCTTCGAGAATCACAAACTTGAACACAAGTATTCCTACCAATCCATAATTAATCTCTAGCATGACTCTATCTCAAAACAAATGCAAGGAATCAAACTTCTCATATATTCATTGCTCTTTATGAAAGTTATTATTATACCCCTCTTGGATGCCCATCGTATTAGGACCAAATTCATAACCTAAGCAAATTGATATACTGTTCTAAGACTCTCAAAATAATATAAGTGAAGCATGAGAGTTCATCAATTTCTACAAAATAAAACCATCGCCGTGCTCTAAAAAGATATAATTGAAGTACTAGAGCAACTGCCGAGCTCAAAAGATATAAGTGAAGCACATAGAGTATTCTAATAAATTCACGATTAAAGCGTGTCCCTCTCAAAAGGTGTGTACAACAAGGATGATTGTGGCAAACAAAGAAGAAAAAACTCATATAATACACGCTCCAAGCAAAACACATATCATGTGGTCCATAAAAATATAGCCTCAAGTAGATTTACCGATGGATTGAAGACAAAAGAGGGCATAACGATTGGCAATCTGAGGCATCCCCAAGCTTAGATGCTTGGTTGTCCTTGAATATTACCTTGGGGTGCCTTGGGCATCCCCAAGCCTAGGCTCTTGCCACTCCTTATTCCATAGTCCATCAAATCTATACCCAAAACTTGAAACGCCACAACACAAAACTCAACAAAAAACTCATGAGATCCGTTAGTATGATAAAACAAATCTCCACTTTAGGTATTGTTGTGAACTCATTGTAAATTTATAATGGTGTTATATCTACTGTATTCCAACTTCTCCATGGTTCATACTGATACGTCTCCAACGTATCTATAATTTATGAAGTATTCATGCCATGTTTACAATGATTTTATATGGTTTTGGTATGATTTGCTTGGAACTAATCCGGACTGACGTTGTTTTCAGCAGAACTACGATGGTGTTGTTTTTTATGCAGAAATGAAAGTTCTCCAAATGAGCTGAAACTTGTTGACAATTTTTTTGGAACAAAAGAGACCCCCGAAGCTTCGTGGGAGGGCCAGAAGAGCCACGAGGAGGGCACAACCCACCAGGGCGCGCATGAGGGGCCCGGCTTGCCCCGGTGGGTTGTGCTCACCTCGAGGCCCATCTTAGCGTGAAACCAACGCCAAAAATCCTATAAATAGAGAAACCATCAGAAATAACCCTAAATTATAAGTTCCGTCGCCTCAAGCCTTTGTAGCCATGAAAAACCAATCTAGACCCCGTTCCGACACTCTGCCGGAGGGGGAATCGTCACCGGCGGCCATCTTCATCATCCCGGCGGCCACCATGATGAGGAGGGAGTAGTCCACCCTCGGGGCTGAGGGTTTGTACCAGTAGCTATGTGTTTAATCCCTCCCTCTCTCCACTACAAAAAAAGACACATCCGTGACATTTTGGGCTGAACATTTTTTCCCGTCATGCTTATGATACTTCTATGACGATAATTGTGACAAAACCCGGTATCATCATATATGTGGTGGGATCCTACTTATATGACAAAAACTCATGACAGAAAATGGGCTTTTCTTCCTGGGCGGGCCGGAGGCGCAGCTGCATGATATTCTTTGGGCGGTCCATGACGGAAAAAACCATGGTAGAAGCGAGGGCGAGGAAAATATCGGGGAGTTCCCGATTATGGTGGGTGGTCGGGGGCCGAGCGATGCGCGTTTCTCTCATACACGTACGCGCGTGGGTGCGAGGCGTTGTGCTCTAACTGAACCCGAGCGAGGCGTTCGCCTACTGAACCCGAGCGATTGCACTGCAGGTACGTGTTACTGAACCCGAGCGATTGATCGATCTGGCTGTTAACTGAATCCGATCGATCGATCTGGCTGTTAACTGAACCCGATCGAGCGATTCTTTTGCTACTGCTGCTAAGTGAAGCCGATCGAACCTTGCTGCCTCCTTCCCTTGATGAACATTGAGTGTTGTTGGGGGGGGGGGTTGGATGAACAGTTCCCGGTGGGGGGTTGGGTGAACAGGACCTCATGGTAGTAGAGGCCACTGCCGCTGGATGAATAGGACCCCGGTCGAGCCGGTTGGGGTGGATGAACAGGACCCCGTGGAGGGCTGGATGAACAGGACCCCGTGGAGGGCTGGTTGAATAGTAGCCGGTGGAGGGCTGGATGAACAGTAGCCCGTGGAGGCGTGGTTGAACAGGACCCCGTGGAGAGGGTTGGTTGAACAGTAGCTGGTGGAGGAGCGGTGGAGGATGGATGAATAGGAACCCGTGGATGAACAGTCGCAGGTGGAGGTTGGAGGAGGTCGACGGTGGATGAACAGTAGCACATGGAGGCTGGAGGAGGTCGACGGTGGAGATGAACAGTAGCCCGTGGAGTCCCGTTTTGCAGTACGCCACACCCCTCCCGATGAACAGGACCCCCGTTTCGATCGTAGCGCTCCAACACAAGTCCGTTTCCTCCGTTTTGTGGTACGCCACACCCCTCCGAATCAACAGGACCCGTTTCAACCATAGGAGGTCCAAGAGAAGTCCGTTTCCTCCGTTTTGCGGTATGCCAGGCCCCTCCCGATGAACAGGATCCCGTTTCGATGGTCGAACACAAGGCCATTTCCTCCGTTCTACGGTACGCCAGGCCTCGTTTCGATCGGCTGTTCCGTCCAAGCCGGTTGGCTCCCGATGAACACGACACATTCTGTTCTGACCCAGCCGGTTGGCTTCTGATGAACACGAGGACGCAGTTTCTCCGTTCCGACCCAGCCATGTACACGAGCCCTGGTTGTACGTATGCGCGAGTAGGCATTCGAGACATCGCCCGTATGTATGTACGTAGCTGTATTTTTTGGCATGTGGCTCTATGTACGTGTACACGGTTTAGACGGGACAGCCTGAACTGCTACGTGGGGGGCTCTACTATGACATGTGCCGCTACTTACTCGGCCATGGTTCATCGTTGCAGAGCGATCGATCGACCAGTATGTACGTACACGTTTGCGACAAGACAGACAACGATACGTACGCTTCGACCGGGTGGGAAGATGAGCAGGGACATTTGCAGTGTAGAGGTCTATACCGTCGATTGTGATGGACACTTTGAACTCTTCGGGCCTCTTTGATTCGTAGGATTTTGTAAACATAGGAATAGGAATTGTAGTGGCCTGCCCACTTGAATCCTATAAGATTAGCAAGGAAATGCGGGGAGCTGTGTCACCTTTGAGAGTTACACTGATATTAACAGTAACGCACCTTCAGTTGAAGAGAGCAAGTATCCGAAGCCTTTCTAGCCGAACCGGCAATACTAGCACATATATTCCAGCAAGTTCCACTTTCTTGATTTTACTCCTGATACTTAGGGTTTTCCCATTATATCTACACTACGATCTGCGTAGGTGCTTTATGTCCTACTAGAAGCTGTCCACCCTTTAAAGCTAAATAACACACCAATCATACGTCCTAAGGTTCTTCAAATACGAATGTGATATGATACTGACATTATGATGCGGAGCATCTTACAGACATTACCATGTCAAGAGTCTGTTTGGCAAGTGACACGTGCGACATCTACTTCACATGCACAAAGGTGAATCATCTCCTTTAGACGTGCTCACTTGACCCCTTCGAGGATGGTATACTACTTGACACTCCACTCGTGTGCATGCATAGGTATTGTCGGAGCTTCATGGACGATGAGGAGGAGTGCAAGCGCCAAGGATAACCTACACCATCCGCGAGGGAAGCGGCCGGACGACCGACGTGCCACCGGACGTCCGACAATCTACAGCCACCGGACGACCGGACAATGCCGGACGTTCGACGCCTGGAACTCCAGCTAGCCCAACAGTCCAGCCGACGAAAGCTACAGCGACCGGACGACTGACCCGAACACCGGACGTCCGACAACTTCCAGCGCCCGGACGACATCTTCCGGACGACCGGTGCCACCTTCACAGAAGGAAAATAGCGGAAGTCCGAAGACTTCCGGACGACCGCGAGCCACCGGACGACCGGAACCCACCGGACATCCTATACCTGTCTGCGCATAGTTTCCGGCCCGAGGCCCATGTACCCCTTCACTTCGCCCCCATTTGCACTAAGACTATAAATAGACCTCCTCCTCCTCCTAGTTAGGGTTAGCAAAGTGATAGCTCATTTTTATGTGAGCTTTGCTCCTACCTTCCTATACTCTCTCTCTCTCGAGAGAGAGAGAGACCACCACTCCCATGGAGTTCAAGACCTCCATGTGAGAAGATCCCGCGGGATATATCGTCAAGACACCTCACGGGAAGATCCGTCTAGGATATCATCAAGACCTCCTCATGAAGATGAACTTTACCTTGTATCTTTCCCTTTATTGTTCATGTACCTTGTGGATCTTGTGTGTTTGATTGTCTAGCGGATGTGTGATTGGACTTGTTCTTGAGTGTTTCCCCTTGTGATTTCTCTCCGTTCTACCCCGTGTTCTTCGTGTTCTTCGAGGGAATCCACTCCAATTGTGAAAGATTGGGCCACTAGGGTTCTACCCTACATCATCTTGGTATCATGAGCCACGTTGATCACGAATTTGGAGCCCCTACCCCCGTTTTCTAGCCTTCTTTTGCTTGATTTCGTCCTAAATTTCGGAAATCCCCACCTAAAATAGCCCCAATTTTTTTTGTAATTTGTTGGTTTGATGAAGTTTTGTTGATTTTGATCCATGGATTTGCTTGGTTTCGGGTGGATATAGCATTTCGCCAATTTTTGCCATCTTTCATCCATGAAATCTCATCAATTTTGACCCCAAAATCATCAAATTCCACCCAAAATTGCGCCTCGGATCTCAAATCCCGCGTTGACCCCGATACATCGGACGACCGCCACTTTACCGGACGTCCAGAGCCCCAGGAACCACTGGACGACCGGTACTTACCGGACATCCGACACCCCGATCCCGAGCTGAAATAGTGGATTTCCGAGCCCGACCGGACATCCGTCCATTTCCGGACGTCCGACACCTGTAGATATCAACTTTGGCTGATTTTTGTTTCGGCCATAACTAATTCATCTAAACTCCGATTTTGACGTTCTTTAGCTCGCTTTGAAGCTATTGACATCCCCCATCCCACAAAAATACTTCCAACATCATTTGAATCCGTAATGTTTTTGCAACTTTGGCATCTTTGCCTAGGGCTTCCACCACATCATCCGCATAACCACCATAGCCTTCCGCAACCTAACCCATTTTGTTCACCATAGCATTAGTGGTTGCTTGAGTTGTGATTTGAGTCTCCTAAGGTGCTTCGTCTACTTAGGGATGGTTTCTTCTTCATCAACCACCACCACCACTACCGCATAGGCTTGCCCACCATACACTTCCCACACCCCAACTTAACCCAAATTTGTTTGAGTTGTGTGTTGTGTCTCCTAAGGTGTTACGGCTACTTAGGGACGCTGACCTCAACTTCGACATCGTGTATAGTACACCACCATAACCTCCACTTCTGCAATGCCTACTCGCATAACCCATAGTTACATCACCACCGCTTTCCGCTACCACCATTTGACATTTGAGAGTTTGAGTTCGCGGTTTTTCCGTTTCCTAAGGTGTTTCGGCTAATTAGAAACGGTTCTACATCAAGAACACCACCACTCATCATCACCACGAGGTCGTCATCGTACATCATGGACGGTAACCTCGACGACATCATTGTACATTCTCCTTGCAATTGCATTGATAACCCCTAGCTCATTTTGCATCACTTGCCTATCGAGACTAGCCATTAGAGTATTGCCAGCAACGTTACTTGTGCACATTAGTGATCATCAATCTACACCTTCCATTGCATACATACCATATCATATTGGTATCATCTTGGTATCATATCATCTCTTGTGTCCCAAGATTGTTCCCGCATATACACAATTGCTATCTTGGTTTGTGCATTTCGCATAGTGGCCATACAAATAAAAAGAATAAGCTTTTAAGAAAAGAAAAAGAGAGAACAAAAAGCTTGTAAGCAAGAGCCATAGCATCGTATCATAGTGCATTACAATATATCATATGGTATCATACTTGATCATCTTGGATCATCTTGTGCTAAAGCACCGGAACATACATACATAGCATACTTGGGATAAAAAGTTTATCCATTTTGCATGTTATAGGTTGTGCACAAGTGTCGTATCCGCCTATTGAGCAATCGTGCTAGTGTCTCTCTTGAGTTGAACAACACGAGCGTTTTCCATGGATTCCACATTTTGTGCTCATTCCTTGGTTGCACGACCCCATTTATCTATCCGTGTGTGAGTTTCCGTGTGCCATTTATTGCTATTGGTCTACTTGTTTCACTTGCGAATCTGTGAATCTCTTTCAACATTATTGACTCTTGCTAACATTTTGCATTAAATTTTTGTGCCACTATCCTCACCGAGCTACTCCATAAGCTGTACTTGATAGGTGTGAGTGAACAAGTCCGGTATCAATTCCACTATTCTTTCATCTCACATTGAGTGTAACGGGATACATCCTCAACTTTGGGAAAAAGGTAACTTGGTATTGTTTATCTCATTTCCTACTCACCTCTACTCGAGTCTTGTGATGGATAGGCAAGGCATTTCACCCTCGGTCTACAACAACAACGATGAGTTCGATGCCACGAAAAGCTCCACCGATGCCAAGATGCATGCTCAAATGGAGGAGATCAAAGCCCTCATCAAGTCCTACAAGAGATCTTCCTCATCTTCGAGAAGCCGCTCAAGAGAACATGCTTCCGAGCTACCACCTCCGGCAAGATCACATCGGCATCGACACCACCACCGACAAGAACGTGAAGGTCATGAGCTCAATACCAACAACCGCTCAACGACTTCACCATCTCCCTTGGCATCTTCGCCAAGCGACTTCAAGGCATCTTCGCCCACGGACACACGACATCTTCGCCAACAAGAACCTCAAGGCTACGCTCAAGAGAAGCTCCCCAAGATCAAGTTCACGACTTCCATAAGCTACTACAACCTCGACATCGACCACGCGATTCCTTTCTATGGGACTCAAGAACCCGAGGAGTATCTCGAGTGGGAGCACCTAATGGATGACTACCTCAAGCTACATCAAGTTCCTCCCGAAGATCAAGTGAAGTGCGCCACAACGAACTTCCACGACTACGCATCTCATGGTGGCTTCACACACATTCAGAGAGCTATGGCATGAGTTGGCCCAAGACAAAGAAAGCCTTGCGGCGAGAGTTCGTGCCTCCAACCTACACGGAACAACTTCTACGCCAATTGGAGAACACCGCCCAAGGTCCAAGTCCATTGACGCGTACTTCAAGCAGATGAAGATTTCCTTGCGACGAGCCGGCGTGGACGAACCCATTTCGATGAAGTTCCACTTCATGATGGGATTGCAAAACGACATCTCCAAGACGATCTTCCTCGAGAACTACAAGTCCCTCGACGACAATTACATTGGTGCTCTCAAGGCGGAACAAGAACTCATGAAGGCCAAGGCTTCCCCACCCCAAGCACACTTCTCGAAGACCAAGCTCCAAGCCGGCGAGCATGAGGCTAGTACCACCAAGATGTCCAAGGCCGACGAGCTCCAAGGCGGTGCCCCAAGTTCGACTTCACCGCCATCCCTCTTCGTGGCATTGATGATGTCGAGTCTACTTCGACTCTTTTTCAAGATGGTGCGGCGACG
This sequence comes from Aegilops tauschii subsp. strangulata, assembly GCF_002575655.3. NCBI lineage: Eukaryota > Viridiplantae > Streptophyta > Magnoliopsida > Poales > Poaceae > Aegilops > Aegilops tauschii. The sequence goes on from NC_053039.3 coordinate 151,930,416, forward strand.
AGTACGACTACGGAGACCCTCAAGGACCAAGCTTTGGAGGCAAGCGACACGGTGGCGAGAAAGGAGGATGCTTCCATCTTAGGAGACGAGAGTGATGATGTGCCATCTTCGGCCTTCATCCACGACGACGATGACGAGATGATCGAGCATGGGATTTTACCTTCGGTCATGGAGGAGAGCGATGATGTGCCATCTTCGGCCTTCATCCACGGCGACGATGATGAGATGGTTGAGCATGGGATTTTCTCTTCGACCACGACGACGTATGATGACTTGAGTGACTTGTGGCACCATATTGAGAGTGAGAGTGACTTCACCACTAGCCCCATATATGATGTGTTGCCCCAATTCCCATGTGAGGAGAGCCACAACCCCCACCACTTGAGTGAGATGAGTGACTCCACCATACGTGAGATTGAGTGCACCTACCTTGAGGGAGTGAGACCACCACATAGAGAGAGTGATATAGTTGATAGGGCATGTGAGGCCACTTCAATTTCTAACAACTTACCCTCTACCTCTATTATGTCTTCGGTGCTAGGTCCCATATATAATGACGTGTCGATTCGCGACGACTACGTCCTTCCTTTGGACAAGATGATGGCCATGTTGGAATAGGATGCACCCCCCACATGGTTCCATCAAGATGAAGATGACCACCATTTGGTCTTTCCCACCTCACCTACACCACTTGAGTGGAATGAACAAGGTAACATAGGTGAATGTGATGCTCTAGTCCCCCTAGTGGACATTCGTGACATTGATTGCTTGCATGATGTTGATCCACCTATTACCATGCTTCATGCTAGTGTTATTTCCCCATGAGATGATTTACCCATTTATGATGAGTATGATGATTGCCATGTGGAGTCTATTAGTCGTGATGCCATGTTACATAGGACTCCTTGTGATAATTCTCTCGGTCACATCATGTTTGACAATCCGCTTGACTTGTCATATGCTATGCATGAGATCAATCACATGTCATATTTGCAATCTCATCATAGTGACTATGCATATGCCATTAAAATAAACCCAATTTGAACATATGGGATAAATGACAAGCCCATGGTTATTGGCATTTGTTTTTCTTGTGATGATATTGATATGCTCCCTTTGCATCATTTATCTCATATGCCATGCCATGACCACCTAGCTTCGGATATGCATTGTTTTGGATGTTGTCCATTTTCTTCATATGATGTTTCCGATATTGCTCACGAGGAGACCCCCATAGTTTCCTCATGCATTTTAAGAGATTTTGATCCATCCCATCCATTGCATGATCCCAATAATTATGTGCACAATATGCTCCCCATGTATGAAAATGATATTGATGTGCCATATATTTGTATGCTCAATTTGCATCCCCATCGTGTTATACACAATAACTATTCTTTCATGATGGATGACATGTTCTTATACCATGCATCAAATTTCTTTGAGCGATGCTCATCTTGTGCTAACTCACACGTGCACATACACATCAAGATGGATGATGTGTACATTTACCACACACACAATTTCTTTCGCTTGTGTATCTTTTGTGTAGGTACCCATGCTTACTTGTCAACCTCACAATCCCATGAGTTGACAAAATGAGCTCTAGAGAGCAATGATGATTTGGGATCCCATGGATTGTCTTTCCCACCGCTCTCTCCGTGCAAAGACTTCGCACATTTCTTCTACAGGGCCCTCACTTGGTTATGGGTTATTGTCCATTATATATCATTTGCCCATATTACCATCTTCACTTCGCAAGATATGCTCATTACTATGCCTTTGCCATGCATTTGTGACCCATGCTTTGCATTACACATGATGATTGATTCTACTAGTTGTATGTGTATTTGCAAGCTTGGTGGAGATATCGCTTGTTATTGCCATGTTCCACTTATGTCGGCGTCCTGGGAACGGGGGTACCCAGACTTGCGTGCCCGCGGCCCACGGCGTGGCTCCGTCAACGGCCCGGTACGGCCCAACTTCAGCAACAACAACTCAAGAACCTCGCGAGGGGCCAAGCCTTGCGAGGCGGACGACACCAAGACCTCCGTGGGGGCGGCCTCACCAGGCTGGCTCCCGAGGAGCGGAGATATCTATGCAAGGTGCACCTCGCGAGGTTCGTATGACGTGATCCATGACGACCAAGGCCAGGCGGGCGCCCGCGGGCGCAGTGTACCAGTTTCCTCTTTGGTGCTAAGGTGGCAAGTGCAGGCGCGGGGTCTCGAGGAATCAAGCAAAGGTTTCCATATCAGTGCAACAAGACCAAGACCACCAGGACGGTAGGACAGAGGTCATCGCGGAGCCCACCACAGCGTCACCACCATAGCCTTTTGTAGGCGAAGACTACTTTTGTCAGGATAGCTTGTACTAGTTGTCTCCCTTCAAATTTGGCCGTTGTGGGACCCCTTCCTGCCTACATTTGGGAAGAGGACCAAGGCCACTATAAATAGGACTTAGCCACCACCATAGAGGGGGACGGATCCATTCCACCCTAACCACCTCACCAGCTCATCGAGCTCAAGAACACCTTGCCTCCTGAGGCTGTTCCACCGCTGCACTAGTTCATCCTCAGCCCTCCGAGGCAATCCACCACAAAGCTAGAGTAGGGTATTACACCGCAAGGTGGCCTGAACCAGGATAAACTATTGTGTCTCTTGTCCCTTGGGTTCGTCGAGCTAGGCCGTGGAATCGTTGAGCAGGCAGACTGGGAGGGGAGATTTCTTCGCACGCATCCAGAGTTCGAACCTCTCAAGGGTCTGCGGAACCCTGAATCCGACATTTGGCGCGCCAGGTAGGGGTGCGTCGGAGCCTCTCGTCCGCCGATCGACTCACCACCGCTCCACTTCTTCCATGAGTGACGCCCGTCGAGCCCGTGCGGAGCGTCAGGCCGCCCTCGCCGCTCGCGTGGCCCAGACGGCGCCCGTCGGCGGGCCTCCCCGTCGTTCTCCATCACCTGTCGCCAACGCCGCCACCGGCCCGGAGGGCCGCGAGTAGCAAGCTTCATCGCAGCACCCCTCCATGCGGCATGACCGGCGCACCGCCACCCCGTCGCTGACTCCGGCCGGTTCGTCGTCTCACGCTCGTCCCGGGCCGGCGGACGCGCAGGCTGCGCTGCTCATGGCGCGCGAGCTCCCGCGCTACCGCCCCATCGACGACCTCTACGAAGACTGGCTGGACCGCATCGCTGAGCTTGTCAGCGCCGCTGGGGGCTCTCCTGCACCGTCCCTCTCGCTACCTCGCCCGCCTCCTGCCGCGGGCGACGTAGCCCATGGAGCACCTCCGCCACCTCCCTATCAAGACGTCGTCCTCGGGCCGAGGTGCGTGGCCCCACGGTATGACCCGCCACGCAGGGCGCCCGCGCACGAAGAAGAAAGCTGCCAGGAGGTCCAGCAGCCGCAAAAGATGCTCCTGCGCTCCCTGCACCACTGCGTCAAGACCGCGCGCCGCCTGCGGTGGCGGCACGTGCGTACCAAGACCAGGCTCCGCCTCCACGACGGGCTCCAGCGACCACCGCGGGCTGCCGTGCCTTCACTCCTGAGCTGGGCACCGTCGTCTGGCCGGGGAAGTTCAAGCCCTACCTGCCTCCGCGCTATGACGGCACCCTCGACCCTGCCGAGTTCCTGCAGCTATACGAGCTGAGCATCGAGGAAGCCAGCGGCGACGAGAAGGTCATGGCGAACTGGTTTCCCATGGCTCTCAAGGATGGCGCGCGCTCGTGGCTCCTGAACCTACCGCCAGGATTGATCTCCTCCTAGGGCGAGATGCGCAAGCGTTTCGTCGCTAACTTCCAGGGCACTCGTGACCGTCCGCCTGCCGTGGGTGACCTGCGACGCATCAAGCAGCAGCCAGGGGAAACACTGCAGAAGTACATCCAGCGCTTCAACAGCGTTTTCCTGAAGATTCCCAAGGTCTCAAACGAGGCCATCATCTCAGCGTTCTCTGATGGCGTCCGCGATGTCAGGATGAAGGAGGAGCTCGCCATCCATGAGGACCTGCGCACGGCTCTGGAGATGTTCAACATGGCGACCAAGTGCGCAAGGGCTGAGGAAGGGCGCCTCTCCCTCCTCGAGCTCCCAGCAGCCGACCCAGAAGACAAGAAGGCCAAGGCCAAGGACGTGAAGCGCAAGGGGGCGGCCATGCTCGCGGCCGAACCGGAGATGAAGCGCGGATGCGACCACCCAGAGTCATCCAATGGCAGCCGTCCGTTCTGCGTCTTCCACAACGTACGCAGCCACAAACCAATGACTGTCAAGAGCTCAGGGCCATCCACGACGGGTGCCTCGGTTGTCGCCCCGAGCGCAACGATCGAGGCTACGACCGTGGAGGAGGTCGAAGTGGAGGACGCTGGGACGACCGCAGCCCCCGCCAGGAGTGGCACGATCAGCCTCATGAGAACCGCTGGCAGGGCCAGCCTCGCGAGGGCGCCTAGAGAGATCAGCCTCGTGAGGACCGTCCTCAGGGCAATGCCGGCCTCCCTTCACTGCCACCACCACCAAGAAGGAACGACGACCACCCCCAGGACTAGGGGGCTGGGGGCTTCCAGGAGCCGCGCGCGATCGCCTGCATCTTGGGTGGTGCTCAGGCCCCAATCTCTCAGTGCTTCTTCAAGCAGTTGGCTCATGAGGTGAACGCGGCCCTCCCCAGGCTCGAGGCCACACGTCCACTCAGGTGGTCCAAGTGCACCATCACCTTCAGCTCGTCCGCCCAGCTCAAGTGCGCGGTGACTGTCGGCGCCCTCCTGATGCTTTCCTCACCCATCATCAGCAATGTCCTTGTCACCAAGACCCTCATCAATGGTGGTGCGGGGCTCAATGTTCTTTCCATCGAGACGTTCGACCACCTCCAAGTGCCATATGATCAGCTGCAGCCCACCAAGCCTTTCTCAGGAGTAACCGATGGCTCCACCACCCCGATAGGGCAGATCCGCCTCCCTGTCACCTTCAGTCAGTGCGACAACTACCGCACCGAGCTCATCGACTTCGACGTCGCCCACATCCGCCTTCCGTACAATGCCATCCTTGGGTATCTAGCCCTGGCCAAGTTCATGGCGGTGACCCACCATGGCTACAATGTCCTCAAGATGCCAGGGAACCGCGACATCATCACGATCGCCTGCGAGGAGAAGGACGTAGTGTTCTCTCTCGAGCGCGCCTACCAGGCCGCGGCGCTCAAGGACCCGGACAACGAAGGAGCCATCTAGCCTCCTGAGGCTGTCCCTAAGAAGAAGAAGCAGCTACTCCGCCAAGAGCCTTAGGAGAGCGGTGTCTCCAGTGGCACCACCTCGGGACCTGCACCCATGGATGGGGCATCTCCCTCTCTCACATAGGAAGGCGCGCCCGGCGCCCTCCTCAGGCTGGGCTCTGGGGCTCTCTTCTGGAGGGCCTCTGACTTAGCCAATGTCACGAGGGAGGTGCTCGGGCACCACATGGAGGCATGCTTCATCGCACGCTTCCCTCACGAGGGCACAAGGCATGGGTGCTAGGTGCTCAGGAGTTCATCACCAAGGCGACCGAGGAGCTTCAAGAGGTGAGAGCCATGCGCGGCGACCGCCGCCCACCACCTGGCGCAGCTCCTTGTCCTGGCGAGGACAATGAGCTGCGCATCTGCGTCAACATCCCAGGGCTCAACAGGGCCGCATGTCAGGAGTGCTCTTGGCCATCGCACGTTGGTCGGTGTGAGGGCCCTCCTCACAGCTACGTTCGCATGCCATTTGGCGTGCCGAACGCAGCTGTTACCTTCCAGTGTCGCCTATGGAGCGTCCTGGCGGCTTAGGAGGCCAGGCACCAGGCGGTCCTGGCGGAGATGGCAACGGTTCTTCGCGAGCCCCCTGGGCCTCTAGAGCCTCCCGAGGTTCAGGACCCAGGCGGCTCGTGAGGAGCAACCTATTCAGCACGCATCTTCAACTACTTCGACATCTCTTCAGCAAGGGTGCCATGTGACATTTTCCGGTTTACTCTGTTGGGGGCGCCCCTCGGGCTGCATCACCCCCAGGCCACGTGGGTCTGTCCCTATGGCATGTATCATTCTTGCATCTATCAGAACTAGCTTTACCTCCTTCCATAAGATGATTTATGTTGTCAGCCGCGTGCCTGCCACCCTTCGCGGCCTTCCGCGTTGCTGACTGGCCTCCTGCTCATCCCACAATGGGGGCTACACATGCTGGCACGGCGCTTGTGCTCGGGTCCGTCTCTGCAATGCTGATAAACCTGAGAGATCGAGCTCTGGCTCGCAGCCCGTCCCACGCATGTCACCTCACTAGGTCCTCAGTGCCTTCATCTTCTTGCGGAAAGATTAGCATCAGGACAGCAAACACGATTATGAGTTATATTCTCCCCTCAGACTAACTTGCAGGAATCTCCAGAGCTTAACTACGGGTGGCCCCGCTGGCTGCCCCCTTTTCGTGTGATTCGGTTGTGTGTTAAAGGAGGGGCTCCTGAGCATCGCGCCTCAGGAGCTTCTACTGACTCTCTAGCCCTCACCCCCTAGCCTTGACCATGACATCGCGACCTGGCATACCAGCGGCGGCTGAGCCCCGCTCGAGGGTCAGGACCTGAGGATGCAGAGCATTCAGATGAGCGAGAAAAGGGGAGGCCGGCGTGAGCTCTACCTAGTAGCACCGCCGCTGAAACGCGAATCGGGCGCCACGCAAGGAATCACATCAGGCTCGCTAAGATAAGTCACCCATTCGTGTTAGCGCGACGCCGCTGCCTGGAATTTTCGACTCTCGCACCCTTGCTCCGACAATGCCACCTTCCTTTGATGCCATCATAAACAGTGGGCCACGAGAGGCCGACGCCAACCCCATCCAGGTCATCGACAACGCTGAGCGGATGCCGCTGCTGTGCTCCAGGCACGGCGATAGCTTGAAGGCACGTAGCTGTCGTTGCTCGACTCTAGGGACTCGCTAGGCTCAGGAGTCACTGGACTCCCAGGAGTCGATGCTGCTGCTGGAGGAGCTATCGGCAGGACCGGGGGCAGGCTCAACGCCCGTTGCCGCGTCGCGCTGGCGGCTTCTTCTGGGGCAGCACTCCAGGTGGTGGCGTTCCTCGTCGAAGGCCTTGAAGAACAGCGTGGAGGCACCATCGTACTCGAAATGGATGGCGAGGGCCCCCTCGCGCGGCAAGCGCGGGCGATCTCGCCCCATCCTCGGGTCATGAAGATCTTGCCCGGGAGGACGACCTCGACCTCCGCCCCCATGGCCAGACTGCAGCACCCGGCGTGCTGCAGCCACAACTCGAGTGGCCCCCCTCGGCGGCATCTCCTCGGCGAAGAACCGCGGGAGATGAATCCACGTGCGCGGGGGCATCACCGCCCACACCACGAACTCACGCGAGGAGCCTTCAGCATGGGTTCGCGGGCCTGCAGCCCGTGCGACCTTAACCTGGCCACCATGGTCGTGGCTGGTGTGGTGCGAGGCGCTACCGCCTCCTCCGGAGCCTTGTGCCTGGGCGTACAGAGGAAGCGGGAAGCCAGGCGGAGGTTTCTCGTACCAAGGCCTCACCACCACTGGCCTATCGCCTGCGTCGCGGGGGCGGCTCATCCTCTTCTTCGGCAGGAGCGGCCCCTGCTCCTCGCGGGGAGTTTTCCCTTTCTCCGCCGTGGAAAACCTCCTAATCGGCGCCATGGGAGCTGCGGCAAGACGGCAAAGCAAAGAGGAAGAAGAGAGAGCGGGCACCGAGAAGAAGGAGATGAGCAAAGGGGGCTCCGCCCCTCTCCTCATTTATAGCCAAGAGGAGGCCAACCGCCGGCCTCCACGATCACACATAATGATGGTTTTTCTCTGCATGCAGCAGAGTCTCGTCAAGTCGAACGGTTGCCGAGGCAGCATGGGGAAGTGGAGGCGCCCACATCCCATCAATCGCCATGCGTCAATCGAGGTCGTAGGAGGTTGGGGCCTACGGCGCTCTGCCCTTGCCCTTTGGCTTCGCCTCGAAGCCAAGCTCGAGCGCGCCTTGGGCCCGGGGGCTACTGTCGGCGTCCTGGGAACAGGGTACCCAGACTTACCTGCTTGCGGCCCATAGCGTGGCTTCGTCAATGGCCTGGTACGGCCCAGCTTCAGCAACAACAACTCAAGACCCTCATGAGGGGCCAAGCCTCGTGAGGCGGACGACACCAAGACCTCCCTGGGGGGCGGCCTCACTAGGCTGGCTCCCGAGGAGCGGAGATATCTATGCAAGGTGCACCTCGCGAGGTTCATATGACGTGAGCCATGACGACCAAGGCCAGGCGGGCGCCAGCAGGCGTAGTGTACCAGTTTCCTCTTTGGTGCTAAGGAGGCAAGCGCAGGCGCGGGGTCCCGAGGAATCAAGCAAATGTTTCCATATCAGTGCAACAAGACCAAGACCGCCAGGACGGAGGTCATCATGGAGCCCACCGCAGCGTCACCAACAGAGCCTTTTGCAGGCGAATACTACTTTTGTCAGGATAGCTTGTACTAGTTGTCTCCCTTCAAATTTGGCCGTAGTGGGATCCCTTCCCGCCTACATTTGGGAAGAGGACCAATGCTATTATAAATAGGACTTAGCCACCACCATAGAGGGGGACGGATCCATTCCACCCTGACCACCTCACCAGCTCATCGAGCTCAAGAACACCTCGCCTCCTGAGGTTGTTCCCGTACTAGTTCATGCTTAGCCCCCCGAGGCAATCCACCACAAAGCTGGAGTAGGGTATTACACCGCAAGGTGGCCCGAACCAGGATAAACTGCTGTGTCTCTTGTCCCTTGGGTTCGTCGAGCTAGGTCGTGGAATCGTTGAGCAGGCAGACTGGGAGGGGAGATTTCTTCACACGCACCCTAGAGTTCGAACCTCTCAAGGGTCTGCGGAACCCCGAATCTGACAACTTATGACCCATTCCTATGATGATACTATGATCTTGCTTTGCGTTCGTGCTTGCGATATGTCATGTGCATTGTCTATGCCCATTATTTGCACATATGACATGATTGCCATGATTTCCTCTAGTGTGTTGCATCTTCGCTCCACTAGTTTGCACGACTTGATCTCTATGCTTGCTTATGTTGCATCACCGATGATTAATACTTGCTCATTTCATGCGGTTGATGACAACCATCTACATGCTTTGCACATGATTGTTATTGCTTCTTGTCATGTATCTCCATATGTTGCCTCTCTCATGCTATATTTGCCATGTATTGAGTGCAACAATGCTTTTAGTCTTGCTAATGAGATTGCCCCCATAGCATTCTCACATATATGTGGAGATTTTGACATATTTCTCGTGAAGCATGCTTGTCTTACCTCTTTGCACCATATACTTAGTGACATGAATATTGCCATTGTTGCATCATATTATTCATGCACTTGTGCTCCTAATGGTTATGTGCAAAAGAACAGAACCATCATGATGGATGATGTGTTTATCTACCACGTGCATACATTCTTTTCTTTGTTTTGTGCATGCGTAGGATACTTGGACTTTGTGTCGACTTCCACTTCACGTGAGTTGACCATTCGAGCTCTTGAGAGCGAGCCTCATCCATTCTACCACAACTCGCTTCTACACCACATTTGCTTGCGCTTCGGCATTGTGAAGGACGCACAAGGACATGATTTCAAGGTGATATCCTTCTCTTTCGAGAAACCCCAAACCATGAGCATGAACAGTGTGGATCATACTACTTGTGTTGCTTGCACCATGAGACTTATTGGCCATCTTGGACCACTTCATTGTGCACATGTTAGAGATCTTGCTCCGACTTGCCATTTTCACACTTCCATGCATCATGATATATATGCCTTGTGTGTTGCATCCAATTCTTGGATTACTTGCTCCTATCACATGTTTGGTTGCAACAATACCATTTCTTCACATATGCCATGTCCCATTGCTTGCTACATGCTTGACTTGATTGCCTCACACATGATGAACAATTTCTCTTTCTATTGTGTTGAGTGCAATACTATCTTCACTACACCTTATGCACATTATGCTTGGATTGTCTTGCACTTGACCCATGTGTTTAGACACTTCATTTTATCTGGTGTTATGAATGCTTCCTATGCCTACCATAGAACTTTCATTGAGCGCTTTGCCCATGTTTGCTATGACCTTGAGGTAGATGCTTATTCTCTTATCACACATATTTGCATCACTACCTCACATTTACATGCTTGTCCCCATGATATATTTGCTTGTGCTCAATTTATGTGCTTACATGCCATGTCACAATCCTTTGTCAAACCATATCCTTTGCATGATGACGACACTTGTTTGGTGAATCACCTCTTGAATGCTTGGTTTTGCACTAACACTAACCACATTTGTTTTTCCAAGTGTTTGTTGTCTTTGTTCCTTTTGAAGGAATCATTAGACGGTGCGACATTGGAGAGTGCCCATTGCGAGGTTGAAGATGATGAGTACTTGGTGAACGTCCACTTCTACACGGCTAAGCCATCTCTTTCCCATGGTGATTTGGTTTTTGATCCGAGGTCGGATCTTTCCCAAGGGGGGGGGGGAGATGATGCAGAGCATCTTACGGACATCACCATGTCAAGAGTCCGTTTCGCAAGTGACATGTGCGACATCTACTTCACATACACAAAGGTGAATAATCTCCTTTACACGTGCTCACTTGACCCCTTCGAGGATGGTATACTACTTGACACTCCACTTGTGTGCATGTATAGGTATTGTCGGATCTTCACGGACGACGAGGAGGAGTGCAAGCGCGGATCACCTACACCATGCGCGAGGGAAGCGTGGAAGCGAAGACGGAGCTGCGGAGTCTCCAGCGGCCGGACGACCAACGTGCCACTGGACGTCCGACAATCTACAGCCACTGGATGACAGGACAACACCGTACGTCCGACGCCTGGAACTCCAGCTAGCCCAAAAGTCCAGCTGATGAAAGCTACAACGACCGGATGACCGACCCAAACACCGGACGTCCGACAAGTCCTAGCGCCCGGACGACCGACATCTTCCGGACGACCGGTACCACCTTCACAGAAGGAAAATAGCGGAAGTCCGAAGGCTTCCGGACGACTGGACGGCCACGAGCCACCAGACGACCGGAACCCACCGGATGTCCGGTACCTGTCTGCGCACAGTTTCAGGCCCGAGGCCCATGTACCCCTTCACTTCGCCCCCATTTGCACTAAGACTATAAATAGACCTCCTCCTCCTCCTAGTTAGGGTTAGCCAAGTGATAGCTCATTTGTATGTGAGCTTTGCTCGTACCTTCCTCTATTCTTGAGAGAGAGAGACCACCACTCCCATGGAGTTCAAGAACTCCATGTGAGAAGGTCCTGCGGGATATATCGTCAAGACCCCTCACGGGAAGATCCGTCTAGGATATCATCAAGACCTCCTCATGGAGATGAACTTTACCTTGTATCTTTCCCTTTGTTGTTCATGTACCTTGTGGATCTAGTGTGTTTGATTGTCTAGTGGATGTGTGATTGGGCTTGTTCTTGAGTGCTTCCCCTTGTGATTTCTCTCCGTTCTTCCCCATGTTCTTCGTGTTCTTCGAGGGAATCCACTCCAATCGTGAAAGATCGGGCCACTAGGGTTCTACCCTACATCACATTAGCTAACAGACACACATTTAATTGGTTAGCTAGTGCTCCCAATTGAGTTTCCAAATGCATGTGGCCACATATAGAGAGACATCATGGAATTGCATTTCTTTGGGTGCTCTGATTCATCATGGGTGGGCAACCAACATTGTATAGAAAGAAGGGGAATCTCAATAATATGCTTCCCCTTCTATTCTTTAACATGTTCCTCTTCTGTTCTTCTTTAGTAAGCACAGTATGTTCCTTGTTAGGAAGGGGAGCAGGGACATCTGCAGTCGACAGCTCTGTTGGGCCGGTTCTGCTAAATGATTTCGCACATCGAGTTAGTCTACCATAATACCCCAGAAATGGTGGGAGTCGCGCGTTCTTTGATAGACTAAACTGATAGTAACAACTGTGCGCCTTCAGATGAATAGAGATGGCCTGTAGGTGATCGATAGGCTGCATATTAGTAGCGGCAAAACCCTGTGCTTTCCAGCCTGTTCCACTTTCCCGATTTATTTATGGTGGTTATGGTGTACCCCTATTATCTACACTACGATCTGCCTACTGGATCTGTTGTCTCATTATCATTGTTTGGCAATAAACTTTCTATACGGTATATTATGAACCTATCATCTGCCAACTATCCTTACATCTGGGGCTCCAATAGGGAGCCTATGTTTTGTGTAGTTGTGCCAGATTATATTAATCTACTCACCATATTACAACACACATGGGCTCTCTCTCAGAATCCAGTGATAGCACACAAGGGTTTACAGGGAGCCTCTATTATATTACAATATCCTCTGCATTACAAAGATAATCTCACTACTATTTGTGTTTTCATGCTTTACAGATATTGTACGTAATCACAATGAATATAAGAATGCGCACATCAGAAGAATATTGTGGAACGGTTCAATGGGTAACAATCTTGGCATCAAGGGATTGAGGTCCATTGTGGATGCAATGAAACCCACATGCTCCCGATCTATAGATTCATATTCAGAATATGATCCTAATGACTATTTTGAGCTCAAGGAGTCAAAGGCAGATGGCCTATCCTGTTCACCCAATAAGGTGCCTCTTCTAATTTGGCAAGGTTTTATTGGTTGCACATATCTTGCATAAGGTGTCTTACATTTCTTTTGCTTTGTTGCACCGCCATATGCTTAGTTTACTCATGATATATGTGAAAGATGCCATGCCTATCCATTATCAACACCTATTCCATTTGTCGTCATACCATGTTTTTCCATTTTAATGTTGTTCTTGTGTTTCAGACATCCAAAAGGAAGAGGGTGATTGCAGAACCTGAAGGAGTACAGGATAAGTCCTTGAAAAAGGTGGTGCTACCAGAGAAATCTCTAGCACCCAACGTATATTGGCGATAGAACCAGCGCCGCAAAACCTAGGATATCGCAACTATGCTGGTCGCTGCTTTGCTCTTGGGAGTACCTATTGTCCTATCGCTATCCTTACATTCATACCTGGTGGATTATGTGACATCGTTGTGCATTATAGCTTGTTTATCCACTGTTCGCTCCAAATTATCAGATCTATATTAATGCTTAAATTAATGTAGAATAAACCCAATGCTTATGAAGAAATTTAGTTCTGCATTGTTCTTGTAAGTATCTGCTGTCCTTCATCACTGTACTTATATTTCAGCTAGTTCTTCATGTACACTTTGCAGCTTATTTTCCCTTGTCCTCCATTTTTCTACACATCAGATCTACATTTACTCTTGCCAAAATATTGAATAAAACCAATGTTACTGAAGAAGTTTAGCTCCGCATTGCTCCTGTTAGTGCCTTCTGCCTGTATGCTATATTTACATTTGTACTCTGCATCTTTAAGTTAAATAATCACCATTTGTTCATGTATTTTCACATCTATATTTACTCTTAACAAAATGTAGAATAAAGGCAATACTCTTGAAGAAGAGTGTGCGGTAAACTTCTTGAATTGCCCCCCCATCAATATGGACAAGGCCTTTATAGAGCCTGTCTTCACTACTAATGTAAGTTTGTCCTCCTCGAGCCTTCAAACTTCGTTGTGTATATTTGTATAGCTATGAGTGCAAATGCTATTTATTTTTGTCGTGTGCATCAAATTGCTTGTTCAAAGTTTATAAAGTAGAAGTACATAAACATAAGTTTGTCCTTCTCAATTTCAGTCTTTAGTTGTACAACCTAGTTCCTTATTCGTACCATGTAAATTAAACTAAACATAGCAAGTTATCTTCTGTAGCACTATGTGTATGCTTGTGGTCTTGATCTGTAATCCAGTGGTGTGGTGTGACTACCAACAATAGCACAATGTCATATCCTGCTATGTCTCAACTATGAACAATGCCATATTATATTAATGTTATTTAAACCGTATCTCTTTATTTACCAATCTGAAATGGTATAAATTGACAGTACACTCACCATTCATGCTTATACGTTGTTTAGAACTACACCTATGCTTGTGTTCTTGATCTGTAATCTAGTGGTCTGGTGAAGCTGGCCGCTCTTGCACAATGCCATTTCCTGCTGTCTTAACTATGAACAATGCCTATTATGTTAATGCTATTTTAAACCGTGTCTCTTTATTTCTGACAAAGAAATGAGATGAATTGACAGCGCTAATGCTTATATGTGGAAAACCTGTTATCTACCTACTTGTTTCTCTTTCAGGGTGACAACACTCCTGCTAGGAAGAACTGCCACAATGATAGTGAGACGAACCTACTGTTTGTCCCTCTAACACATATTCCAGAGGAGAAGGCAACACATCTTGAGGGTAGGGATACAACCACGAAGTCACATCTTGATGTAGTGTCAAACTTACTCAGTGACACCAGCTCGATGAAGTCGCCGCCTGAATCTGTTCGACTTCTTCAGTATGAAATTCAAGCAGAAATACATGCTTCCGCTCAAACCCGTCTGGAACTCCAATCTCTATGCAAGATTAACCATAAGTACAGGGCATTTATTGATGCTATGCAGCTTAAGTTGGTGGATATGAGCGCCAAAGAAGCGCAGTCTCATCAGGTTGCTAAGCTGCTTGCGCTACAGCTCCTTGGCCGGGCTAACCTTTCTTGAACTGTGTTGAAGTGCTGTCGGTTCTGTCTAGTATTTTGTCCGCCTGTTAAGTTCCACTGGTGGTGACCTGCCCAGTTTATGTAATCTGCTGTCTGGTTGCCCTTTATTATCACTCGCGGCGAACTTTGATGCCAAGGGGATGTAATGTGCTGTAATTTCTTTGTTGTATAGTCTAGGTTTATTCTCGTCACGATGTTGTAATTTATTTGCTGTTTCTACTATCGTTGCTCTGAGAAAAGGTTGTAATATTCGATCGGTGTGCAATGAGCCAATAGGTTAGGTTTATAAAATAGTAATTTCTATACTAAAACTGGTCGGTCGCCAATCGCTAGTACGGGCCGAACCGTGGGCCTATAATCATCTTGGGCCATTAATTTGGTCTAGTCTTAATCTGGCCCACTATTAGTTTCGGGCCTTTAAAAGGCCGAGTAGACCGCTTGCCTTAATTGGGCCTGAAAATTAAATAGGCTTTTAATAGATTGAAATATTTTTGGGCCTTGGTTGACCCAATTACATGACGGGCGAGAAGCAGGCCAGATGTATAACGGGCCTAAATTAGGCCCAACACTCTCAAGGGCTTTAACGGGCTGATAGGTAGTTTGGGCTCGAATGTATCCACGAAGACTATGGGCCGTTAAGATGCCAAAAGTAACTACGGACCATAATTAGGCCCAGGTGCAACTCGGGCCTTTAAATGGCCGGAAGTGAAACCGGGCCGAAAGAGGCCCATATATAGACAGGGCTGCTGACAGGCCGAAACTAGTATCAGGCCAAACTGTTAAACGGGCCATTAAGAGTTCAAAGAGAAAATCAGGCCGCCAATGGGACCAATGGCACAGTAGCTCTTAAAAGGGATGTATCTATTATGGGTCGTAATTTGGCCCAAGAAATAAGTCAGTTAATAGGCCGGATTAGGTGTGGACTGTAATTTGGCCCAAACTATTGGAGGCTGTTAACGGGCCGGATCTGACATGGGCCATAAACTGGGCCCAGAATACTACAGTCATTTAACGACCCATATCTGATGTGGGCTATAATCTGGTCCAGAAAATGTTATGCTGTTAACGGGCCGACCCATTAGATCTGACGAAATCTTGTGGGCCTCCTGGGCCGGCTTTTAGACCTATATGGGCCTCTATCGGGCCATCCCATGTGTCAACGTTTCATTGGCGATTCTTGTCAAATGGACGGTTGACATCTGTCCCAACGCTGAGCCGACACGTGGTTCGTCGGTGAACGAGAATTTTACACGTGCAAAATCACCATTGGTCCGGACTGTTAAGGGGTTATCGGATCCAAACCGGAACTCGATAGCTTAACGGTGACCCGTTATGGTGGATGCCACATGTCGGTCACCCTTGACGAAAACACTTCTATGACGCGCGATTTATCGTCATGGAAGTGGACACTTCCGTGATGATAATTTTGGTAATGTCATGGAACACTTCGACGACAACACAGGTATGGCTATCTTGATTCTGTCATAAAATCATCATGGATGTACATGCATGACAGAAAACGTGACCTACTGTGACAAACACGTGTCATCACGGAAGTGTATCTTTTTGTAGTGCTCTCTCTGTCTCTCCTGTTCTTGAGAGGTCACGATCTTGATGTATCGCGGGCTTTGTTAATAGGGGTTATTCCATCTGTGCCCCCAATTCCTTAGTTGTGCTCAGTTTTCCCCACGCTTCAAACTTTTGCTCACTTTTCCCCACTCCCTTAGCTGAAACTCTCACAAATGTTCATAACAGACGTTTGCCGTCTTGGCCGTTAACTGACTTGTGGGGCCACGTTGGACTCTGTTGACTGTGGTTCTGGCTTCGCTGGTTGGGCCGTGTTTGTGTTCATAGGACGGGCCCGTTAGTTTGTTGGTAATAAATTAAAAAAGCCTGCTATCGATGGATGCAGCCTGCTATGCATGCCCGACTTTGGCATCGATGTAGCCTGCTATGCATGCGAACACCGCCACGCACGCATCTAGTGACCTAGACCTAAACGCATGCATGCACGCCGACACGCATGCATCGATCTGTGCCGCATGGTTGCCGGTGGATTCAGTCGCTCCGCAGCGTCGTTTCACGCGGCGCAGGCATACGTGCCGGTGGCAGAGGGGGTAGGCCGCACGCACGCTCGCGTCTATGTCGAGGCATCGGTTCACGCCGCACGACTGTCGCTCGATTCAGTTGTGGGAGGCAGGCAGCCGCCAACGCAGAGCACGCAAAGCACATTCGCATCGATTCACGTTCACACATTGATGATCGCATCGGTTCACGCACGCACTGAGTCACGATCTACGCCATTTGTGCGTGTACCCACTTCGTCTCCCCTGGCTATTTAAACTGCCCTTCATTGCCTCTTCTTCTACAGATCCATCTGCGCCTCCCACTTCTCTTCTTCCCCCAAAAGCCAAAGCCGTTCCACTCAGCGAAGCGTTCAAGATGCAGTACAACGGGCCGACGTTCCAAGAGCCGCCCACCGTGCCGGAACGGCGGTACCGCGCCAACATCATCGTCGAGGCATCGCTCCGCGTGTGGGCGTTCTCACGCTGGAGGGGTAGCACTGAGCTTGCACGGGGGTTCCTCCGTGCGGGCTTCCACCACCTCCCGGCGGGCTCGCCGCCCATGTTCAACCTCGTGGAGCAGCGTCCCCACGCCAACGCTCCAGTGGTAGGGCTCGTCGTCCACTTCACCAACAGGTTCGATGCCTACTACCTGCTCGGCAAGGTGTATTGGGGTGGGTGCGAGTTCATCGCATTCACCACCTATAACATCTTCACCGACTTAGAGAGCGTCTTCCCCGCTCGCAACCGCATGCACAGCCTCCCATACTACCTCGGCGACAACGGCCTTGAGGAGGAGCAGTACTGAAGCCGACGGCGAAGAAGACGGTGAAGCCGGCGGTTAAGGTGAAGACGACGGTGAAGACATGGCGGTGTTGCCCTAGCTACCCTATCTACTATGTAGTGTGAGTTTGGTGTGTGTGTTGCCCGACCTAGCTACCCTATCGATGTAAGGTTAGTTATTATTATCTATCGGTGTCGTGTTACATGTAAGAACTTATGTTGCCCTAGCAACCCTATCTAAGTTAAGTTATGTGTGTTATATTAATGCTTTGTTATGTTTGTATTTTGTTTGTCCCAAGTTTAGACACGTCTAATTGGCGCGGGGAAAATTAACCAAACTAACTAAAAATGATGTGTTTATAGATGCCTTCTAAAAATAAGAACATATTGTACATTTGTACACGGCTTTGGTTTGAGAGCTCTGTATTTTTTAGGTATTCCAAGAATACTTTGGTTTTCAGAAATACTGAAGTATCAAATACTTTGAGATGTTTGGCTTTAGTCAAAAGTGTAGTTTTATATACTTTAATATGTAGAAAACTACACTATGTTTGAAGTATATAAAAAAGAGGGTTGGACCTCTTTTTCCAATCATGAAGTATTGGTTCGCTAGGCATAATAATACTGCGGTTTGCAAATACTTTGATTCTAAAAAATGAAGGGACCCATAAAGGAAAGCAAAAAAATCCTCAATGAGATAGAAGAGATTGGGCAATCAAATTATTGAAAAAAGCAATCAGAAACAAAAAAGAACAAAGCAATCGTTCCTAAACAAAAAAAAGAAACATCGCTTGTTTCTGGGCCTCATTTATCCTTTGTGGGCCTATTGCAGCTTGATTCTCTTTGGGCCCGCGAACTAGGTTTCTAGCAGAACTGACGAACTCGAGGACAAAAGTTTGGCAAGTGCGAGAGAGAAGAGATGAACTTGATGTATATCCCTTGTGCTGCTCAAGTACTGCTTACTTTCATCTGATGAGCTAGGGTATGATCCAACACTCGAGGTTATTAGCTAACAAAATAATCCTATCACTGAACTGGTAGTTGTCTTCTGCCAAAACTGAAAGTGTCAAAACTTAACAGTAAACTGCATACATTCAGAGATCGACAGTTGCACTAAACAGAGTTGCATTTGAGATAAACAGACTTGGATTGCTAAACAGTGGCAACAACAGTAGACAAACATCTCTAACGAGAGATGGCCATCAAGTAAAAAATTCCTAGAGCAAGTATTCCTAAAGCTATCAGATTGGATTGCTTCTTCAACTCAATCAGCTGCTTGAAGTTCTTGTTCATTTTCTTCAATTCCGTCTTCAGTTCGACATCTACCACCGTCGGGTATTCCAGACGCGCTGCTGCTGCCGGAGCGGCACTGTCATGGGGCAGATTGAACTCGCGGATTGCATTCCCCCTCGAATCCAGCAAGCCCAACCCTTGAAGCCTCTGGATGTAATCATCCATCCACTCGAAATGGTGGCATTTCTTCACGATCTGAAAACGAAATCATATAACCTAAATCCAAATCTGATGGATTTTTTGAGAAATTAGAGATAAAGGATGCAAGGAAAACTCAGATCTAACCTGCCCCTCCGGCTTGCTCTCGCATTTGTCGAACTCCCGCCCAAAGTTCCCATTCTTCTCCTCCTTCAAAGTCAACCGCTTCAGTGGCGTAGTCCGTGGGCAGTCAGTGCATCGAGTCATCGGCACTGGACCATACACCGGCCACGTGGAACGGGGGGCTGACGAGGAGGTCGACATATCGCCCGAGAGGAAGAAACAGAGGAATTGCTCGAGAGGAAGAAGAACGAGAAGATGGGGAAAGAAACAGAGGAATTGCTCAAGAGGAAGAAGAACGAGAAGATGGGGAAAGAAACAGAGGAATTGCCCGATCTGCTCGATGCCTTTATCTGTCAGATGGAGAAGAGGAGAAGGGGAAGCTATATTGACGATTTGCCACATTTTATTTTGCAGTTTGAATATTTGAACCAACTCTTAACACTGACATGTGGTGATCATGTGCGAAATATACAATTTGATATGTAAAGTGGGGCAGATCGTAAAAACCCGAGAAGGACAGTGCAGTAGCCAATCAGGATGCATCACGCGCATCGCGCATGCCTGCCCCACATTTGACGGGTGGCGTTTGGCGCTTGGTAGAATCTGACGGCGGACATTCGACGCTAGGGTTTGCAGCATTTCTGCGGGGTTATGACCGAGTCAACGGGGTTATTAGGGTTTGACCAGATTTCAAATGGCCATAACTAAATTAGAAAAAATCGCAAAAATATAAAACAAACGTAGTTCGTCCGTTTATGAGACCTAGTTACCATAAAAAAATATAAACTCGGTATAGGGGCGTTTTTTGAAAAATCATTTTTTGAAGTGATCTGTCGAAATCAAGTTCAAATGTTTTTAAAAAATTAAATAAAATCAAAATGTTGTAATTCTTGCGCACATAGCCGTCATATGTGACAAGGTTATGAAAAAAAATATAAACTTGGTGTAGGTCATTTTAATGAAAAAAGGCTTCACACAAATGAGTTATCACCTATGAACATGTTCAGAGTTCGTAGAATAGGGAGAGAGGGTTTAGGGTTTGAAAAAAATCAAAATAATTCAAAAAAATCAGAAAAATCTCCATAGCTTCATTTTCGAGTGAATAAGAAGGATCTGAACTTACTTTTTCATTTTCATATCTAAAACGTGTTATTTGAAGGTTTTGAATTAAAAGCATATTTTTTCAAAAAAGATGTAGTAATATGAATATTAATCAATAAATAGTGAGACTTCGTTTTTACCATATATATATGGAACAAGTGTTAATAAAAATATATATCCCTCATTTAGGCAAGGTCAAAAAAAACTTGATTTCAAATAGGGCTGTTTACCCTAGCTTTCGAGCTTGTTTCTAGCACATTTCTCATTCGGACTGTTCACCTACGAATATTGGACTTCAAATGCTCGATCAAATACACCGCACAGAGCAATGAACCTCCAATGTTCAACTTCAACTTTGGCTCGAATCCAAATTGTGGCCCAAATTAAAATATTGATTTAAATTCAAATTTTGATGGAAATTTGAATTCTGACACAAATAAGAAACCAAAGTAGAAGCAACATTATTACAACTGATAAGTTTTCACAGTAGCTCAAATATACCAAGTTTTAAGATGCCAACATCTTAATACAAATCTACCAAGTTTTAAGCGATCGACTCGCCCTCAAATTGACAACACAAACATTTCCCAACAACATAATTCAAATTTTCGACTTGCTCCTTGTGTTTGCAGCTGGCTTCACCGTCTTGCTCCTGGTTTCCCTAGTTGAGATGCTCTTTTCTTTCAGACTCTTGTTCCTTTTGATCTTGAGCTTTACTTGGGGTTTTCCCCGTGGAGGTGTTGATGGAGTAGTTCCACTCGCCGAGCACTTGACGACCATTTGACGGTCATCTATGGGTTCAATAATCTTTAAAGGCACAGTTGGAAAAATTACCCCTCCTCTTCCTCTCCTATAGCTTCAAAACCATCAAAGGCCATGGTTTCAAAATCTTCTGCTTCTTCATCTCTTGGCCTTTTCTCCCTAGAGCTGGTAAATAAAATTATAAGCCATAGGCAAAAAAGACAACAAATGCAAACAAAAGGGTAGCTGCATTCTACAAAGGGTGCAAACACATACCAAGATGCTTCATTTGCTACTGCATTCTCCACTGCTTCATTTGCTGCTGCATTCTCCACTGCATCTTCAGTCTCCATTGCTGCTGCATTCTCCTCAGCATTGGCTGCTGTCCATCTTTCCTCCTCTCCAAATGATGCATCCACTGCATTGGTACAAAGCCTAGCAATATGCCCCAGAACTCCACATTTTTTGCAAGCACGCTTCTTTGGTAGACGACCCTCCTCACCTGCTCTAATCCTCTGGTTCCTTGGTCTTCCTGGTGGTCTAGTAATGACAGGAGCGTGGAGTTTGAACCCTGGATCTACTATGTTCCATTGATCTTTCCCCAATAGTGCAGGCACATTGTCAGCATAAGCAGCCATAAATTTGGCAACAGAGAAATACTCAGAGCAATATCGATCAACTTCACCATCTGCACCCCCGATAACGGTCATCAGATGTAGCATGTATGCATGGCTTCCCACGGATCTGCCATTGCCTACAAGTACATTCTCTAGTACTTAGGTTCACATGATACCTCCATACCCTATTTTTAGTGTCAGTATAGGTAACCTCTCCCTCATATGTACCAGATCGAATACATTTCATCTTCAGTCCTCTTGCCTTCAATTGCAATGCCTTAATCAGTGATGGGAGCATTTGATGATCAACATATTGTGTTTCTGCAATTCTTTTGCGAAGAGCCATCTTTATCATGATCATTTGCCTCATCTTGTCAAATGCTTGCCACAACAAGAGCCCTTTCACTGACTTGAACTTTGAATTGAAGCATTCTGCAAGGTTACTGGTCACATAATCTACTTTGCAGATTTCGTTGAATTTGCTTCTTGACCACACCTTACCATGATGTGCATCCATGTAATCCTTCACAAGAGGATTTTGAGCATACAACACTCTCAAATTGTGTTCATGCTTCCTTTTGCTGCATGTGTATGATGCTGGCCATAAGTTCTCATCATAAACTTTACCTTTGAACTTCTTTTTGAAATTATGCGCTAGGTGTCGCATACATTCCCTATGCTCCACTCCAGGGAATACAATTTCCACTGCACTCTCTAAACTCTTGCAAGCATCTGTGCATATAGCTAAACCTGGGGGTGTGCCTATAATGTTGCGCAACTGCTGCAGAAACCAGACCCAACTTTCCTCAGACTCTGCCTCCACCACACCAAATGCAACTGGGAATAGCCAGTTGTGTCCATCAACTGCAGAAGCTGCTACTAGCTGTCCTCTCCATCTTCCAGTCAAATGTGTAGCATCGACAGCCAAATAGGGCATGCAACCATCTAGAAACCCCTGCCAGCAAGCCTTGAAACAAACAAAAGCCCTTCTGAAGCACTCCTTCTAAAATGACTTCCCTTTTATTTTGAATGGAACTGTATGCTTGTCAATCTCTACAACACTCCCTGGACTTGCCATCTCCACTTCAGCTTTGAAAGTGTAAAGCAGCTGAAAACTGTCATTTCATTGACCATTAATTTTGTCCAGAGCCTTTTCCCTAGCATTGAAAATTCTCATGTAAGGAATTTCTATCTTGTAGTTCTCAAAAAGCTTCCCATGGAGTGTTGTTGGACCAAGTCCAGGTTCTTCTCTCAGCCAATCCAATATAGCATCTGCCACCCACCTAGTTTTTGCTAGCTTGGTTTTGGCCTTCCCCCCTCCCCCTCCAGGTGGACTTGTGTGCTTGTGTGGGTTTTTCTTTATTTGAAACAAAATAAAAGGGTAAAAAACAGTTAAGAAACCTTACTCAACGATCTGAAACTAAATTACTAACTGAACTTGGATTACCTGAATAGATTTGCTCTTTCTCATACGAGATGCATGCAACTTCCACCTACACCTAGGATATGGACAAAATATTGTGAGCCTTGCTAGCTCACTCCTTTTAATCTTATAGGTGTTTTCAGATATAATGCACCATGTTGTCACTGCATTCCGACAGTCCACCATTGATTGGAAAATGGTACCTACACTAAGCTCAGGTTTTTCCCTGTTCCACTCAATTGTTCGCATGTCATCACCATCTTATTCATCCTCGATTAAGCTGTCCATGTTCTCCACCTTCTCTTCATCGTCAGTGTCATCAAACCTAGCTTGGCTGATGGGCTCCTCCATATATTCGTCATCCACTGCTTGCTGACTGGCTACATCGACCAGTTCAGGAAACATCATCTCGTCTTCATCATCATTTGTAGGCACTGCCTCGTCAGGTTCTGCATCTTCTTCTACACCAATTGCAGAAGGTACACGAGAAGCAGCAGCTGAATCAGAACCAGAATTGGCAGCAGGCATGTTGTGGCTCCATGAACCACTTGCTTTACTTGGTGTCGACCTACAAGGAGTGCCGGGGTGCTGGCTATTAGCACAGACAGATGATGTCTAAACTCCCTTCCCCTTCGCCCGTTCTGCGCGTGGCTGGAGCACATCGATTTGGAGTTTACCGAATCCGCAGCCAGCAATCCCAGCAAAAAGCAACGGCATATGATCGTCGCAAGTTAGTGGGAGAAATCTTTGCTCATCACTGCTGAAGTAATTCAGTACAACAACATCGGCATCACTCCAGGGATAGGTGTTTCGGAGCTCAGCTCGCAAATCTTTGAAAGATATGCTGGTTTCTACCACTTTGGGATAGAAAAATGATGAAATCAAATGCGGTTTAGTACCACACAGCACACTAGTTTCCATTCTAATCGCCAGCCGGAAAGCCAGCGCAGGATCAATCCTATTTTGTTGAAGGAAACAAAGGCTTCAGTTAGCCGGGTAAAATCGAGCACAAATTCAAACGATTCAAGCAAACAGAAGTCAAATATGGCCTACAATATGACTTAGAACGTCAATTCGAGAGGAAACAATGCTTACCCAGGTTTAATCCATGAATTATCTGCCGCGGATTCGACCCAATCCTCTCCACGGTCGACTGCATTCCGGTCGTCCTCGCTCAACATCGCAATGTAATCCCAGATGGGGAGGTGGGCTATATCTGGCGGAGACGCGGCGTCGCCAACGAACTGAATAGGGGCATAGGGTGGAGGAAACAACTGCGGTGGATGCGGCATGACGCCGGCGGAGGGGGCGGGGCAGCGCGGTGCAGTGCGGCCTGTCTAGATCTGTTTCAGATTCAGACAAGCTGCCCAATACGTGTCTCCTTGCGGTCCCACCCGTCAGCAAGCAACAGTCAGACAAAGACTCGGCCCCACTCGTCAGCAATTAACGGTCAATGGACGGTCAAGACGGCAAACACCCGCTATGAGCATTTGTGAGAGTTTCAGCTAAGGAAGAGGGGAAAAGTGAGCAAACGTTTGGAGCGTGGGGAAAAGTGAGCACAACTAAGGAACCAGGGGCACTAATTTAAATATCCCTTGTTGATATAGTTGGATCATATTGTGTTTTCCCCTCTCTATCTTGTTGTGATGAATTGAGTTTTCCCTTTGAGATTTCGTTTTATTGGATTGAATATATTTATGGATTTGAGAGCACTTGATATATGTCTTGCATATGAATACCCGTGGTGACAATGGTGTATTATATTGATTCACTTGAGATATGTTTTGGCACTCAACTCACGGATTCCCGATGTGACATTGGGGTAATCTATGCATAGGGGTTGATGCACGTTCTCGTCTTTTGTTTCTCCGGTAGAAATCTTGGGGCACTCTTTGAGGTTATTTGTGTTGGATTGAGTATTATGATTCTGAATTTGGTTTGGTGTTATTTTAGTACGAACTCTTGATAGATCGATCGAAAAGAATAACTTGGTGTTATTTTAGTATGAACTCTTGATAGATCGATCAGAAAGAATAACTTGGTGTTATTTTAGTACGAACTCTTGATAGATCGATCGGAAAGAATAACTTGGTGTTATTTTAGTATGAACTCCTGGATAGATTGATCGGAAAGAATAGCTACAAACAATTTCTTCTTATGTTCTCCGCTTGATAGGAACTTTGGAGTGATTCTTCATCACACTTTGAGGGATGGTTATATGATCCAATTAGATTAGCATTGTTGAGATATTGCACTAGCGAAAGTACGGACCCTAGGCCTCATTTTCAAGCATTGCAATACCTTTTGTGCTCACTTTTGTTACTTGCTACCTTGCTGTTTTTTATTGTTACTGTTACAAAAACCAATATCTACCATCATTACTACACTTGTATCACCATCTCTTCGCTGAACTAGTGCACCTATACAATTTACCATTGTATTTGGTGTGGTTGGAACACGAGAGACTATTTATTATTTGGTTGCAGGGTTGTTTGAGAGAGACCATCTTAGTCCTACGCCTCCCACGAATTGATAAACCTTAGGTCATCCACTTGAGAGAAATTTGCTACTGTCCTACAAAACTCTGCACTTGGAGGCCCAACACGAGTCTACAAGAACAACTTGTGTAGTAGACATCAGATACCCCCCGATACTACCCATGGATTCATCAAAATAAGCAAACAACACATCGAAAATAGAATCTATCAAAAAGAGAATAGTCTGTAAAGACCCGAATATTAGTCATACTTATGTAGCTCCAAAAATCCTGAAAATTAGGACAACAGAGGACATATATAAATCTTGTGTAAGAAATTCAGAATTTTTCCGGCTCCAGTGAATTTAAACAATTCTGTTACTAGACGCAAAAGTTTCTATTTTTCAGTAAAATCAAATCAACGATATACCAAAGCATACCAAAGGTCTTGCTTGGGTCAAACACTAACTAAAACACCAAAACACAATTATTAAAGAAGTAATATAGTATATACTCCTAGCTCTCTGCTATCCTAGCTTCTATCCCCTAACTATATTAACCTCCTAGCTCTCTGACTGTCCTTTGTAATTGCTTAAGACACCCCCCCTCTCTCCTTGTACATTTGTAACATAGTCACCCTTTTGGGTCCTTAATATATACATGCAGTAGGACGTGCTCCTACTGTCCAACCTTCAAAAAAAATATAGTGTATACTCATAAAAACAGAAAAGAAAAAATATTA
The DNA here is from genome assembly GCF_002575655.3 of Aegilops tauschii subsp. strangulata. NCBI lineage: Eukaryota > Viridiplantae > Streptophyta > Magnoliopsida > Poales > Poaceae > Aegilops > Aegilops tauschii. The sequence continues at coordinate 151,956,533 of NC_053039.3, forward strand.
GGTTGTCTATCAACAAGCGCTTTCTTTAAAACCTTTTTCTAGGCCTTGATAATTTTAGTGATGCTCCCATGAAATATAGCAATTGAAACACGAAGAGAGCATCATGTAGCATGTGAAAACAAGTTGAAGTCTATAAGACAAGAAAAAACTAACATATGCAAGGAAGAAGAAAGAAACAATAGCAACCTCAACATAACAAGAGGTAATTTAGCAACATGAAAATTTCTACAACCATATTTCCCTCTCTCATAATAATTACATGTGGGATCATATTCAAATTCAACAATATAGCTATCACATAACATATTCTCTACATGATCCACATGCATGCAAAGTTGACAGTCTTCCAAAATAGTGGGATTATCATAAAACAAAGTCATGACCTCTCCAAGCCCACTTTTATCAAAAAAATATCATAAGATTGATCATTCTCCAAAGTAGTGGGATCATTATTACCTAGAGTTGACACACTTCCATCGCAAACATATTTGTCACAAGGCTTAAATAAATTTTCAAGATCATAAGAAGCATTATCACCCCAATCATGATCGCTGCAATAAGTAGCAGACATAGCAAAACAAGCATCCCCAAGCTTGGGGTTTTGCAAATTATTAGCACGATTGACATTAATAACATCATTGCAATCATGCTTTTGATTCAAGGGACTATCAAGTATGGGTGCAATAGAAATAATTTCATGTCTAACATAAGGAACTATAGCAAATTCATCTCCATAAGCATTATTAATATTGGCATCATGGCCATAAGAATAGCAAGCATCGCATTCATTAAGAGGGGATATTTCAATCAAATCAACGGAATCATAATTATCTATATATTCATGCACATCATTATTTTCTTCCGAAGCAGCGGACATTCTTTCAATAACACTACAGGAATCCACTTCTTTGCTGTCGGCCATGGCAGACGACAAAGGAACCAAAAGCGGACGGCAAACCTCTTCGTCGTCTGCCGCTGACGGCAAAGGTGCCCGGCAAAGAAAGCTATGGTGGCAGATGGCAAAGAACCTGGACGACAAATAACTTGCGTTAGCCACGTTAGGTGGCTAATGGGAGGCTTTGTCGTCTGCCAGCAGACGGCAAACATGCCCTCCCCTTTGTCTTCTGCTATGTGATGTCAGCCATGCGTCATGCCCCCCCAGCCTTTGCCGTCTGCCACTGACAGCAAACTCCCACAGCCTTTGTCGTCCGCCACAGACGGCAAAGTAACCAAATGGGTCATCTCCCAGATTGATAGGTTGCTGCGACATAGCCTCTTTGCCGTCTGTGGCAGACGACAAAGGCCTCTTTGCTATCAGTGGCAGACGGCAAAGTGCCTGTATTGTTACTGTTTTTTTCTATTTTTTGTTATATCCCTACATTGTCAAAAGACATATATCATATATAGTTTCAACCTCAAACATAGCCCATGTATCCAACTTCTAGCAGTCCATCAATGCAACAGAACACATAGGGTATTAAAAGATCCAATACATACATAGTTTCACAGAGTTCATCCATATATACATACATAGTTTCACATTGTTCATCAATACAAATGAAAACAAAAACTAAACACTAGCAGTCCATCAATGCTGCTTTCATGAAGTGAATCAAACCTGCAAAAATGGGAGTAAGAAAGTTAGAAGAAGAGAAGACGAGAAGAAGAAGAATACTAGAAGAAGAAGAAGACTAGAAGAAGAAGAATAAGAAGAAGAATAAGGAGTAGAAGATGGAGAAAATGAAAGAAGAGAAAAAGGAAGAATAAGAATATATTTTCTTCTTCTTTTCTCATCTTCCTTCTTCTCTTCTATCTTTTTATCCTTTTCTTCTCATTCTCATTCCTCTTCTTTTATTCTTTCTTTTTCTTCTCTTTCTTCTTCTATTCTTTCTTTTTCTCCTCTTCCTTGTTTTTCTTCTTATTCCTTATTTGTGTCATTCTAGAGCTAACTTAGGTAATTATGCCATTTTTGAGCTAACTAGGCTTATTATGTCAATTTGGAGGGAAATAAGGTAAGTATAGGTCATTTTTGTGCTAACATAGGTGGTGATGCCATTTTTGAGCCAACTTAGGTAAGTATAGCTCATTTCTATCTAACTTAGATAATTATGCCATTTTGGAGGAATATAAGCTAAGAATATGACATTTATGAGAGAACCAAGGTTATTATGCCATTTTTGAAATGAATAAGCTATTTATGAGAGAAAGAAGCTAAGTATGCTTTTGTTAAGCAAAACACTAGAGAAAACTTACCGTCGTCACAACAAATGCGATCAAGATCTCAACTAAGGTAACAATTGATCCAACGGCATAATGATACCAAGCCTCATTATCAATGGCATATTTTCTAATCTTACTAATCTTCAAGCGCATTGCATCCATCTTCAAGCGCATTGCATTCATCTTGATCTTGTGATCGTCAACGACATCGGAAACATACAACTCCAATTTCATCTTCTCTTCTTCAATTCTTTTCATTTTTTCTTTCAAATACTCATTTCTTTTTCAACTAAATTTAACTTCTCTACAAGAGGGTTGGTTGCAATTTCCGGTTCACATACCTCCTAGATAAAAATATCTCTATGTCAACTTGATGGGCATAATTATCGTAAATAAGAAATGCAACAAATAATTATCAAATAGAATATACCACATCCGAATCATAAACCGGACGAGGGCCGATGGGGACAGATATCAAGACCATGGCACTACAAGTAAGAAAATTATACAAGTAACTATATAAATCATACAATTAACTATATAAATCAAGTACAACATAAAAAATTGAATACCTAACATGAACTAACAATATATATATATATATATGTATATAATACAAATTGAATACCCGGCATGAGCTAATAATAATCTTGATCGTCTGTTTATGCTCCAGGATCGGTAAATGCATCATCATCATCACTATCATTACTCAGCGGGTTCAACGACATCAACATGTGGAAGGCCACCTTTACGTAATCGGTCAAGCATTGACAAGTCATCCGCAGCAGTAACCTCTTCTTGTTCCGTCTCTTCTTGTTCTGGCTCAGGGGTGAAGTCGGATTCACTGTCGCTGTCTACTTCAATGTTCTGGGTTGAAGTAGAGCGTTTCTTGAAGCATTTTTTGGAAACACGTGTTTCTTGGGAGAATTCTCCTTCATATGTGTCTGGGTTAATGCGAGGTTCATAATCCTCTTCATTGGGGGGAGGTGGTCTAACACCTGGCAGCACTTCATAAATGACATCCCAACCATTCAGATTTGGATCAGTTTGGCAGGCCCACGGTAGATAGAAAACTTGGGTTGCCTGTTGAGCCATAATATAGACATCGGGGACATCTAAATGGGTGCTTTGTTTGATTTCGACTAGCCATATATGTTCATGAGTCCTTCTAGTCTCCTTTGGCTGGAACCAGTAACATTTGAAGATTACGATGTTCGGTGGTTTTCACCATAGAATAGAAGTTCAAAAATTGCTTCAACTCTCCCATAATACTCGATATCTCCTTCGTCGATAGTAGAGACAAAACAATTTGTAGACTTTCGGTCGGCCATAGATAGCTCTTTGCCGAAGGTACGAAAGCGATACCCGTTGATGCCGTATTTCTCAAATGAACGGACCTTATAGTCAAAACCATTATTGACTTGTCTCAATTCGGCGTCCATAGACTCTGAATTTTCCTACAAGTTTAATACGAAAGGATTGTTGCATTAGCCGCAAATTAGACGAAGAAATGAGAATGGTCTAATGGAAATTACCGTTTGTTTGAACCAAGAGATGAGACCAGGAAAGCCGCCTCCATGCTTTGCCAGAAGCTCATACTCTTCGATGGATTCCTTTTGGATCACCGCTCCATCCGAGAATTTGGCAACGTATTGACTGTATCAAATATCCAGGAATAAGAGCAGTTCAAAGGAATTAGAAGTTGCAAAACAATGTACCGCGAGAACTTACTCGATGTACAACCACACTTCTGTTAGGTTGTTGAAAATAAATGATACGTCTCCAACGTATCTATAATTTTTTATTGTTCCATGCTGTTATATTATCAATCTAGGATATTTTATAATCATTTTATAGTCATTTTATATCATTTTTTGGTACTAACCTATTGACATAGTGCCAAGTGCCAGTTGCTGTTTTCTGCATGTTTTTTACATCGCAAGAAATCAATATAAGACGGAGTCCAAACGCAACAAAACTCCACGGAGATTTTTTTTGGACCAGAAGGAACATAATGGTCCCTGGCTGCGCCTGGGGGTGCCTCAAGGAGGGAACAACCCACCAGGGCGCGCCAGGAGGCCCAGGCGCGCCCTGGTGGGTTGTGCCCACCTCGGGTGCCCCCGGACTAGCTCTTTGCTCTATAAATACCCCAATATTCCCAAAACCCTAGGGGAGTCAACGAAAATATTCATCGAGCCGCCGCAGAGTCCAGAACCACCAGATACAATCTGGACACCATCTCGGATGGGGTTCACCACCTCCATTGGTGCCTCTCTGATGATGCGTGAGTAGTTCTTTGTAGACCTTCGGGTCCGTAGTTAGTAGCTAGATGGCTTCATCTCTCTCTATGAATTCTCAATACAATGGTCTCTTGGAGATCCATATGATGTAACTATTTTGCAGTGTGTTTGTTGGGATCGATGAACTTTGAGTTTATGATCAGATCTATCTTTTTATATCCATGAAAGTATTTGAGTTTATTTGATCTCTTTTATGCATGATCTCTTATAGCCTCGTATTTCTTCTCCGATATTTGGGTTTTGTTTGGCCAACTTGATCTATTTATCTTGCAATGGGAAGAGGTGCTTTGTAGTGGGTTCGATCTTATGGTGCTTGATCCTAGTGACAGAAAGGGAAACGACACGTATGTATCGTTGCTACTAAGGATAAAACGATGGGGTCTATCTCTACATAGATAGATCTTGTCTACATCATGTCATCGTTCTTATTGCATTACTCCGTTTTCCATGAACTTAATCACTAGATGCATGCTGGATAGCGGTCGATGTGTGGAGTAATAGTAGTAGATGTAGGCAGGAGTCGGTCTACTAATCTTGGACATGATGCCTATATAATGATCATTGCCCGGATATCGTCATGAGTATTTGAAGTTCTATCAATTGCCCAACAGTAATTTGTTCGCCCACAGTTTGCTATTTTTCTCAAGAGAAGCCACTAGTGAAACCTACGGCCCCCGGGTCTCTTTCGCATATATTTGCCTTTGCGATCTACTTTTCCTTGCATTTATTTTCAGATCTATTAAAGCAAAAATACAAAAGTACTTTGCTGCACTTTATTTTATTTGTGATCTATTTATTCAATCTATTACAATTTTCTCCCGTCCGTGCACCGTTTTTGGCGCCGTTACCCAAAAGGGATTGACAACCCCTTTAACACGTCGGTTTGCGAGTGGTTGTTATTTGTGTGCAGGGGCTGTTTACGTTGTGTTGCTTGGTTCTCCTACTGGTTCGATAACCTTGGTTTCATATCTGAGGGAAATACCTACCGCCGCTGTGCAGCATCATCCCTTCCTCTTTGGGGAAATACCGACGTAGCTTCAAGCGACATCAATATACAACGAAATGGTCCGCCATTCTTCGACATCCCATGATAATGGTTTCGAAGCACCGGCTGGTGCGAGATTCCCTTTGAATAGGCTGAGGTTGGATCCACCTTTTTAGTGTCGCCAACATTGTACCGAGGCTTCGGATTATGCAAATGACAATTTTTGGCTTCGTAGTGTGCTGCCCCGAAGTTTGTCGCCTCCTCAGTAATGAATGCCTCGACCATTGATGCTTCAATATTACATTTATTTTTACATTTTTCTTGAAGCATCTTCTGCATCCTCTCAGTTGCGTAGCACCAATGATTTTGCACGGGCCCCCAATCTTGCCTCGGCCGGGCGATGCAACATCAAGTGCTGCATTGGATTAAAGAAGCCCGGCGGAAATATCTTCTCTAACTTGCTTATCAACACCGGCACCAACTCCTCCATTTCATATAGAAGGCCAGGTGATAGTTCTTTTGCACAAAGAACACAGAAGAAATAGCTCAGCTCTGCCAGTACTAGCCATTCATCCTCAGGGATGAAGCTACGCAACATCACCGGCATTACTCGCTCAATCCATATGTGCCAATCATGACTCTTGAGACCAAATATTTTCAATTTTTCAAGACTCGCTCCCCTCTTTAGATTCGCTGCATACCCATCGGGGAACATCAACTGCATTTTCATCCACAAGATAATTTCCCTCATAGCTGGTCTTCCAAGATTGAACCATGCCTTTGGCTTCGTCCAGTTCTTCTTTCCTTTCAGTTCTTGCATGTTTTGTGAGGGTCTATCACCTAGCGCCTCCTGATCGACTCTAGCCTTAGTATTATCCTTTGACTTCCCCTCTATGCCGAACAATGTACCAAAAAGTGCCTCAGCGATACTATTTTCAGTGTGCATCACGTCGATGTTGTGTGGGCAAAGGAGGTCTTTGAAGTAAGGCATATCTCACAAGCATGTCTTGTGAGTCCAGGCGTGTTCCAAATTACACCCCTTGGAATACCCTGGACACTCTGGATCTGGCTCGAGAGCGTTTAACTGATCGAGGGTCTATTGGCCTGTCAACGCAGGTGGTGCAGAGTTTTTGACAACTCTACCTTTGATGAAGTTCTTCTTGTCTTTCCTAAACTTATGCAGAGGATCCAGGAACTGTCTATGCAAGTCGAAGAAAAAAAACATGCGACCCGCCTGCAACCCATAAAACTCAAGAGCTGCCTTGCATGTGGGGCACGGGAACCTTCCATGCACACACCAGCCAATGAATAGCGCATACGCCGACAAGTCATGAATTGAGTACATGTACCAGACACGCATTATGAAGTTATGTTTGCTAAAGGCGTCGTATGTCTTGAACCCATTATCCCAAGCTTCTTGCAATTCGTCCTTAAGCGGCTGCATGTACACATTCCTATTCTTCCCCGGATAGTTGGGCCCTGGAATTATCAACGCCAGGAAAATGTTCTTTCTTTGCATATCTGTCCGGGGGGGAGATTGAGTGGAATGACAAATACGGGCTAACAACCATATTGGGTTGCCGTCAGACCAAACACACTGAACCCATCCATGTTGATGGCGACTCGAGGACGCCTTTGATCTGCCGCTTTTTGCGCATGTAATGCATCGAAGCGCTTCCACGCTTCACCATCCGATGTGTGTACCATCATCAGATTCCCATCTGCATCTAGTTCGGTTCTTTTGCCTCTTTTGTGCGATGTCATCTGTCTGGCCGTCTCTTCGACCATGAAAAGATGTTGAAGTCTTGGTACGATTGGCATATACCAAAGAACATTAACCGGGATTTTGGTCTACGTCTTCTCACGCATACCATTGTCTACCACTACATACCTGGAAGACTTGCAAATTGGACAATAGTTCAAGTCCGCATACTCAAGCCTAAACAAGGCACATCCTTTCTCACAGGCATGTATCTTCTCATAGGGCATCTTAAGAGCATGGATGATTTTGTCTGACTGGTACAGGTTTGCAGGCATTACATGGCCTTTGGGTAGAAAGCGTCCAAATACTGTCATCATCGCATCGTAGCATTCTCTGCCCAAGTTGAAATGAGCCTTCAGAGCCATTATTTGTGAGATGGCATCTAGCTGACAAAGCTCAGTGTGCTCGTGGAGAGGACGTTTTGAAGACTCCAACATTTCATTGAAGGCCTTTGCATATTCCTCCATCTCATCGTCCGAATCCCGAGCATCATCAAAGTTTTGCACCATGTCTTCCATCCCAGTACCATGCTCGTCGGTGCGATGACAAACCACCTCAGCTCTGGCATGTTGGGCAGACTCACCGTGAAATGTCCACACCGTATAACCTGGCGTAAAACCACTCTTCTACAGGTGTTTGCCCATTTCATCCTCTGTCCTCTTTTCCCAATTGTTGCATCGGACATAGGGGCACCAGCTTTTCCTCTGGCCATTTGCAAATGCGGCTTTCACAAACCCCTTGGTTTTTGTTAACCATTCATTGGTCATCTCTTTCTGACTAGTGTGACCGGTGTACATCCACGCATGATCACTCGTCTTGCCTAGCTACTGGACACACAAGAAATATATATAATTCAGCATGTATATTCATCTGTTAATCTAGTTTGTCAATTTTATTAAATCCATGCAACCTATACTCTAATAGGTAAAGATAGATCCTAATCCCACCCGAGTATGTGTAGATTGAGTACGTTCTCCATGCTCTACCCCATTCCGAGACAAATTTCGGCAGCACCTTCCCGATGTTCTCCTGATACACGTCTTGGAAAAAAGCTGAGAGAATGTGCATCCGGAGAACAACAGGGAGGCGTTGACGATTGTTTTTTCTCAAAATGGGGTAGAGCATGGAAAATGTACCCAATCTACACATCCTCGGGCTGTCCGTGGAAATCGCTGGACAATTCGAATGAGTTACGGTGATAAATATGAAAATGAATGCATATTTATTGATGCAACCCTTTTGGACGGCAGACGCATACTGGTTATGCGACTTAGCATGAAAATGAAATCTACTGACATGATTAAAAGAGCGTAGGAGGTGAAGGTGGATTCGTAGCTCACCCTTGGCTGTAGAGGAAGTAGTCGAACAACGGCGGGATTACAGACCAAAAAATTTGACCACGTTGACTCCAAGGAGAAGAAATAGCACAAAGCCTGTAAATTTTACCGATTGAGTTAAGAAAATTTAGGACATCACTTCACATAAAGCATCGACACTTTAAACTATGAAAAAAATTTGAGCCCTCGGTGATCCTCGACCCTCGACCCCTCGACCATCCTCGACCCTCAACCCCTCGGCGACCTCGACCCTCGACCCCTCGGAGATCCTCGACCCTTGACCTTCTTTTCCTTCTTTTCTTTCTTTTTCTACTTTTTCATCTTCTTCCTTCTTATTCATCTTCCTCTTACTTCTTCTTTTTTTTTCATCATCATCATCTTCTTCTTCTTCTTCTCCTCCTCCTCCTCCTCCCCTTCTTCTTCTTCTTCTTCTTCTTCTTCTTTTCTTCTCCTCCCCCTTTTCTTCTTATCCTCTTCTTCTTCTTCTTTTCTTCTCCTAATAGTTTTTTCCAGAACTAACCTAACTAACCTAGAACTAAACTAACTAACCTAACTTACACACTAGTAACTAATATAACTAACCTAACTAAACCTAGTAACTAACCTAACTAACAGTAGAAAAAAAAGAAAAAAAATAGAGGGGAGAGGCTCACTGGAGTGGGGCGGCGGGGCAACGGGGCGGCGGGTGGCGAGGCCGCGGGGCGGCCGGTGGGGGAGTGAGGCGGCGAGGCCGCGCGGCGGCGGGGCCGCAGGGGCCGGTGGTGGGGCTGCGCGGCGGGGAGGTGGGGGTCGGGGGCGGCGGCGGCAGTTGGGGTCGGGGGCGCGGTGGAGTGAGAGGGCAGAGAGAGTGGGAGGTGGGGTGGGGGCGGCGAGGCCACAGGGGCAGGTGCTGGGGCGGCGCAACGTGACGACGAGGGCAGTGGGGGTCAGGGGCGGCGGCGGCGGTTGGGGTCGGGGCCGCTGTGGAGTGAGAGGGTAGAGAGAGTGGGAGGTGGGGTGGGGGTGGGCCGTTAGGTAGCATTTGCTTTGTCGTCCGTCTACTAGCGGACGGCAATGAGGGGGGCCGGTGGGCCATTAGGGTTTAGGCCTCCACTGGACCCCTCCCACCTGTTTGTCTTCTGCTAGCGGACGACAAAGATTCTTTGCCATTCGCCGGAAGAAGGCAAAGAAATGGCTGATGGCAACTAGGCTCTTTGCCGTCAGCCGTGTCTTTGCCGTCCGTTTTTTATAAGCAGACGACAAAGGCCTTCTTTGTCGTCCGCTAGCAGACAGCAAAGAGCTAACTGATGGCAAATTCTCTGTGTCCAGTAGTGTAAATTCTTTAACATAGACATTAGAAGCGTAGTTTTCATAGCAATATTTAAGTATGTCAAATTTTTCATATTTGTAGAGAGTAGTATCATACTTTTCAATCAAAGAAGCAACTTCATGAGCACCCTTAAAAGAAACAAATTCTTTAATTTGTTCGATACCGTAGTAACTATAAACACCTTTGGCATAAGAAGATAGAATTTCATTATCATTAAACTCACATAGGTAGGGAAGGTGTTTTTTAGGGTTCTCCGAGCAATAAGTAAAATCATAAATTTCACATAGATTCCAAGCATAGCATAACAAACAATTTATTTGATTCCATAAGAGTCCCCCTCTTGAGACAAACGATGATGCACAAAATGATCATGCTCATCTAAGGATTTTCCCTCAACTAAACTAGTTGGGGTTTCAGCACAAGCACATATGGATCGAAGGTGATCCAAGTAGAAAACTTTAAGTGGATCCATATCAATAGATTTTTAGCAAGCAAAGATGCAAGCAAATATAAGGCACATGGCAACACAAGCGAAGATAGCAAACGAGCAAAAAGGCATACGGAAAGAAGGCAAATAAAAAGGCAAATGTTTTTGTGTTTTTCTGAAAACATTTTAGAAGTGGGGGAGAGGAAAACGAGAGGCAAATGGCAAATAATGTAAATGCAAGAGATGAGGGTTTATGATAGGTACTTGGTAGGCTTGATGTAGAACCTCCCCGACAATGGCACCAGAGATTCTTCCTTCTACTTCTAGAGCTTGCGTTGATTTTTACCTTGAAGAGGAAAGGGTGATGCAGCAAAATAGAGATAAGTATTTCCCTCAGTTAAGAACCAAGGTATCAATCCAGTAGGAGGCACAAGCAAGTCCCCAATATAGCACCTGCACAAACTAACAAACACTTGCACTCAATGCGAAAAAGGGGCTGCCAATCCCTTCACGGTCACTTGCAAGAGTGAGATCTAATAGAGATAGATATAAAGATAAGTAAAAGGCAAAATAAAGTAAATATAAATAAATTGCAGCAAGGTATTTTTTAGGTTTTTGGTTTTATAGATCTGAAATTGTATGATGGAAAATAGACCCGAGGGCCATAGGTTTCACTAGAGGCTTCTCTCTTGAATAAAACATACGGTGGGTAAACAAATTACTGTTGAGCAATTCATAAAAAAGCGCAAAGTTATGAGGATGTCTAAGGCAATGATCATGAATATAGGCATCACGTCTGTGACAAGTAGACCAAAACGATCCTGCATCTACTACTATTACTCCACACATCGACCGACTCCTCCCTGCATCTAGAGTATTAAGTTCATAAAACAGAGTAACGCCTAAGCAAGATGACATGATGTAGAGGGATAAACTCAAGCAATATGATATAAACCCCATATTTTTATCCTTAATGGCAACAATGCAATACGTGCCTCACTACCCCTACTGTCACTGGGTGAGGACACCGCAAGATTGAACCCATCATAAAGCACTGAAGGAAATATGCCCTAGAGGCAATAATAAAGTTGTTATTTATATTTCCTTATATCATGATAAATGTCTATTATTCAAGCTAGAATTGTATTAACCGGGAACTTAGTACATGTGTGAATACATAGACAAAACAGAGTATCCCTAGTATGCCTCTACTTGACTAGCTTGTTAATCAAAGATGGTTAAGTTTCCTAACCATAGACATGTGTTGTCATTTGATGAACGGGGTCACATCATTAGAGAATGATGTGATGGACAAGACCCATCCGTTTTCTTAGCATAATGATCGTTAAGTTTTATTGCTATTGCTTTCTTCATGACTTATACATGTTCCTCTAACTATGAGATTATGCAACTCCCGAATACCGGAGGAACACCTTGTGTGCTATCAAACGTCACAACGTAACTGGGTGATTATAAAGATGCTCTATAGATGTCTCCGAAGGTGTTTGTTGGGTTCGCATAGATCAAGATTAGGATTTGTCACTCCATGTATCGGAGAGGTATCTCTGTGCCCTCTCGGTAATGCACATCTCTATAAGCCTTGCAAGCAATGTGACTAACGAGTTAGTTGCGAGATGATGCATTACGGAACGAGTAAAGAGACTTGCCGGTAACGAGATTAAACTAGGTATGATGATACTGACGATCAAATCTCGGGCAAGTAACATACCGATGACAAAGGGAATGACATATGTTGTTATGCGGTTTGACCGATAAAGATCTTCGTAGAATATGTAGCAACCAACATGAGCATCTAGGTTCCGCTATTGGTTATTTACCGCGCTTAACGTTCGATGATGATTTGTATTATGAGTTGTGTGTTTTGGTGACCGAAGTTTGTTCGGAGTCCCGGATGAGATCACGGACATGACAAGGAATCTTGAAATAGTCGAGAGGTAAAGATTCATATATTGGAAGGTAGTATTAGGACATCAAAATGGTTTCGAGTGGTTCGGGTATTTTTCTGGAGTACCGAGGGGTTACCGGAACCCCCTGGGGGAAATCATGGGCCTCAAGGGCCATGGGAGAGAAGAAGGGACAGCCCACAAAGGGGAGGCGCGCCCCCCCAATGGGAGTCCAAATAGGAAGGGGAGGGGACGCGACCCCCCTTTCCCTCTTCCTCTCCTCCCCTTCCCCCTTTCCCCCTCCGTTGGAAGGAAGGGGGGCGAATAGGACTAGGAGTCCTAGTCGGTTTCCCCCCCCTCCTATGGCACGCCCCTTGGCCGGCCTCCTCCCTCTCCTCCTTTATATACGGGGACAGGGGCACCCCATAGCACATCAATTGTTCTCTTAGCGTGTGTGGTACCCCCCCCCCCCCTCCACAATTTACTCCTCCGGTCATACCGTCGTAGTGCTTAGGCAAAGCCCTGCGCGGATCACATCACCAACACCATCGCCACGCCATCGTGCTGACGGAACTCTCCCTCGACCCTCTACTAGATCAAGAGTTTGAGGGACGTCATCGAGCTGAACGTGTGCTGAACACGGAGGTGCCGTACGTTCGGTACTTGGATCGGTTGGATCATGAAGACGTTCGACTACATCAACCGCGTTAACCTAACGCTTCCGCTTTCGGTATACGAGGGTACGTGGACACACTCTCCCCTCTTGTTGCATGCTACGTTCCCCAACAGTGGCATCCGAGCCAGGTCTATGCATAAAAGTTATCAGCAACTGGCAGGAGCCTTATGGTTGTTGCTTTATTTTATGACATGAGATGATCATGTTTTGTAAAAGTTATCGGCAACTAGCAGGAGCCTTATGGTTGTCGATTTATTGTATGAAATGCAATCGCCATGTAATTGCTTTACTTTATCACTAAGCGGTAGCGATAGTCGTAGAAGCAATAGTTGGCGAGACGACAACGATGCTACGATGGAGATCAAGGTGTCTAGCCGGGGACGATGGATATCATGACAGTGCTTTGGAGATGGAGATCAAAGGCACAAGATGATGATGGCCATATCATGTCACATATTTTGATTGCATGTGATGTTTATCTTTTATGCATCTTATTTTGCTTAGTACGGCGATAGAACTATAAGATGACCCCTCACTAAATTTCAAGGTATAAGTGTTCTCCCTGAGTATGCACCGTTGCTACAGTTCGTTGTGCCGAGACACCACGTGATGATCGGGTGTGATAAGCTCTAGGTTCACATACAACAGGTGCAAGGCAGTTTTGCACATGCAGAATACTCGGGTTAAACTTGACGAGCCTAGCATATGCAGATATGGCCTCGGAACACTGAGACCGAAAGGTCGAACGTGAATCAGATAGTAGATATGATCAACATAGAGATGTTCACCATTGAAAACTACTCAATCTCACATGATCGTTTAGATGACTTGAGGGATGTCTATCTAAGTGGGAGTTCTTAAGTAATATGATTAATTGAACTTAAATTTATCATGAACTTAGTCCTGATAGTATTTGCATATCTATGTTGTAGATTAATAGCTCGCATATAGCTCCCCTGTTTTATTTTTTTTATGTTCCTAGAGAAAACTAAGTTGAAAGATGATAGTAGAAATGATGTGGACTGGGTCCGTGATCTGAGGATTATCCTCATTGCTGCACAGAAGAATTATGTCCTTGATGCACCACTAGGTGACAGACCTATTGCAGGAGCAGATGCAGACGTTATGAACGTTTGACCAACTCGGTATGATGACTACATGATAGTTTAGTGCACCATGCTTTATGGCATAGAACCGGGACTTCAAAAATGTTTTGAACGCCATGGAGCATATGAGATGTTCCAAGAGATGAAAATGATATTTCAGACTCATGCCTGTGTTAAGAGGTATGAGACCTCCGACAAGTACTTTGCCTACAAGATGGAGGAGAAATAGCTCAGCTAGTGAGCATGTGCTCAGAATGTCTGGGTACTACAATCGCTTGACTCAAGTGGGAGTTAATCTTCCATATAAGATAGTGATTGACAGAGTTCTCTAGTCACTATCACCAAGTTACTAGAACTTCGTGATAAACTATAATATGCAAGGGATGATGAAAACGATTCCCAAGCTCTTCGCGATGCTGAAATCAGCGAAGGTAGAAATCAAGAAATAGCATCAAGTTTTGATGGTTAACAAGACCACTAGTTTCAAGAAAAAGGGCAAGGGAAAGAAAGGAAACTTCAAAAATGGCAAGCAAGTTGTCACTCACGTGAAGAAGCCCAAAGCTAGACCCAAGCCTGAAACTGAGTGATTCTACTGCAAAGGAAATGGTCACTGGAAGCGGAACTGCCCCAAATACTTGGCGGATAAGAAGGATGGTAAAGTGAACAAAGCTATATTTGATATACATGTTATTGATGTGTACTTTACTAGTGTTCATAGTAGCCCCTCGGTATTTGATAGCGGTTCAAGTTGCAAAGATTTGTAATTCGAAAGAGGAGTTGCAAAATGAATAGATACTAGTTGAGGGCAAGGTGACGATGTGTGTTGGAAGTGATTCCAAGGTTGATAAGATCACCATCACACACTCCCTTTACCTTCAGGATTAGTGTTGAACCTAAAATAAATGTTATTTGGTGTTTACGTTGAGTATAATATGATTGGATCATGTTTATTGCAATACGGTTATTCATTTAAAGTCAAAGAATAATCGTTATTTTGTTTACATGAATAAAACCTTCTGTGGTCATACACCCAAGGTGAATGGTTTATTGAATCTCGATCATAGTGATACACATATTCATAATTTTGATGCCAAAAGATGCAAAGTGGATAATGATATTGCAACATACTAGTGGCACTGCCGTTTAGGTCATATTGGTGTAAAGCGCGTGAAGAAACTCCATGCGGATGGACTTTTAGAATCACTTGATTATGAATCATTTGATGCTTGCGAACCATGCCTCATGGGCAAGATGACTAAGACTCTGTTCTCCGGAACAATGGATTGCGCCATGACTTATTGGAAATAATACATACTGATGTATGCGGTCCGATGAGTGTTGAGGCTCGCGGCGGGTATTGTTATTTTCTGACCTTCACATATGATTTCAGCAGATATGGGTATATCTACTTAACGAAATACAAGTCTGAAACATTTGAAAAGTTCAAAGAATTTCAGAGTGAAGTTGAGAATCATCATAACAAGAAAATAAAGTTTCTACGATCTGATCACAGAGGCGAATATTTGAGTTACGAGTTTGGCCTTCATTTAAAACAATGTGGAATAGTTTCACAACTCACGCCACCTGGAACACCACAGCGTAATGGTGTGTCTGAACATCGTAACCATACTTTATTAGATATGGTGCGATCTATGATGTCTCTTACCGATTTACCACTATCGTTTTGGGGTTATGCATTAGAGACAACTGCATTCACATTAAATAGGGCACCATCTATATCCGTTGAGACGACACCATATGAACTGTGGTTTGGCAAGAAACCTAAACTGTCGTTTCTTAAAGTTTGGGGCTGCGGTTCTTATGTGAAAAAGCTTCAACCTGATAAGCTCGAACCCAAATCAGAGAAATGCGTCTTCATAGGATACCCAAAGGAGACTGTTGGGTACACCTTCTATCACAGATCCGAAGGCAAGATATTCGTTGCAAAGAATGGATACTTTCTAGAGAAGGAGTTTCTCTCGAAAGAAGTGAGTGGGAGGAAAGTAGAACTTGATGAGGTAATTGTACCTTCTCCCGAATTGGAAAATAGTTCATCACAGAAATCAGTTCCAGTGATGCCTACACCAATTAGTGAGGAGGTTAATGATGATGATCATGAAACTTCAGATCAAGTTACTACCAAACCTCGTAGGTCAACCAGAGTACGTTCCGCACCAGAGTGGTACGGTAACCCTGTTCTGGAAGTCATGTTACTAGACCATGACGAACCTACGAACTATGAGGAAGCGAAGATGAGCCCAGATTCCACAAAATGGCTTGAGGCCATGAAATCTGAGATAAGATCCATGTATGAGAACAAAGCATGGACTTTGGTGGACTTGCCCGATGATCGGAAAGCCATTGATAATAAATGGATCTTCAAGAGGAAGACGAACGCTAATGGTAGTGTTACTATCTACAAAGCTTGACTTGTCGCAAAAGGTTTTCGACAAGTTCAAGGTGTTGACTACGATGAGATTTTATCACTCGTAGCGATGCTTAAAGTCTGTCCGAATCATATTAGCAATTGCCACATTTTATGAAATCTGGCAAATGGATGTCAAAACTGCATTCCTTAGTGGATTTGTTGTATATGATGCAACCAGAAGGTTTTCTCAATCCTAAAGGTGCTAAAAGTGTGCAAGCTCCAGCGATCCATCTATGGACTGGTACAAGCATCTCGGAGTTGGAATATACGCTTTGATGAATTGATCAAAGCATATAGTTTTATACAGACTTGCGGTGAAGGCTGTATTTACAAAAAGGTGAGTGGGAGCACTACAACCTTTCTGATAAGTATATGTGAATGACATATTGTTGATTAGAAATGATGTATAATTTTCTGGAAAGCATAAAGGAGTGTTTGAAAGGAGTTTTTCAAAGAAAGACCTCAGTGAAGCTACTTACATATTGAGCATCGAGATCTAGATCAAGACGCTTGATAAGATTTTTCAATGAGTATATACCTTGACAAGATTTTGAAGTAGTTCAAAATGGAACAGTCAAAGAAGGAGTTCTTGCCTGTGTTGCAAGCTGTGAAGTTGAGTAAGACTCAAAAGCCCGACCACGGCAGAAGATAGAGAGAGAATGAAAGTCATTCCCTATTGTCGTGGATTTGTCACGACATATGTCCTAGTGTGAGGACTTGTCGTGAGGCCAACACAACTAGGTAGTAGCTTGAGAGGGGTTGATCGGAATGAGAGATGTGTGTAGATCGTCGAAGCAGATTAGCACAAGAGACAAGATTTAGACAACTTCGGGCCCCGGGAAACATCATCCGGTAATAACCCTACATGCTGTTTGTGGCTAGGTCTTATTCAATATGCTCATGAGGGAGTTGCTGTATAAGCCGACTCTCCTCTAGTTGTATCTAGCCCTTGAGATTATTTCGCCCCCTTTTGAGGTGCCCTGCCCCTCCTTATATACGTTGGAGGAGCGGGTTACATGTGGATTCCCAGTAGGATTAGGACTAGTCTATCTTCTAATACAAGTCGGATACAAGTTAGGGTCTTGATTCCTTGTAAGGGAATATTCTTCACGCCTTTCCTCTTAAGCCGGCCCACCATAACATGAGCCGGCCTTCTGGGCCTTGGCCTTGTGTCGGGACCCCGATTCCAAGTCACACCAATCTAGCCTGTAACACCTCATATCACTTTGCGGCCTCACGCATGGTACTCCCACGGGTGTCGCCTTACCATGGCCCGGGACCATTTGCGCCTTTTGGCTCACGTATATGACAATGTCGCTAGCATCCATATGACAGAGAACCCGGGCCGACATGGCTAGTCGTGAACCCAAAGCGGCACTAACGTATGGGGACAGGCATACATGAATCAACATCGAACGTGTCGGTCAGCAGCGTGCGAATTCGGGCTGTAGCACTGGGCTAACAGGACTCCGGGGACCCGGGCTGTAGCAGGCTAGGCAGGACTCCGGATGTCACCGCGTGACATTTCCCCGAAGGGACAGACATAGGAACGATATGAAACACATGCCGGCCAGTCAAGTGTCCAGAGCAGTAGTGCTGGGCTAGCAGGACTCCGGTGAACCGGACTGTAGTGGACTACTATGGCTCAAGGAGGCACTAGACTACATTTCCCCATAAGAGAGGCTGCTAAGGATAGACAACTAGATTGTCGGATCCCACACATACCAAGCATTTCAATCATACACACAATATGCTCGATATGTGCAAATACAACATGGCATCACAACAAGACTCTACGACTCAGAGTAT